>NW_010973041.1:4524806-4644888 GCF_000737465.1 Haliaeetus leucocephalus
GAGGAGAGGAGAGGAGAGGAGAGGAGAGGAGAGGAGAGGAGAGGAGAGGAGAGGAGAGAAATTTCTTCTGTAGGCATGCTGTTTACTAGGAGAAATACCCATATCCTGCAACCTCCCTTTTGTGACCAATAACCAAATGATAAATCCACAGGTTCCTTTGAGCTCAGTGTTTTTTAAGACTGAAACAAAAACTGTTGGTTCTTATAAATACTTTAAATCATCTGTTTTATTCTTTCCTTTTCCACCCAACAGAGTAGTTATAAAAACCTAAGAAATGTCTTTTTTTTTTTTTTTTTTAAATAGTCAGAAAGTGTGTAGCTGAGCAACAAGCAAAGTTTTCAGGACACATGACTTGAGCTTGCAAACTCTAACGTTTATAAGCAATGTAACATGATCCAAAGATATCAGTAGGTTTTGCTCATGCAAATAAAACTATTGACAAGGGTATATTCAGCCCTCAATCCATAAATTTTCACAAGGCTGAGATTTTTCTTGGATGAAATTCTAAATACTTCTATGAATAAAATATACCTGCATGCTCTTTTACATTAAAAAGCCGTCACAGAACATAAAAATCAATACAGTACTAGCAATTTGTTTTCTGCAAAACAATACTTACATGTCAAATGATTTCTTATCTGCTGAAATAAGTTTATTATATAATGTACCAAAGGAAAAATGGCACTTCTACTTCATAAAAGCTGTGTAAACAGGATGATGCAGGAAAAAAGACCTTGAAATGAAGTGGTAAATTAACCTAAGATGCTTAACTTCTTGCCTTGAATCCATCAGAAAATTATGATATTGTCATAGAGGAGAAAAATCTGAGAGTTTGCTTTGATTGAAAACACTATATAATTAAAACCTTGCAAATTCGTATTGTCCAGTTTGGCACTTAACCCAAAAGCTGCAGAATTCCTCAAATTTTCATTGGAAGTTGTTCAAAGGTGGGTTGATATTTTCTATCACCAGGTGCCCTTAAAAAGTTTTGCCTATTCTTGACAGACTTCATGAAGCATACACAGGAGCACCAATATGCAAAGATGTATGCAAAGCTCATTCATGTGCCCTAATCTTAGATATTTTAGAGCTGATACAGTACCAAAGGCCTTTTTCCTTGAAATCAGAAGCTGCTTCAGTAAGAAAATAGTTGTTCTTCTCAAACTACTGCATGACAAAACAGTGTGTTCTTTCCAGAACTGTCCTCTCAACTTCTCCTGCACCCTAAACCTGCCACTGACAAGATATAAGCTTCAGGTCAAAGTTTCTACAAACAAGGGTGATGGTTCAATATACATTGATTCTTCGGGAAGGAGAAAGGCCCTTAAAGACAGGGTAAATAATAATTTTAATAACAATAACAATTAAAAAAATACACTTATGTATGTAAAGGCTTGAAATCTGCACTTAAATCTGAGCTTTCTCAAAGTCTGAGAGTTTCTATATTTCCCATGCATAATGAGAAAATCATAGGAAAGTGGACAAAATTTGAGTACAATATTTCAAAGCTCTTTCTATATACTATTTGTATCAAGATGTAAGAAAATCATCTATTTGGAAGTATGTGCTTTATATTATCCTTCAAAAATCTTCATTAGTCATTACATGTGTGAACAAAACATTTTTGTAAAACACAGTCTACTCCTAAGACTCTTGCATGAAGAAAAACTAATTTATTTGTGGGGGAAAAAGAAAAATCAGAAGCATGAGAAACAGATAAATCAGGTTTTCAGGAGCTTTCTTGAGTCCTAGGTCCTTTCTGAAAAAAAGATTAATGAGAGAAATAGAAGGTGGGTTTTCTGTGAAATCTTGCATGTAGAAAACATACTGGTGACAATCTCCAGGAATTAGTTTGGACAATGTTATATATCTGTGTGATTGATTGTCTAAGAAATATCATGGAACTTAAGTGAGATTTTAAAAGTTCACAAGTCTCAAGTGTAAGATTTAGGAACATAACTTGCATTTCTTTGCTTTCTTTTTCACCAAAAGCCATCAAAGAACTTTTTGTTTTGAACTTTTGTCTTTCTATGTGTACCACTCATCTTCCCAGCCTCTCATCAGTGCACTACATGAAGAAACTTACCACTTCATTTTAAATACACTAATATCAAAAATTGTAAGAAAAAAATACTCTTTTGCATCCACTGTTTACTAACATGCAGTCTTACAGTGGAGAGCATGATCAAGCACTAAAGTAAACACTAAAACTGACCCATTCGTTGCTGACTCATGTTAAGTGATTACCACCTTCTACCTTGTTTTTTTTCTCTCTGCCCTGTCCTGATGTCCCTACATCCATGTTTACCACTGCTTAACCATTTTCTTGTCCACTCTCTGACCTGGCTTTGTTGAGTAACTCTGGTTTAACTTGTGAAAAACAAACCATTTCATTTTTGCCCAAGCACAGCTCTGCACAATCAGGTTAAAGGACAAAACAGTGAGCAATCAAATCATAAAAGTGAGATCAATAATTCCGAGCAGTTGAGGGCTATGACCTCTGAAGCCTACTCAGGTGAAAGCTTGCCTGGAAACACAATGAAATGTAGAGATGTCACATTTGCATAGTCCTCAACACACCTTTCAAAAGTAGATTCTTTCTGTTTCCATAAAAATATACAAACAAGATAATTTTTTAGCAATGCTTGTCACAAAGACTACATTCTGTGATAGTGAAGTTTGGAATTTAATTGATATTACTGCCTTTTAGGGATTGTAAGATTAAAATTTTAGCCACAGTGAAGTTAACCTTTTCATAAGACTGATTTGACACTGCAGTGAAATCTTTATGATTAACAAGACCATAAACCTTCAATATCTAAGAATTTTGCTGCAGTCTGTGGATTTGTCTGCATTTTACCCAGCAGTCTAGTTCTCCTACACAAAGATTTAAGTGACTGAGAGAAAATTCACAAGATAACACAAAATGCCTCACAAA
Organism: Haliaeetus leucocephalus; assembly: GCF_000737465.1. Taxonomy (NCBI): domain Eukaryota; kingdom Metazoa; phylum Chordata; class Aves; order Accipitriformes; family Accipitridae; genus Haliaeetus; species Haliaeetus leucocephalus. The sequence goes on from NW_010973041.1 coordinate 4,527,745, forward strand.
GACATAGTCCCCCCTTTATTTTTTTAGGAAATAGATTTTGTCTGCGTATAACTGATTAAAAAAAAGGGAAAAACCAACCTAAATTTAGGATCTTAAATGTAGGCCTTAGCATTTTTTAAAGCCCTCAGTGCACAGAAATTACTATTTGTGGCAGGACACTCCCCCCAGCAGGAAACAAAACTTCTCCAGGCAGGGAGAAGAGAAAAAAAACCCCAAACCCAAAGGTCACAGGTTGAAAGTTGAACAGACCAATCGATACGCACCAGGTACACTGAGGTGACCCTCTTGGCCAATAGGTATTAAATGACCACCGGTCAGATTCGATGGGTATAATCAGGGTCCTGCCGTAGGACATGTTGGAATCGGTCCTCCTGGGAGCAGCGGGTCTGCAGTCGGGGACTCCCTCTCGGGTCGGGGCACTGCCAGAGGTTACTCCTCGAGGGAGAGAGACCTCAGCTTTTAGGGGAGTGATATGCACATTTTGAGCCATCACTTTAAATCTTGGGGATTCTTAAGTCGGCTGTGTAGTACTACTTCCCCTTAAATCATTAAGCCTCTAGTTCACTAATCTTATCGGAGTTCTAACTAACTTTTTACTGAAGAATAAATCTGAGCTTTAACACCTGTTGGATTTGATTGTGCTTGCCTCCATAACACTATTACACTCAAATAACAAAAATAATGACTGTAACAATTTCTAATTTTTCATTACAGGGTGTTTTTGGCTAATGTTGCTCCTAAAGGCTGCATAAAAATATTATGTGTAGCATTACAGATATATATGTAACTTTACATATGTATTTTATACATATGAGTATTATATGTAGCATTAGTAATTGAAAACCATTTAGAAAAATCCTACAGTGCATGAAATCCAATTTATTGTATAAGTTCCTTAGTGTTGGGCATTTAGAAGACAGAAAAATCAGGTAAGTGAATGATGATGGGTTTATTAGTGTTAGCGCCAGGGGTTTTTTTTTCAAATCTTAAGACACGCTGTAAAGTTTTGTGATGTTTTCACTGGAAAGTAATTAGAAGTCACCTCAAACTTGAAAGTTTTTGAAAAATTTAAGAATGTCAATTTTTTGCTTTATAATAATGGCACATATACTTAAAACACTGGAAATTACTCTGGTTCCCTTTCTGTGTAAAGAAATGAGGCCAAGTTCAAAATCAACATAATCAGCTCAACTCTGTTATAGTAGTTTTTAGCCACTATACATCTCTATCTGATTAATGCTACTGTGATGCTTGGAAGTGGGAGAGTTTACAAAATTAAAAAAAAAAAAAAAAAAAGGTCACCATGACGTTACATCTAACTCACTACTTGGTAATGGTGTTGCTTTGGCCTAACTTGAAACTGGAAAACATCATAGAAAGGCAAGAGTTTCCCCATAATATCTCAGTCTTGTTATGTGAAAAACACAAAAGCTAGAAGAGTGTCTTGGAAACTCACATTTAACAGATAGATTTTTTGCAAATAATATTTCCATGAAGGCCAGCTGAATCACCAATGCACAATCACTGTAATTCTGAGATGTCTGCTTGGCTCAGCAGTTTTAATATACAGATCAATTTTGCATTACCTCCTTCTGGCTGTTAGTATCTGTGAGCGCTCATAGAGGGAGGTCATAAAACATTTATAGGCCTAAGAATGTAAATTGCAGCAAAGAGTAAATCCTCAATCTGTGGACAGACCCTTGAAAGAGATTTTTCTGAGAAGTCTGGGGTAAGAATTTGCTCTATCTCACACCCCACAAAATTTTCATTTTCATTTCCTTTACAGAGATTACCTTTTGATTAGTATTTGGGATTCTAATATAGAATGCTAAATGTCACATATACTAAAAAAAAAAAAAAAAGTAATAATATTAATTGTTTATTACTAATGTCTCATGTACCAAAAAGGGGGAACAAACAAACAATGTTGCAGTTCTACTCTAGGTGGTAAAGCCAACAGAAAATTCAAGAAAAATAGAAAGATCACACTGACAAAAGACTGTATAATAGCACTTTGTATGTAACACAAGGACTAGCTTCTTTCAGATCAAATATGAATAGAGAGATGGTTTATTCAGTTTCATTTCACATTACTTTCTTGTGTGACAAAGTTCATATTGAGTGCTAAAAATGTCAGCTTCTCCCTCAATATTCTGTCATCAAAATCAAATAATCTTTTCAGTTAAGCATGCTATGGCCATTGAGCTCCAGAAGTCTGTTTGAGGCTTCATGCCTCACAGCATAGACACCCAAGCCTTCCTGAAAAAGTCTACAGTATAAAAATAGTACAAAGATTTCAAGTTCTGAAGCAGGTGTGGATTCAATAATGAGAAAACCACAGAATTTTCAAACTCTTTGTGTATGTACATCTTTCATGATTTTTGGAATGGCTTATTAATATAACAAAAGGGGTAAACTGGGCTGGATAGAGACAAGCATGCCTTCTGGCAATCGCTAACGATGTGTGTGACCACTGTCATTAAATCAATGCTGAAACTATCCTATTAAGAAGTGAGAACTAAGGAGAAAATACATCATGAAATAATTATACAGAGCCAGTGTTTAACCATAATGAGCCAGCAGGCTGCAGGTATTGTCCACATCACATAAATTCACAAACTCTGCTGGGAAGAAGCTATGATATAAGGTAGAGAATGAAGTCAATAGTGCCAACAAATGAAATCAGGAGAACGTCAAATGCAATATACATACTTATCCATGGTAAAGGACTGATATATACCTAAGTCTGACAACTGAGTAGTCTGTCCTATTTAACCCTTGCTTTGACCTCCTCTCCCACAAATGTTAGAAAACTTTGTTATTAATTCAAAAACTAGAAAAGTACTAGCCTTGAATTTGATAAGAATCAAAGGACTAAACAGCAGACAGATATCCTATGCATAGATACATGTTGGGAAGGTGTCTTTTAGAAGGTTTTGGTGTTACAGAATCACAGAGTAGTTGAGCTGAGAAGGGACCTTTTGAGTTTGTCTAGTACAACCCTTATGCTCTTTTTATACACCCAGTTGTAGTTGGAATTTCCTTCTTCATCACTACCTAAGCTGTTCCTTTCAACCCTCTTCACGCAAAGCAAACAGTGCACTCCTATTATCAAGTGCACAGGATTCAGGAGAAAAAGAATCAGCAATATGCGTTTCAGTTAAAGTGACATTTATTAAGCTCTGAAGGTCTCATCTGAACGTCAGTGAATGTCATATGCTGATTTTACAGTATTTACTTTTTATGTACTTTGTAGGTTGAAATGCCATTTATATGTCTTGCCTTTCTATGATAATGAAAATCGAAAACTAATATCCACAATGTCTGGCTTTTTTCTAGACCCACTCAATAAAATTCAGGACCTTTAACCACAACTTGAGTTTGGCCTTATAAATGGCAGCTGAAACTTTTAACATCTAGTCAGGGCAGGTACTGGAAAATATATGCAAATGCATAAATGGAGTCGGAACATGCAATTTCTCTCCTTACTAATACCAATGATATTTGTTTTCTTTCAAATCCGGAAGTCATTTAGTCTTATCTGCTTAATGGGGATAACAGCTATTTGGCGGCGTGCTCAGTCATAGATTCTATTCTTGGATCCCTGGAGACACAAGGTAGCAATTACACACCTTTCTTCTTCCATCACCTCTGGTCTGTTGTGTCAGTTGCTATCTCCAGCTCAGCTCCCTGTCTCTCTCATCCCAATCCTGATTCTCACTTTGACTCAGTCTAATTCCAGTCTTTCCTTGTCACTGAGCTCTTTGCCTCACTATGTGCTCTTGCTAAGCCTTTTCCAAGGGTTCATCAGTTATTTGCCTATCTGCACCCTGGTATCCTCTGTGGGAGGTATGATAGCAGGAACTTGGAAAGTATAGGGAAGATAATTTCACTGGTCTCTGTTTCAGTAATTTTTATTGCTCTAGACCCTTGCTGCAAGAAGAAGAAAACATAACAAAAGTTTTACTCAAACCTAAAAGCCCCAAGTTGGAACACGTACAGAACAGACCATCTTTCACAAAGTTAAATGCCACACTCAAAAATTAAAGTCTTCATTAATCACGTGAAAAACTGTGGGGGTTTTAATTTTTTCCTACAGCATAGAATTTCACTAAATTATAATGATTTAAAGGATTTTCATGTGGAAGACAAATATAAAAACCAAAAAAGCCTCTTCACCCATCAGGCCAATGCAATATCCTTGGCAACTTTCAAGACCCTTTCCAGACAGGGCAAAAAAATTCTTAGCAAAAAGAAACTATTTTTAATGGGGTTTTTAATGCACAAATGACAGTATTTTCCTCTGCGCCTCCTGACAAACATGCTGGTGTTTCCAACATTACCACCTAAATTTGGCCTAAGAAAAACACATCACCTAAAACAAACATTTGCAAAGTTGCACAAAACTTTTAAAGGGTAGTTCAAGTGTTAAGGGTGCCGTAAGAGGTAATGTGGTTATCTGAACATCCTGTAGCAATGCTGGGTCATACTCCACAGATTCTAATTTCCTGTAAGACGAGAGATACACTCTACCAATGTCTGAGAGTGAGTTTTAGCTCTTTTCAATATTAAAACATGAATTCTTTCTGATTGTATAATGAGGACAGAAATTTAAGGGTGTGGAACTATCATAGTATTTTTTGAAGAAAAAACTGGAGCAAATTAAATTAGTAAAGCTTTCACGCTTCTCCATTCTGATCCTGAAGACCAGAGTCTATATAAAGAAAAAAGTTTATTCCCTTCTCATCAGTAGTGGAACTCTCTGCAAGAGCTGATTTTGGTCCATCACAGCAAGTCATTCAGATTCTGTCCTAACGTTTGTCTGCTAAAACTACAGTTTGTCTAAAGCATTCAAGATTATAATTAATCTCTACAATCAATTTCAAGAGATTGTTCCACCTCTAAGTGCATTCCCCACTTATTCTTCATTGAGAAGTGTAGCATTCTCCCCCACACGTCCAAATTATTTCCACAGTCTGTCAAAAATCAGTCAGTGGAAGCATGGCTATGCATGCTTATAACAAACTGAACAAGACAATCATATTTCAGTGCTTTCAGATGAATCATGAAGCACCTGTAACTCTCAGGATCAGGACAGACTATCTCAGAAAGATTGTACAAAGTCCAGAGGTGTGGCAGTTTTAGTTCCAGACAGTTTTGCTTAAGAATGGTCAAGAATGACCATTTATAAAAGCCTGTTTAGTGGTGTTTTGATTAGGGCAAGTCTTACACTAGTGTTTCTGCATTCTTGGTGCCAGATATGATATTCTAGCAAGGATGGAGTTGGAGTATTGTAGATTTGTAGCCTTTGCATCAGGGAGTGTGCTCTGTGGGATTAAGGCAGAAAATGAATGCACAGACCTAGGAACAGCAGCTAATTTTGTTTAACTTTAATTTCTGAACTGAACCTTCCAAGAACTTTGACAACTTCACAGATATTGTCTGCTGCTTGACCTACTGTTATACAGTCATAATAACATTAACAGCTATTTCTTCAGCTGCACCAGTGAAATTCATAACATCACTGTAATTCACACATGGAAATTTCAGCACAGTGGATAAGCCAAAGGAAGATGTGTTGTGTTAGCACGCTGCCCCACATCATAACATAGAAAAAACTTTTGGCTCTGATTTTGAAGAGGGTACCCGAAGTCTTTGGTAATTTAGTGGACAAAGAAAGATAGGAAGAATGAATGGTGACTCGTGAATTTACTATTTCAATAGTTTGACCAAGCTGAGAGCAATTACATTTTGATAGAGTTGAGGAGTGGAAGCATCTCTTCACACAGAATTCAAAATCTTTTGTTTGCTAAACAAATCTAAATTAACTTGGTCTTGCTCCCTTTAGAAATTACCAAAGAATGTCAAGTCAAACATGACTTTTGCTGTGGAGAGGGAAAAGAAAATACATGTAGAAATATTTTATAAACAATAGCACAGATTGGCAAATAAGTTGAAACCTGAAAGAAGTTTCATTGTCATTGTTTATATTGCTTTTTAACTAGCTCATAATTGCAGTATGCCAACATAATTATTCCACAGGATTTTTATAAATACCATATTATGTTTTTCCCTTCCCCTAGTTTATCTGTGGTTTACTTCTAATTTTTCTGAAAAACTCTTGTCTGATATGGTTTTATCTCCATTTGTCTTTGTGGTTTTATGTTCATTTTAGAGAAGAATTTCTGTTAGTTATCTTCCTTCCTTTTTTTCATCCAAAATACATGATATAATGCAACATCAAACACCTGTTTTGGGGAAATCTACAAACAGCACAAAATGGAACAGTAGTTTTTGCTTTTCCTTTAACTATTCACAAGTAAATGCGTTCTCTGTCTTCCATTTAGTCAGTCTGATATTTTCCTATTTCACATTGTGGTCTCTTTTTTGTGTGTTAGTCTTTTATTATGACTCTTGTGCCTTTCTTGGATTCTTCTGGCTGTGTCTTTGTCTAATTCAGTATTTTATGACATAAAATATTAGCCTACAGAAGTAAATACCATGAGATATCATAGACAACAAAAAAGGATATTTTTTTTTAAACAGATAATAAAAAAACTCCAAACTCTAATTTAGTGTTTCTTTTAAATGTATTCTCTGGAGGATAAACAAGCAAATGAGTGTTATAAATTCTCTTCTTGAAGGCTCTTCTACAGGACTCATCTCCAAACTTTTTTGTTTACTCTTCTGAACCACAGAATGCAAGAAATGAACAGGAAAAACATCTATCGTATAAACTCCACTAATGTGGCTTGTATACTTCTAAGTAAAAAAAAATATCCCAGCATTTTTTATCCAGGTTATTTATACACACATGCTATGCTAATTTCTGAGGCAATGACACTGATAGTAGGGGTATTCTCATAGGTAAGTAATGGTTGATTGGGTGAAAGGATAGCTATATGTCTTCTGAGTGACTCTGACTTAGTAGTTTGTATCTGTTATTTTCCTGAGCTTCAGGAAGGATGGGAGGAACTTACTACCCCAGTTGTTCACTGAATTTTCATCTAGAAACCCTATTGAATTGACAATGGTTACATGATTCTCAAGTTACCTGTTCTGTGGATGATGCACACTGCAGTGCAGCTAACAAGCATAAAAGTATAAGTGTAAGCAAGAACAGAAATTAGTTATCTGAAGTTCAAATTGTGCAGGCATGGAAACTTTTAATGCAAAATGAGGGGCAAGGGGGAGAAATCTGACCCTTAATGATTATGACTAATGACTGCAACAAATGCTTTAGCTAAGAGAAAAAGGTCAAAAGACTACTTAGCATGTAAGAAGAGGTAAAAATGACTCAACATAGAGCCAACTATTTTCCAACTTAGACTTGCATATACTGTTCAGTATACCTTGTAAACATTCCACTTTTTCATACACAATGGGTTTCACCCTGCTTTCCTTACATTTTCTGTCAGTAGTGTAAACAAATAAAACTCAAGTTCATATCTGATATTGCACACCTGGGGTGATGTTACATGGGATTCACGAAACACTATACTGGAGCGGATCCACTTACCATTTAACAAGATCATATATTTTTGAAAATAGCTTCTGCATCTTCTTCTGTAATGCACCAGGTCATTATAGAAAAGAAGGCAAGACCATTTCTTCTTTTCAACTTTTCTTCTAGGAACCTGTGCTACAGCGATAGTATCTCCTATCATTCATATGATTTAGCACGATTACTCATGCAAACTTTATGCCTCTTAAGAAGTAATTCTACAATTATCAAATAGTTTTACATTGTGCTATATAACTTTATATAAGAAAGTTATTAATAGACTCATAAAAATCAGAGGAAATTTAATGATATAACTGAATCATCCTACATTTCTTATATATGGAAAGTCCCATGCCGTGTATTTAAGTAACTGAAACATTTTATTAGATCAGCCCCAGAATGATACCTGAACATGTTAAGTCTGTGTGACAGGTCTGTACATATGTCAGTATGTTAAATTTGGAGTGTTAATGTTGTCATTTTTTCATTGTTCAATGACTGCTTGTTTTACTTTGTAATTGCATTGTTTCTTTTTTTGGTTTGGGTTTTGTTTGGGGTTGGTTTTTTTTTTTTCATTTTTATAATTTTGAAGGTTAACATTTTATTCTGGTTTTGGAATTGATCATATGTTAGTTTAGCTTAGACTGTCTGCAGTGAGAATGCCTCTTTTTAAGTTATGAGATATACTTTTTTCGTTTACATGCTAATGATGTCAAACTGTTGTGACTTAAGTGTTTGTGCTAGGTGTTCATTTCTATTCAGTCTCCCTCCCCAGCTAATACAGTTCAGTCTTACTCAAAGTCTGTGTGAGAAAAAGTTGTTTCATCTATATAAAAAAACCTGACCATTTCAGTAAGAGCACTAACTTTTGAGCAGGGACGAGAAATTGCAGCTGTACTTTGTAAGAAGAGCTCTATTTCTTTGTTAGAAAGCAAAAACTGACTTCTCTGAAAATTTTCTAATGCAAACATGCAAAACTGAATTTTCTTGTTCTTTCAGTACATGCTGTAACATCAGACGTATAGGCTTAGAATAAGGAAAGCTGCCACTTTTATTCTCAATGTTTCTTATTAGACCTAGACAGATTGGAAGAAAGGGAATAGCTTAATCTGAATAAAAATGAATGAAAGCAGCTGCTCTGGAAGGACTAACAGAAGGACTAGGAACCCCAGAGGGAGAGGCTATCAGAAGAAATGGACAGCACCTGAAGACAGTGAAAAAACAGGCATGGGGAAGAGCTGATGAGGCTAGAAGGAAAAGAAGCTGTGAGGAAGAGGTGCCACCAAGCTGTCTGTACAACTACTGGTACTGACTCTGGCTCTTTTCCTAGCAGATTTCCTTCCAGAACCTATCAAAATGCAGAGGAAGCAGACTGAAATAAGAGATATCAGCTCTTACTTCTATTTCTATTAAAAAAAAAAGGGGATTTAGGCAGAGGATGCCACATCTAGTCTTCTGCACTCTCGTGATTCCACATCCACGCAAATCATTAAAGCTGTACTGTAGAGACAGATTTGGGACTAATTGGGAATAATGGAGAAACAACTGCAAAACCCAGTTAAAAATATCCCACTTTCATCCACTCTACACTAGAAATGGCCTGATAAGCTTTGGTTTATTGGCGGCCTCACCTAACCTGTGCTACATAGCACCTAACATACCTGTTGAGAGTTGACTCAAAGAAAGAGGAAACAATAATTATATATCTGTACATTATGTAATAATGGATTCAGCAAAGGGGAATGTATTTTAAAAGATTAGGAGGGAGGCACATACTCTGCACAGGATTAAGAAAAAGTCTTATGTTTACAGGCTGTCAGTAAGTATTCCAGTGAGATATTGGGCTTTCTCTATGCCACTGACTCTGGCCTCACCTTGTCACTGAATTCAAATGTCAAAATGCTGTCAGCAGTTTTCTTGCAGATTCACCTGGGCAACAAGAGTGAAGGGGAGGAAGCTAGAGAAAACAAAGGTAAAAGAATTATGAGACAAACTCAAACTATCACATCTAGTTTTTTTATTAAATCTATGAAACTATCATCTACTTTCTCCAGATTTACGTACCTTCTCATTTCATGTTTGACAAACAGAAATTCTGAAATCACCTACATGAGCTATCAAGACTTTACAAACAGGGATAACTAGTTAAGAAAGCTTTTCTTTTTTCCCTTTTGTTGCTAGATGTAGACTTATCTTCAACAGGCAAATGAACGTTAGTTGTATATGAAATGGAGTGCCTACTATACAAGAAAAACTAACATTTGACATGTCCTCCTTACACTGTCACAGAAAGTGATGCCATACCTGAAATGGAAATGGAAAAAGCATGATTTTCTCAAAAGGACGGGAATGGTAGGTCAATTTAAAAGGGGCGGGGTGGGGTGGAGGAAATTATTCACATGAGGTTTGTTGATTTTTAGTAAGCTTTGAAAACTGATAAACTGTCTTTAAGAAGTAAAGGATAATATACTGATTATGAGACTATGCTGAGCAGACCTGCTCACTGCTTCAGACACTTGGTCCACATCCATCAGATAAAAAGATGATTAAAAGACAAACTCCATAGTCCTGCAATAATGAAATGTGATCAGAGGGTAGATGGCTGCCACTGCTTTGTATAATTAGATCTATGCAGTCAACCACTGTTTGCGGCAAGGAAGTGAAAGGAGAGAAACAATTAGCTACTTTGGGCCTCTTGTTTCTCTGTAGTCCTTGGGAAGACTCTTAATCCTGCTCTTGTTTTAAAAGTAAGCCATGGAGACCATCTTTTAACCAGAACAGCAGAAGATGGAGTCAGAACCATGTGACCCTCTTCTGTCCTCTAGAGGTTTCACATACTAAATGCTGCAAAACTAACAAAGATCTGTTGTGCAATGGATAACCTAAAACACATAAATAAGTCATGAGGTACAGACACCAAAGAAAACTCAACTAGAACACCATCACAGGAAATAAGAAGATATCATGTGAAGATAAGGCATTTTAATGAGGGGATAAATATAAATACACAGGGAAAATAATCCATTTTCATGGATTTCCTGGCAGAAATGTATTTTCTGTCCCAGCAATCTAGGCTTAGCCTGTGTTCTTCATAACCAGATAAGCCTGGAGATCAGAACAAATAGAAAAGAAACAACAAAAGGCACACACCTTCTGTGGAACGTATTTACAGTTTTTCTCTACACATTTCCAGTTTAGCCATCTTGATGTATTCTGGCATCTTGGGTTTGAATGGCAAGGTTTTGGTAGGAGGGGCCTACAAGAGTGGCTTCTGTGAGAAGCCACTAGAAGCTTCCCCCATCTCTGACAGAGCCAAGGACAGCCGGCTCCAGACGGACCAGCCGCTGGCCAAGGCTGAGCCCACCAGCAATGGTGGCAGGGCCTCTGGGATAACAGGTTTAAGAAGGGAGAAAAAAAACCTGTGCAACAGCAATTGCAGTGAGAAAAGAGGAGTGAGAACATATAAGAGAAACAACCCTGTGGACACCACGGTCAGTGAAGAAGGAGGGGGAGGAGGTGCTCCAGGCACCCAAGCAGAGATTCCCCTGCAGGCCATGGGGAAGACCATGGTGAGGCAGGCTGTCCCCCTGCAGCCCATGGAGGTCCACGGTGGAGCAGATCTCCACCTGCAGCCCGGGGAGGACCCCACGCTGGAGCAGGTGGGTGCCCGAAGGAGGCTGTGACCCTGTGGGAAGCCTGCGATGGAGCAGGCTCCTGGCAGGACCTGCAGATCTGTGGAGAGAGGAGCCCACACTGGAGCAGGTTTTCTGGCAGGACTTGTGACCCCGCTGGGGACCCACGCTGGAGCAGTCTGTGCCTGAAGGACTGCACCCTGTGGAAGGGACCCACTCTGGAGCAGTTTGCAGAGAACTGCAGCCCATGGGAAGGACCCATGTTGGAGGAGTCCCTGAAGGACTGTCTCCCGTAGGAGGGACCCCACACTGGAGTAGAGGAAGAGTGAGGAGTCCTCCCCCTAAGGAGGAAGGAGCGGCAGAGACAACGAGTGATGAACTGACCCCCATTCCCCATCCCCCTGTGCTGCTGTGGGGGAGGAGGTAGAGAAAACTGAGAGTGGAGTTGTGCCAGGGAAGAAGGGGGGGATGGGGAAAGGTGTTTTAAGATGCGATTTCTCATTATCCTACTCTTATTTGATTGGTAATAAATTAAATTAAATTTTTCCCCAAGTCAAGTCAGTTTTGCCTGTGATGGTAATTGTTGAGTGATCTCTCCCTGGGTCCTTATCTCAACCCATGAGCTTTTTGTTATATTCTTTCCCCTGTCAATCTGAGGAGGGGAAGTGATAGAGCGGCTTTCATGGGCACCTGGTGTCCAGCCAGGGTCAACTCACCACACCTGGCCCACCTATAAACACCTGCAAGGATTTATTCTTTTGTTAATCTCTAGCAAACTGCTAAAGAAAAGCAATATCTGAAATAAATCTCAGGTCTGCAATCTGCTAAATACTCTCAGAGATTCACAAAGTTTATTTATTAGAATATAATTACTACTTTTCATGTAAATGCCCAAATTATTATAATCCAACCAAAAATGGAGTAACATAAGGCAAAAGCCAGAAGTCCCATATTGGTGATACTAAGAAAATAAAGTACTGAATACTTCACTTGACTGGTGTGCAGCCCAGTGGAAGGAGCAACCTGCCAAATAAGCAATGATCCCCAGTTATCACAGGCTCGTACAAGTACGTTGTTTCAGAAGATGTTAATTTTATTTTCAGAATTGCTATAAAGTAGCCATTGTGTGAAGCATTAAAACATTATTTTCTAATTATATGAACTTGAAATTAAGTCACTCAGCTACCATAATGGAAGAGAAAAACTCCCTGAAATGAGCAAAAGGACCAGCAGCACAAATGAGGTCTGAGTCAGCAGCAAGTAACATTTTGCACATGGTAACTGCAGCACATAGGCTGGTAGGTAACTACCATATTTAAAGACAAGGCATGTGATTTTGTCTCTCTTTTTGCCCTCTGCAAACATTTGATAACATTATGTGGATATAATTGTAAAACAAAATGAAGACGCTTTATGTCCTTAAGTCTCAAAATATCAGAATAACCAAAGCAAAAGCCACTTTCCAGAAATGAGTAGGTATCTAGAAAGCATAGTTTAAGTGCAAAATGTACAATCCTCCTTTTAATCTTAATTGCACCTGCAGTTTTACTATTCTGCTTGAAATACAATCTTAACTTTCCCTATTTTATCTTGTTCTTGCAAGTCTACTTTTCATTTCTTCCCTTTCCTGCTTTTAGAGTCAAATAGTTTCTCTGCCATACAAGTACCAATGGCTTCATAATATTTGATTGTTTTAAACTTTTTGTGGTCCAAAATCTTGCACTTTTTTCTGTAGTCTTATATGACAAAAAAAGTAAAAAGTGGAGAATCTGGCATTTCAGTAGCTATGGATGTTTGCTTCAATATTTCTGTTCTGGGGACTCATCTCTTTCGCAGGCTGGCAAGTCTTCACCTTGTCTTTCATTTTTCTTCATTTCATTTATCAGCTTTCTAGATTATTGCTGTAGTCTAGTTTACAAGTGAATTTCCATAAACAAGATGAGCAAAACTTAACAACTCATTTCCAAGTAGTAACCTGCTGTTCCTCAGAGATCATACAGTCATGTTGCACAGCACCAGAGGTGTCTTAGTGCCTTAGCTACAAATGTGCTAAGGGCCAAATGTGTGCAACTCTGCACCCATTCACCAGGCTGCTGTGGCAATGTTATTCCAGAGCCTCTGTGACAGTTTTCCCATGTGTTCCCACGCTGTTGTCCCAGTGCAAATGCTCTCATAGGCGTGCACTTGAAATCATTCTTATGACAGGTTCTCATGGGAAGCAATTGTCACTGGCATGAGAAATGCTTCTTTCTCCCTCATTCCTTGCTTTGCAGATTTTAGTTTATGTTAGAGTAAACCACATATAGAGCACAACAAAACAGATAAATCATTGAAATACTTGAAAGATACTATCAATATTTCATGTACACAGCCAATGCATATGGAACACTGATGTCTAATCAGCATGATCCAACCAGTGCTAATAGCATCACAAGCAGGGACAAACAACAGGAAGTTTGAGCAGGTCCTAGGGAAAAGTATGCAGTAATAGGGGACAAGCATGGCAAAAATTGTCAGCAGCAGCATCAGTACCTCCTACTGCACTTGGAGAAACCTGCTTCCTCGCTGGAGGAGTACACTTTGTCTGCAACACCCATTGCTGTTTTTTTCATCTGACTACTGCGTAGAGTTTTCCATTTCTCATCTGTCTCTTCTTTATTTTTGTTCCAAAATTAGCTTTCAATGCTACAGTCAATGTGTGCTATCAGCTATGGATCCCACTAAAAAAATCTTCATGAATATGAAACTGTCTCACCCTCCTTTGTGCAATGGTTACTTTCTTCACATGGGCCATTTGCTGTCAGCCTTCTTTACCACTTGCTGCCAAATTTAAACATCAGGTTTATCCTTTTCGGCCATAGAATTACCTGTATTTCAGTGTTGTTAAACTATTCTTATCTTGGGATTGATTTCTACCTTAAAGCATTGCTTTAAACGTAGATGCAATTTTGTTCATATTCTATCTCTAAGCCAACTAAAACAATCTTGAAACTAGTGTTCAGAGTTATTTTAAATGTCATCATTCCTAGATCTAATCCTATTTCTGTTCTTAAAATCATATAGAAATGTAAATGTTTTAAATATTTGATCTTCCTCTAAGATAATTTATCAGAAGTTCTACCTCCTAACTACCATGGACTTGACTCTTCAATACCTTTCATGAGCTGCAGACACCATTAATTCTCATCCCTAAGCCATTTCATAAATTAATAGACAATCTTTATTTCTAGAGGCTGCACAAGTGATCCCACTACTTTTAACATCAAAAGGTAGAAGAATGCTGTTTCCTACTACAAGAGCTTACTGGTGTATCAGCCTATTGTAGAGCTTGAAAAAAAGACAAAGTTTGGAACATGTTTATAGCTTCACATCAAAGAAAGACAATAAATGTTGCATGAACTCAGTCAGCAACTGAGCCAGAATGTGGACTGGAACACTCTGCAAGAACAGATTGCAAACCAGTGAAAACATCAAATCTAAATGCTCAATAAGCATGATCATACCTGGGTTTTTTTCTACCTTCTAAAGTGTTTAAGGAAACATAGGAAATGGGTGGAAATCAGAAACACAGGTGGGAACCAGAAATTGCTACAAAAGCATTTTGATATGTGGGACTGATGTTTCTCTAGAAGTTTGAGTTCTTTAATTCATTTTTTGCAAGTGTAAGTGGATGCCCCCATGACATCTATCCTGTGGTTTAGGAGCATAAAATTTTGTGGTGGAACTTTTAGTCTTTAAATATATATTGATGGCCATTGACACCTACTAATGCCACTCTTCTTTTGTCCCTCTCCTCAGGACTTGTTGGCTGCTCACCACAGCTCCACTGCCAGCTCGTTAGTACAGTTCCTGGCTGGGTTGCAACAAAGGCAGAGGGCTAAAGCTTGCAAATCACGGATTCATTTCCCCCCTCACCTACACACTTTTTTTTTTTTTTTAATAAAATGCACAATAAATTACTTCAGAAACATTTATTACTTTTTTTTTTTTTTTTAAATATTGCAGTTGCTGTTTGTGGCAAAAGTATTGATAAATGCCAAATTAATAGGTATGCACATCTTTCCTTTTTCTGCTTTGCCCAAAAAGCAAGGTTTTGCCAAATTATAGGACACATGCAAGTTGGTTTCAGTGATCCAGGTCAGTATGAAAACTCCAAATGCACAGTTAATTTCAGCTGTTCCTACTGTGCTGTCAGTACATCTCATCCCAAATGCAAGATATTTTCCCACTGTGTTCCTGGCAGGACATGTGCATTCCTCACATGTTTTGTTCCCTGCTTCTTTAAAGGGCAACTGTCATTATAAACAGTGAGCAACCCCATCTCTGCTTCTGGAAGATGAGTATACTTCATCAGTAAGGTGCAGTAAAGATAAAATTAACATCTGCTGTCTTTCCATAGATAAAGTATGAAAAAAGAAAAGTTTCTACCCCTGCAAATAAACAACATGAACTGTCACGGTGCTGTCAATGTGGATGAAATTCCCTGGATTTGTCTAGGAGCAGGGAAAAACAACACTCTATTCTTTTGCTAATTGCATCATATTTCTATTTTGGTATTATAATACAATTCCTTTAAAATGGCAAATTAAAAAAGAAACACCCAGAAAATGAGAGATCTTATTTTGAATACTGATTTATATAAAAAAACTTGGGTTTATTACATACTCGTAAGGTAGTCCTCAGCAAAGTTTCAGCTTCCTAGAAACAGTGAAAACTGACAGATACTTCACTCTTTGACCCCTGACTGACTTGTGGCCCTATTCTCAATAAACATCTCTATATAATCTGAGACTGATGAACTCAAAAGAATGAGTACGTTCTGTGAAGATGAAAGCAGAAAAATTAAATAACTGAAATTACTATTCTATCCATTACCAGAAACTTAACAGGAAAGAAGGTTCTCTTTTTTTAAACAATCCAATTTAGTTTATTATTGATATGGGAAATTATGATGTGCGAACACAAGAGCCATCCATCTATGCGCAGTGCACTGCAGCAGCAGGAAAATAAGCCTATCAGCTTTCAAATATTCAGTACATGAGTAAGATATTATAAAAGGACCCATTTGATAAATGATAAATAATCTTATTTTATAATTAATAGCTAATTATTTTCTTCACAAATCCATTCTCTTCCTCTGCCTCATTTTTTTCAAGAACTCTAGTGTCCTTTATAACTCAAAGATTTTGCAAATTAGATATTGCTTTTTATTCTTTTTTCCAGTTCTCCCTTACAAAACATTTAATCCAAATCCTACTTTTAAAAGACTCATATAAATCTCTGTGCATTTAGATCAAGCCTGAAGATATTAGTAGAAAATTATTCTGGCTTCCTGTGTACCTCAGCACCAAAGTCAGCATACCTCCACACCTTTCCCACTAGCATAGTTTAGCCAACCAAGTAGCCCTGAACATCCCATCTTACAGAACTGCTAGTATCTCTACTTCCAGGATCTTCTCTTCTAATGCTGTCCATATCTTCTCCTATCCCCCGTCCAAGCATATTCTTTTATGCTGACCAATAAATCATATTTGTAAAAGCTATACTGCTACATCAAAAGATCCAAGCACAGCATGGTTAACAATCTCCAGGTGACAGCACAATGGCCTTGTTTTATGTTCTCCAACAATTTATCTGTCCTGCTGCTTCCTTTGCCAGCAGTGCACTTAACAGTCCTCTGATAAGTGCCATGCATGCTCTAAGTTGTCATATCAGTAATAAATAATAGCTGTAATATCTATGTATCTCTAACTTCTGTAATAATTTCTATATTTATTAAAATAATAAATATACAACTACCAGTATTCATTTTTATTGCCTCTTATTCATTTTCCTTTAAAAGTGATTCTGCCAAACGCTGCTGTTGTGAACATACATATGCCACTTCATTCAACTTATCATCTCAGGTGGCCCATGCAACTCTTCCAGACTTTAGTGTGTCTGCTGCCACTCATCTAGGAGGTTGCACATAAATAGTATGAGTTTTTCCTCAGTTCCTTAGTGGTTTAGCCCACCACTAACCTAATTTTTTTACTACAGATGTTCAGTAAGAATTGTAAGTTTGTAATGCTGTGATAGTTTGACCTTGGCTGGCTGCTAGATGCCCACCAAGCTGCTCTATCACTTCCCTCCTCAGGAGGACGGGGGGGGAAAAACAGGCAAAAGGCTCATGGGGTGAGCTGAGGACAGGGACAACACTCAGCAATTACTGTCGGGGTGAAACAGGCTCAGGGAAATTAATTTAATTTATTACTAATCAAGTCAGAGTAGGATAATGAGAAATAAGAACAAAACTTGAAACACTTTCACCCCACCCCTCCCTTCTTCCTGGCCTCAACTTCACTCCTGACTTCTCTGCCTCCCCGGCACAGGGGATGGGGGTTGGGGTCAGTTCGTCACACACTGTCTCTGCTGCTCCTTCCTCCTCAGGGGGAGGACTCCTCACTCTTCGTCTACTCAGCATGGGGTCCCTCCCATGGGAAACAGTTCTCCACAAACTTCTCCAACATGGGTCCTTCCTACGGGCTGCAGTTTTTCACAAACTGCTCCAGAGTTGGTCGTTTCCAAGGAGTGCAATGGAGGCTCCTAGGAGGAACATTGCCAGCAGGTCGAGGGAGGCAATCTTTCCCCTCTGTTCATCTGTAACACCATGTCTCCCTGGTGCAAGGGAGACATGCACTTACTGGAGCTGCTCCAGCAAAAGGCTGCAAAGACGATGAAAGGACTGGAGCATGTCTCATGCAAGGACAGGCTGAGAGAACTGGGGCTCTTCTGCCTGGAAAACAAAAGTCTCAGGGGCATCTTGTCCATATGTATAAATACGTAGTGGGGGAAGTAAAGAAGGTGGAGCCAATGTGGTGCCCAATGACAAGACAAGAGGTAATAGACATATATTGAAATACAGGAAATCACATTTAAACAGGAGAAAGATCTTTTTTACTGTGAGGGTGGACAAGCACTGGAAGGGGCTATCCACAGATGTTATGGAGTCTCCATCTTTGGAGCTATTCAAAACCTGCTTGGACATAGCCTTGAGCTCTAGATGATTCTGCTTCATCAGGGGGATTGGACAAGGTAATTTACAGAGGAGCCTTCCAGCCTTTGTGATTATGTGATTCAGTGAAAGCAAAGTTTGAACCAATCCCCTAAGACATAAACAAAAGAAACAGGAATAGCAAAGGACTTATGGATACCTTCCTCTTAGATACAAGCATCTATACAAGCTTTAGCTGATTTGCTTTAGCCTTCTGAGTGTTTGATGTAACAATAGTCATGGTGTCCATGCTTAATAACAGTAGTTTTACATTACAGGTGAATATATGAATTTTTGTATTCCTGACCCATCTATATGTTTATCTATTAGAAAAATCTGTGCTAGTATTTATAGAGGCTTGAAAGTAATAAATCAAATGCCTATTTCTGAAATATAAGCATCATAAGCTGAATGATGATGATCTGTAAAATTCAGGCAAGACAAACTGGAAGCAAGGCCTTGATAAAACCAGTCAGAAGATCAAATTCACCTAAGCTTCGACAGGAGGTAATGGGAGTCAGATCTGAAAATGAGGTAGGTAAAACTATCAGGTAAAGCTTTCAAGCCTAATGATCAAGCAGAACTAGAAGATGTAGAGAATCTCTTATATACTCTCTGTAGGTAAACAAGAAACATCTTTTCATTTATGAACGCAGCTAAGAAGCACCCATTCTAGCTGAGGCAGAGACGGTGCTTTACTTTCGGCTATTTTATGTGATGTTTCAGATTAACATAGTTAAACATAGTTTAGTTTGAATTATGAAAGGGTATTAATTGTGTATCATCATTCTTGAGTTTATGCAATTCACATACTGTACATTATGTGCCCAAAGCAGCTAATTTCAGCTAATTTGTTTTTCTCCTGAAAATAATAATCTTCCTTCACTTTTTTCCCTTACATTTTTCCTTACTAATTCTGCATTGTGAGCATTAGTATTTCTCTCCCATCACACTTCTTCACACTAAGACATGAACATCACACATCTGTTTTCCTGTCTCCTTTTCTGTTTGTCCTGCAGCTAGAGCCTCCAATCTCTCTTATCCTTCTTCACCTATGTACACCCACTGACAACTGAACTGCTGTTGAAGGCATAGAGTTCATTTCTATCCCATTTGGATTTCCTGCAGGGAGAAAGAACAGTGCATGAGGAAAGCTGTTTCTTTCCCCTCTTTTTCTTGTCTCCAGGGAAGAATTACTATCAATCTTCCCTTTTCTTTCATATTAAAGTAAATGCTAATTAATGTTAACATCCCTGCAGCTCCACAGAGGCAGGACTGTCCCAAGCCACACAGTGACCCCTTCTACTTTTTGCCTGGCAGCTGCTCACCAGTAGCTTTCATTGCTCCACTGCCTGAAAGTGGAGCTGATGGAGAGTCTTGGGACTCCCTCCTTAGGTCTTCTGAGACCAATTCCAGGACAAAAACCTTTAATCAACAAATAGGACCTTTTTAAAGCCCCTCTACAGGAATCATCCCTGGAGCAAAATCAAACATGGCTCTGTAGCATGGAGAATCCTCAGAAGACCTGTTATACCACATGAGCAACCTTTCCCCTGACAATACATGGAAATACAGGAGAATAAGCAGTGTCTATATTAATATGTTCAAGAAACTGAGCATATACCAATTAGAAGCCAGTCCTGATAAGTAATAAGCATGCTCCATAAACATGGAGCATAAACGTGAGTACAGGTAAAAATAAAGGAAAGCAAGAAGAGCTATCGTCAGAGAATTTAATAATAAGGCGGATGGTCCTTTGGCTTATGGGGGCCATTTAGCTATATAATTGCATTGTCTAAAGTGTGCTTCACTTGGAGATATTGAAGCAATTGATGCACATGTAGTAAAGCAGAAAGGAAAGTTTTACTTACTTCTATGGAGTTCTACTTATTAAATTCTAAGGGGCTGATTAAGACTTTGGCTTTGTTTTTTGTACTTTCAAGTTTTCTCCCTGGTAGCACAGAGTGTTATTTGAATATCAAATCTGATTGCACTAGTAAATCAGATACACAAGGCATCTCTGTAACACTGACTGCAATTAAAAATATTTGCACTTGCAATTTTTAGGAATAATTTGGTGAAAAAGAAAGACAAGTAAACTTTCAAATTCAGATTACATGGTTTCTTATGTTAAAGTTTTTTTAGAGAATTTTCTGTAAGAAATAAACAAACCTGACTTCTCCACCATGCTCCACTACTTCCATGTGAGGGCCAGAACTTCGCTACATTTTATTTCACTACCACTGTGATAACACCTTGGGTTCAACATAGCATTAGAAGATGTACCCACATCAGAAGTTTGCACTCAGACACATTCTGTATTTAAGACAGGTTGCCTGTGGTTTCTGTCTAATCTTGCTAAGGCATCCATTTAAACAAGTGCTTTCCATAACTAGTCAACAATTATTACACTATCAAACATTTACCAAATAATATCTTTGTTTTTTTCAGATAGCATCATTTTGACTTATAACAATATTTAATTTGACAAAAATTAGAGCTATCTTACTTGAGTCTTTCTTCCTCAGCTTTTTAAGATTTTCTCCCATGCGTCCAAGTTGAATTTATTTCTCTCAGATGCAAACACAAAAATCCCAATCAAACTCATTTTCACTTTAATTTTTACCAATTATTTTGACTCTTGGACTAAGGGCAGATAAAGATTTCCCATAAGGTCAACAATCTGACATTCCCCACACCTGATTATTTTACTCTCCTTTGTTCTCCTGAGCTCCGCAAGAATTTCAGAGATTGTACTATGCTTCAGCCAGCACAAAGCAGCAGACTAAAAGGGCAGCTAGCTGAAATTAGAATCAAAGCCACAAAAACTAAAGGAAATTTTAGGTTAAGGCTACCTCAGTCAAATATAAAAAAATATATTGTTTTAGGAGTCACCGTAAGGCTTTTACAAGTACAACTTCAAATCCATTAACTTTCAGCTTCTACTAACAATATATTTTAGAGAACTCAGTTTCAAAAAGTCTGTCCCTTGCAAAAATCTTACCAATATCCAGGGTGGCTAGTTTTTCAGAACAAAGCTTGCTATCCACAGAGTGAGAAGAAAAAATTAAAAAGAAAGATACACTGAAATTTCCAGATGATAGCAAAAATTCATGATCACATTGAATCAAAAAAAGCCAGTCTTCCATCCCCATAACCTGTCTCCAAGATTGATCAGTATGTGATTCTTCATAGGGAGGTGGTTTAAAAACATTAAGTGTACTTTTTATTTGGAAATTTTACAGTAATGTCTAAAAAGGAATACTGTCTTACATCACAAATATCAGACAGATCTAAAGTCACTCTCCTTTTCTTAAGCCAAAAATTTTTAAGAGGATGACATGAAGTCTCTTGATTCGAGTCCAAGCCCCATTATTTTCTTGCTGTAGGCAGTAGGCCTCAGTTTTTTGACAATCATCTGTTGGAATATTATTTTGGTTTTCCTCATTTACCCTTAAATTTAATTTTCTTTTAACTGTACATTTAACATAATGCAATTTTCTGTGCATACAACAATGCTGAATAGTGGGAAGCATTTACTTGCACTGTACATGTTTAAGTCCACATCTCCTACTTAAACCCTTCTGTATGCTGGGCAGAACCACTGCCTGCCACCTCTCATGAGCTCATGAAGACTCTTACTTCATAGCCTATAATCCTTATATGTTGTTGTACTTTTATCCTCGCTCAGCAAAATATCAATGATGTTTTTGTGAACTTGCATGACTGCCACCATTGCACTTTCAAACTCTCATCCACCTTCTTTATGACTGACAGTATCCTGACGCATCCAGTTTCCACCATGTACTTTTAAAATTTCATTCTTTTACCAATGTGCCAGAGGACTGAGGTGAGTTTGACTTTGGATGCAATCCACCTTTCTGGCCATTTTCCTTCCCTTCATTTACAGCTTTCACAAATAACAAGTATCAAAGTTCTTCATCACAACATGGTCCCAACAGGTTATGCTCATTCCTGGACTCAAGTATGCCATTACAGAATTGATATTCAATTGGCAGCATTCACCTGCAACAACCTGTTGTTTTTATTAATTCTCTTCAGCCCTTTGCCATCTTTAAGGAGTCACCAAGTACCTCTATAATAGATGTATCTGAGATTAAACAAAGAAGAGCTTTATAGCATGCCTGTAACAGGAATGTGAAAATATCCGTGACTGTGTAACATACAACTGATGAATTCAGATGGAAAAAAGGAACTACAGACCTTGGTAAAAATGTCCAGTAACTTCAAGATTCAAACAGAAAAGCAAACAAATGAACACATAATATCAAAAAGGGTTACTTGCGGGGATTTTGACCTTAAGCACCTGCAACTGGTTGTTCTGCACAAATATCCCATACCTTTTACAAATCTGGAGCATTATATCAGAATAGAGCGGGACTGTGAGGATATTTACTCATGGTGCATCTTAGCTGAAAGCAACAACTGCACATGAATGCACACATGTGTGCATCTGAGTTCCGTAAAAACTCATGATTTTGTGGATTCATGATGGTTGTTGGCAATACAGTTAGCATAGAGAGAGCCTTTATTTTTGTATGTTTTCTACTGATAGCTCTAAATAAAGACTGTCAAATATACAAAGAAAAAACTAGTCCTCTAAAGCACAGGCATATATAGTCAAATCAGACAGTTGCAAAATATTTCTGGAAAGAAGAAAAATATATCACAACTCTATTTGCTCAACATTTTTTTGTAAAGTGAAGTTAACAAAGGAAACTGAAATGTGCCAGAAGCAAAATATAAGGAATTAAATTAATTTAGCATTTGAAATTAGCTCCTGAAACACC
This sequence comes from Haliaeetus leucocephalus, assembly GCF_000737465.1. NCBI lineage: Eukaryota > Metazoa > Chordata > Aves > Accipitriformes > Accipitridae > Haliaeetus > Haliaeetus leucocephalus. Next base: position 4,550,725 of record NW_010973041.1, read on the forward strand.
AACATAAACAAGAAAAATCAAACGTCCAGAGTCAGTAAATCTATACATTTACGTTTGCTGGTTAACATGAACTGACCTTTTTAGTACAACAAATTATCTGATTTCATTTCAGGAGAGTGGGTCTTGGCAGTTGAAAGCTCACAATGTCTGCCAATTTGTTAGAAAAAATATTTTATTTCATCAGGACAATATCTGTGAAATACAGAAATCAATAAAATATGAGTTCATATTTTTAAATTAATATGATGGAAAACACCACCTGGAAAGTTTGTTTCTTTGTCATAGATGTTTACAATAGACATCTGATCTCAGATGCACTGGGGAAAATTGTGTGATAGTGTACAGAAGCAAAGCCAGGTCTGCAAATCTTTAATGTCAGAGTGTAACCATGCTTGGATTAATCTATTCACCAGCTTTTAAAAGATTCAGATACACAAGCTGTTTTGTTAGCATCACTAGAAAATGAGACTTGGCACTTTTCTACTGAATTCAGAAAATCTAAGATACCCAAATCCTGTGCAAGTTTAAGACACACCATTTACCACCATGTTACACCTTTTGGCACCTGCCTCCATTAAGTGTCTTGAGTTTAATGATGTATGTCACATAAATGAAACTTCTTGTGTACTTGACAGCTGAAGTTCTAAGAAGCAAATGAAATATAATGCTATTTCTGAACTGGGTAAGAAATTATAGTCTCACTACGTAAAACAATGATATTATTTCATCTGATCAATGGTTCTAGTTCCCTGGCAGTAAAATGCATTTCATCAAGAGGAATTCAATTGCAAAGAAACTGGGCTCTGTGTTGAACTCTCATTCCCTGTTTGACATGGACACACACACATGCACAAGCACACACAAAGGAACTGAAAATGGCGTGGAGCTCAGCAGTGAACTACGTATGTGACAGAGGAAATAAATTGTTTGGCCTTCTTGAAGCCAAAGAGCAGTTAGGCAGTCATACCTTACTAGACATTGCTCTAGACACTTTCCCAGCCAGCAGACCAAGCAGTAAACAATGTACTCAACTATGTGCAGTATCTTGCAGGGGTAGGACTGGTGATGTATGAAGGAATAGAGGCAAAGAATAGTAGATGGAGCTTCCTTCTAATAAACCAAAATAGCTGAAGTGTCCCAACTATCCATGCACTGAACAACTCTAGGCTACAGACGTAGAAAAACTTCTGGAAATAAGAAAATGTGAACAGGACTTCTGAGAGAGGAAATAAGCAAGAAACTCTAGGTCAAAACTATAAAAACAAGCATTTGGTATAAAGAAGTTAGTCAGATGTTTATGTTTACTGTCTTTTAAGTTCTAACACAGAAAAGGCAAAAGTAAAAAAGCAAAGTCTTCACTTTGAACACAGTGATACAGTAACTTTTTAATTCTCTGAAAATACTAACGAGACCAAAAACTTAGGAGAATTAAAAAGAAATTATTACACATTTATACTTATTATGAAAACACCAAAGTACTGGAAAAACTGAATATGCAGAAAGTTTATTTTGTTACAATAAGAATAATCCTCATGTTTCAAAGGATGTTGCAGGAAGAGGTGTTTCTCGTACATTCTTTTGTGTTTCTGGCACTGCCAAGGAGATGATACCAGCACAGGTAAATCAGTGATCTGATTCACTATAGTAATTCATATGATTTTTGCATGGCTAAGCCAAAAGATAGCAGAATGACAGTACATAAAATGCAGAGGAAAAATGTTCAAGCACACCAGAAAAATTTAAAAGAAAATTTAAAAAAAAGCCATGGAATTAAACAAAAAACCTCAACCACAGTCATATTATAATGCAGTATATATCAAGGAGAGCTGGGGGAAGGAGAGGGAGGGTGAATGGAGAGAAGAAATCAGACATCTCATTATTAAGTCAAAAGATTAATAAAAGCAGACCGTATTTTATCAAAGTTTCCCAGTTTATCAATCAATTTAAATGAGACTCTTTCCATTACAATGAGAACAGCCAGACTGGAACTATGACCACAGACTGATGGACTGGAAGTAGATTAATTTTAGGGTCATAAGAAAAGAATAAAATGACCACTCCCCTTCATACTATTAATCCCCTGAAGAATTAATAGCTCTCCTGCAGTAGGAAAAAAAAAGCACAAGGAGATTGGGAGCATGATTTTTTTGAAGGGCCAAAATATGTATCCTTGAGGAAAAGACAGTTTAAATTTTTTTTCTCCTGAGTAACTCACCAATATTATCACAAATATCCAAGAGCCACAATACCATAGGATTGTACACCATTCCCTGTATGTCAGTGATATACGAAGAAGTTGATTGTCATACTGTGGCAAATAGGTAAACCTATGGATTTCATTCTTTCTGTTTCCTGATATTGATTTGCCTTAAGAGAAACAAAAAGTCAATAATAAATAATAAAAGCATAAATAATAATAATCATAATAATAAACTCTACTCCTAAGCAAAGTTCACTGTTAGTTAATGATTTATCAGTGCCATGGAGAGCAGAGATGTATCAAAATACTGTAAATGAAGATGTGGCCCTCCACATAAGTTTACACATTTAGATGCATACAAGCACACATGTTTTGGACTGTCTGTATAGTGTCAGAACTTGAAATTTTACATCAAACTGAATATTCCCAATTGGGACTTTGGTCTTCACTAATAATGCTTGATGCTCATTGACCGTGTACTGGTCTTTTGGCAGCCTCCATTCATGCCCTTGTCTTCCATTGGCATTATGCCTGCTCACACGTCCTTCTCCATCTTTCACTAGTGCTCAGGTCCCAAATGATGTTTAGTTTAGATGGAAAGCCTGCAAAATGCTGCAAGTGACAGATTATGCTCAGAAGCCAGCTGTTTGCATATTTGAGTAGACAGCAGGAAATCTTCGGAAAACTCATGGGTAAAAATCAGAGAGATACTGCTGGTATTTTCAGACATTGTTTTTAATCTTAACTGTTCATATTGACAGGATGATAATGGCTGGGCACAGGACACCAGCCAAAAACGACGTCGTATATCCACTTTGCTACCAGGAAAATGATACTGTGGCTGATTGAACCACCTGGTCTGTCAAGGAATATATCCCTTTGGTAACTGCTGCTATGTACTTGTAATATATAAAGTCTTTTCCATGCTAGAGCTGTCTTTTATTTCAGCTTTGTTAGAGTTTCTTGAATGTAAAAATATAACCTGTAATTTTTTTATAGTTTTATTAAAACATCCTTTCTCTGTTTATTACTTTTTCATATGCAATAGCAGAAATTAAAAACAAATATAACTGATGAAATACAATAGATGCATTCTGTGATACTAGGGTTAAATATGTTCTTTAGAGAATTTCTTTTTGATGATCAAAAATGTGTCAAAAGATTTAATTTCAGTGCTTAAAAAAAACTCAATTTTTTTTTTCCCCAATAGAAGCAAACAAACCTAGCTGTATTCAGACTTCTTTTCTTTTCACTTTCAGCAAATATTCTAGTGGGTGATTTGACATCTGAGACTGAATAATACTAAAGTAAAATAACTATATATATTTTACAGTCTAGAGATAAAAATACATCTTGTAAATCTTATGTTCCATCAGGCACATTTTTAAAGTTGAAGTGTTGATTCAAATCAATCACAAATAACCTTCAGAATAAACTCCTTTTATCAGGGAAGTTCCTATGGCTTAGGAAATTGTTTTGAGCAAGGTCAAGAACTTGCTTAGTTTGCATCTCCTTAAGGATCTGCCAAAATTAGAAACTAACTAGGAAAACCAACATCTTCAGAAATTAAGGAAGGGAACATGTTCAACATAATCCAACATGCCTCTTAACACCTAGCCTCTGCTGCCAGCTCTCTCAATTTGATACTGAGGACCATAAAGTTCGGTATTTTCTTCAGGCTCTGACTGCAGAAGTAGCCGTATTTCAATTTTTCTCTGTTTAATACGCAATCATATTCCTCAAGCATGAAGGCTAAAAATAACACTACTTACATTGTTATTTGTCTTCTGGTTGTTTAATTTTAAAGTTCATATTTTCAAAGGCTTATAACTTCTGAGCCACAACTCACTGAATTCATGGAGATGATATTTTTGATTCCAAAGGGGCTAACACTTTTAAAACCACACTAGGTGGTTATCTTGTAAATCTAAGCCACACACAAGCAGTTAGTGTGATTGCAAATATTAATCCCTATTTAATAGTGAGTATTAAGGTTTCTTTCATATCTTTTTGGCTAACTGAATTTTAACATTACCTTTTATCACTCAGAATAAGAATGAGATATAGTAGCACACGCTCACAAAAAGAGGTGAGTTGCATTTGATGACAACAGTAGTTTAATGTTTTGAAGGGTGCTGAAGGACCACCTACACACATCCACACACTAGCATGTGGCAAGAGTTCAGTGCTACAAAGTCTGTCAGAAACATAGTACCTTAATCTACAGGTACATTTTTAAGAAATAGAAGAGTGGATCCAAGTCTCCTTTCTAGAACAAGTCAGTCCTGCTAATGTAGTCATGGCTCTTGAGAAAGAAACACATGCATACATGGTGACTTTGTACGCTGCCATTGTTATGGTAGAATAATGCTTATTTAACAGTCAGAAGCAAACCTCAATTGGTTGTTAGTTGAATTCTAACTACTAGCCTATTCTGGTAGCATTAAATTTCCTCATTTTAAGATCTAATCCGTTATATTTCTCATTTCCTTCTGAGTATTTTTTTTGATAGTATTCATTTAAGAGCACAGAGATGCTGAGAAAAAAATGTGTAAACAATGAAATCTAGATTTTACAGAACACCTAATTTTACAAAACCTGGTCATGATTACAAGATATTTTAAAATGCAGAGGTCTACGAAACAGCCTTCTACCAAGTGTTTGGAAATATTTCTACAAGGTGTGAATTTCCCTCTGGGTATGGAAAAAATTAGTCTGAAGAGAGCAGTAGCCCCTATATGCACCACTAATACAATACATAGTCCATGTCCTCAGCACGCTTTCACCTCCACATTCCCTTCATGCCGGAGTTGCTTCTGCCCAGTATTACCTATCCATGATATAAATAATTAGAAATAAGCTATTTCCCTTTGACATGGGTTTTTTTTTTTCCTTACTTTTATCTAGTTCTTACTCTTTTATCTATTGGATGTCTTATGCCAATACACTAAAAGCCGGTGTTCACTTACTTTTTCTAGACAGTATTCTATATACATTTGACATTCAGTGATGCTTTTGGTTAGATCTCCTGTAAATAAAATATCTTTTGATTGAGAGTGGAAAAGCGGCATTACTTCCTTGCAAAACTACTCTCAGGCAGTGTGTTTTAAAATGTCCTTTAAAAAATAAGCAATGCAAGTGCCTACCTAGATAATATGCTATTATAACTGAAGGGAAGCTTCCTCTAAATCTGAGCACTGATGAAAAACCACACTGGCCTCCCACAAGCAATAGATCACATTGCTTCAGAGCTTCTTCACTGAACTTCCGAAAGTTCAGAGCAAGAACTTGTACATTTACATTCACTCATGTTGCACTGCTGCTCTGACCTTGCACAACATCTTACCTTAGAGATGCACATGCAACAGCCATTTTCAGAGTCAGTGAGGAAAAGTGAATTATGCTTATGGGTCACTGGGAGAGGGAAAGATCAAAGAGAAATAAAGACTAAATATATTGGTCTAAAACAGGTCCTGAAAATGAGATAAAAAATAGCATATAAACCAAACACAGAGATAATAAATAGCCAACACAGCATTTCTAGTTTCAGAAGAGGAGAAAAAAGCCACTGCTCTACAGTAAGTTTACTTCTGGTCATCCAGTGCTTCACATGTCTAGATGGTACTGTGGGTCCGTTTGCTGGAAATTACATAATAAACAACCAGGATATGGTATTTTGTTGTGGGGGGGGTGTATTTTTTTTTTTTTTTAATTCCATTGTAAAGGGAGCCCTAAATGAGCCCAAATCCCAACTAAACTATGAGGTAAAATACTAAGACTAAGAGGTAAAATAGTAAGGATTAATATTCTGATAACTATCTACATACATTATACTGTGAAACTGCTCTGAAAAATAAATGCAGTCAAAATAAGACCAATGCCAGTGAATGAGACAAATCTTAGTTCATGTCATTATGTTCTGGTAAGACAAATATGGTGACTAGAAGGTACTGAGACAAATGAAATATGGAGAACAAGAAAAAGAAAATGAATCTGACAGTTGATAGAAATAGGACAAAATACTGTGACAAATCTGTCAAGTGCAGATACCGTCACAATGAGCTAAAATACAATGTTAAATTAGAAATGGAAATGAGACACTATTTGAGCAAAATGGCAAGTGGAAGGGGAAAAAAGAATATCTGGTACCCTGCCAAATGCATCTTTCAGTTTTAGGAGGAACATACATCAGACTTAATCAGGACAGGGTCAAATAGATAAAGCAGTTCACACAACTGCCAAAAAAAATTGCCATAATACTGTCAGCATCAGCTTCAACTGTATCATTAGATATCTGGATATATGCATATTATCATCTTATGACAAGACAGTAAATGTAATAAACTACATTTAAGGTTGTACTGGAATTTTCATTTTAACAGGTTTGTGTATACTTACAGATTGAGATTATTTAAATACACATGTATGCACAAACATATCTTGAATTACAGTTCATGCTTATATTCCCACTGAAATAAAATTTCTGAAGCATCTTGTAAAGTGTCACTTTTTCTTTGGATGTTACACCACACAATGACATGAATAAAGTATACATCTACTGCTAAAATCAGGAGGCAGAGGGAGAGGATCAGAGAAAGCTGCAATAAAAGACAAGAGGAAAGATTGCTGAAGAAACAGCAGTAAGAACAGGGCTACCACGTGATAATAGGAGTGGAAACACTGCAAAGCAGCAACAGTCCAGCCAAACTGTGAAACAAAAACCACAAATGACCTATTGTTAGGGAACAGAGGAAGTCACTGGAATTCAAGAGCTACTCAAGATAGGCAGAAGAAGGGCATGAGAGCTGATGAGAAGACCTGGCAATGGTACTGTGACTCAATTTGTAGTTACACACCTGGAAACAAGATTACAAAGGAGAAATGAGAAACAACAAAATACGTCCTCAGATTATACCTAAAATTTGTAACTAGTTTCTTCTAAGATGCTTGACAAAGGTTACATATATTAAATATACAGAAGCCAATTTAAATGGACACTAATGATCTCTTCCTGAACGCTCTTCCTTACAGGTGAATCTGAAAGCTAGCCTAGCTGACAGAAGCCAGGCACCCCAGTTCATACCCTCTTCATCAGCACTTCAAGACAAAATCCTTCCCCTCTTTTCACCTCTTTTAATTCCAAACTTAATTTCTGGTCCTTTCACCAGTGGATTGCTATTTCATTAGAGGAAATGTGGCTGAACATCTCTGCAGCTTGGTCCCTTTACTGTAAACAAAAGTAAAGCAAGAAGACCACAGCCCTTCCCATAGCTTCTCAAGCTGGCCATCCTAATTTCTTCCTTTAATCAGGTTGTCTCTTCTATTTTAAATAGCTTTCTTCCTTGTCAAAATATTTTCAAGGCTGTCATAATATTTTTGTAAGTGTTATGTCACAAGGAATATTTACTGTATGTACAGCTTTATCAAAACTGCAGTCTTTGGTTTGGACAGATGCCCTGAATATCTAATTTATAGCTTATGCTTTTAGAGTTTGATGATGTTTCAATAGAGGGCACCCTCCTGCCCCAGACATGCGAACACAAGCACGTGCACATATACTGATGAAATTTTATAGATCTATAGAGTCTCACTGTGGAATAAAACCACTGCTTTTGCAGATACCCAAGTAAAAGCTTTGTGCTGAAAAGCAAAGAGCCTCTTTGTTATACTCTGCATAACAGAGAAGAAAAAAAAGAGCAAGAGAGAAAGATTAGTGCTTGAAGTTGTGAAGCATCTGTAGTACAAAGACAGCAGAGTAAAGCGATATGGCTGTTTTCCTTTTCATATGCAGGGAGTTATACATCTTAAGATAGCATGAGTCAGTGGGAGATCAAGAACAGTTGCACTCAACAAAATCTTTTTCTCTGCAATCAGCCTATATGTATCTATACATATAAATTTGCATCTAAATATATATAATAACCATAAGTTAGAAAACAGGAAGTTAAACAGACAAAATAAAAAGTCACTTTCTGTAGCTTAGGGTTCTGCCAATTTTTATTCCACACAGTAAATGTCAAGAATTCATGGAGGCAAAACATGCTTTGCAATCTTGCAAGTAGTTCTAGCTGTTACCTATGCTAGAAAAGACAGTACCTCTTACACTATAAAGGAACATCATTCTTGTAGCTGCCTGAATGCTGGGGCAATAGTACTAACAGCACAGATACCTTGACAATATGTGAACAACAGCTGTCCGACAAAGAATTTATGAGCTGCTTTTTTGCTTGTAGTGGTGAGAATGTCAAGGGAAATTTTTTGGTACAGCACAACTTCATGCCACTTATTCTGATCACTCCTTTAATGGAGAAAGCAACTGAACTGACACTGAGTAGTAGGATGTTGCCTTGATGACTGCAGCATGAAAGGAAATTTTATATGCCAAACATACACACAGAATGGGAAAATACATTTTTGATAATATATAGGGTCAAAAATGGAAGTATCACCTAACAAGGCAATTGGCAAAAAAGAACAATCTAGAATAAAAAAAATGTATTCACTTTAAAGGAAGAAACACTTTTTTGTAATGTCATTTTTTCTTAATGATGCAGTATCATCCATTGTACACAAATAATTAACTACCACTGCAGTCATTCACTTTCCAACAAACGATCAATTCTCTCAGTAAAAAGATATTTTGTAGTACTCGTTTTTCCTGCTTGTTGAAAAAAAAAAAGGTTCAAAACTATTGACAGGTACTGTTGTGCATATGGCACAAAAAAATCCCAAACACATTTTAACAATTCTTCTACAGATTGCTACTCATTGTAGCAAGCCGACTCAAACACCTTGCTGACCAAAATCCTAGTTTTGCTGCACAATAACAACAGGTGAGAAAAATAAAGGCCTACATAATAACACAAATATAAGAAGTTCTCACCTAATAAATCTCTCATTTCACACAGCATTTATGTCTACCATATCTGGGCATTTACATCATCTCTGCCAGGACCTCTGCCGTTCCTTTAATGATACACTGCGATTTTGTTAAAACCTTTCTTTCTAGGCTGAAAGAGAATGTTCTGCTGCGCTCATATGACAAAGAGTAGCACTTGGCTTTTAGGTCATGCTGCTCCATAGATCTCCAGGTGTTTCACAGGACATTGCAAACTGGATACACACTAAAGAGAGCTGCTTAAGGTCAGGAGGCTAGCTACTGAAAAATTCAGAAAGAAAACTTGTGTCTCCTGAACTCCAGTAAAAAACGCCAAGTTCACACTGCATCTTCAGTTTCAGTCCTCTTCACAAATAGTTGTGAATTTGTTTTGCTCCTACCATTGAATCAGAGTGTAAGACATTAAAACAGCCTCCCACATAACCAAACATGGTCATCTCTTCAACACAACAGTATTATAAACTGGCATAAAGCTGGGTAGTAACAATCTTGCATTAATTTTCTCTTTGTGGTCACTCCAGTACATGTCCTGCACAAGCAATGTAATGCTATCACAGACCAATAATGAAAGAATTAAATTGGCAAGAGAGAGACACTCCAAAATGTGATAAACTATAAAAGCACATCTAAAAAGTAGTCATGATGGCAGATACTTTCTCTGCAACAGGCAACACAAGTGAAAGGTCAGTTCTTTGCTGTTTGTACCTTACCCCTCACACATTCAGGAAGGAATGAATAGCGCAGTAGAACATAAGGTTATATGTAAAAAGGCTATCAGCCCATCCAGCCTCTTGTTTGCGGGAAGTGTTTATATGCAAAAACATCATAGTAATTATCTATTGAAAATTCAGGAGCAAATTTACTGTCTTGAAGAAGTCTCCAAAATCCCACAGCCAGTTACAGAGAGCCAGAGTTAGGCATATCTTGGCAGTGAACCCATTTAGGCAAAAGTGGTAAGTCAAAGGTACTTTATAAAATTTAACTGTATTTAAAATTCTCAGTATTTAACCACAGTTTGTCCAGAGTGGAGAAGTTGTCATATTTTCAGTTAGTAAACATTCAGTATTTGATCCACACACACAAAATGAATCTGCAATTTAGTTCAGTGGACAAAAAGATTATATGCTGTTACCTTTTTGTTGACAGAATGATCTGAGCAAAATTACATTCTATTGACAAAAATGAAATGAAACTTAGTTGTCGAATACTTTGCAAAATGAATATATAAATAAAGCATTCACAGAAGAAGAGGAATGGCAGTTACTGAAAGCTTCTTTTGAAAGAAGGATACTTTCACTCACAGATGATTTTCACTGCTCTATAAGATCTCACAAAACTCCCTCAATTCAGAATATCCTTTGTAAGACTATTTGGTGTAGTCTTCATACTGGGTAAGGAAGCAGATAATTTAAGCCTGGCCATGACAATGTAATTTTAGGCTTTGGCAATAAAGTTTCAAAGTGTAGTCAGGCTTTCATTTCTAAAGTCAAAGACCTACAGATGGGGGAAAAATAAATATCAGTTATTTCCATTTTAAACCAAACGAAAAGGTGACCCCTTGGTTGTGGATCCCTGCAAATGTCCTTGTAACACACAGCAGGTAAATAACTAGCTGCACCCAGCCATCTGAAGTTTCTCTGTCTTTGATTTTTAAGGTTCTTCAGTGAAACTGGGAATGGACACGTCAGTACACCATTTTAAAGCTCATCAGTTTCATCCACTTCAAGTAGAATTAACTCTCTCTTAAGCCAAATAAATTTTCACTGTTGAATTCAGTGCTGGAGCAAGTCTGTTCCACCTTGTTCATTTAGCAAGTTTTATACACTATTCCAAGGATTAGTAACTACTGCATTAGACACTTTCTTTTTCAGCAAGTCACCAATTTTGGCAAGCATTTCAATATTCAGCATTTTTTCCTGTATTTTTAAAGACATAATTCTGTCCTACAGAAGAAAATGAAAAATCAGAATATCTTTTAAAAATGTAGCCCCACTCCTGTAGCCTCCACTCCGACTTCTGAAATCAACAGATCTTTTGCCTGACTGAAAAGTGCTGAAATAAGGCCTCACAAAATGAACATAAATCAATAACCTCTTTGTGTTTGTTCTGCAGGTGTTTTTTATAGACATGGCTATGGATGAGGTTCTAATTATAGAAGACACCAAAAAAATGGAGGGAGGAAGAAGATTGAAATATATCTTTAAAAGCCTTTATATAAATAGAAACTGTTTGCAGCTTCTGCTAGCAAATCTACAGCCAGGTAATTTTTTGAGTCATAAACTGTTACATTCATTGTGACCACTTGGGACATTGTGGCACACCTATTGACAAAAGTAAATTGGGTATGACACTCCAAAGTGATCCACCCCTAGAAACATAGTAGACTCACACTAACTCTCTCTGCTGTAAAGTAATCATGCAGCTTGATAGCCACACACCTTTGGGAAGGCCTGACATTATACCCAGGAGAACAGAAAGTACGCTTACGTGCATTATTACTCATGATAGAGCTTACACATATCAAAATATAGAGATATTTTAAAAATAAGAAAAATGGAAAAAATTAAAATCAAGCTTTTTCCTGTGATAAACCCAACATCAGTGTTCCATCTTAGTACATTTTTAGAGGTTTTTTACTGGATTATTTCATAGTGCCCTTCAAAAACGATAGTATACTCGTGTGCCCAATCATTAACAGTGTATGTGAAACTTTGATTATGTAACTTCCATGAACAGAAAAGACTTGGGTAACTACGTTATTGAAATTAGATATGGTATTTACAAGAACATGCTTTCTGGAGCTCTGTACAATTGAAACACATTTGCAGCAACCACATGGACCAAAAAGAAAAATGTATGTATGCACATAGGTGTGGTTTTATATTCATACAGCATTATGTTGTTGAGTTAAAGTTCAACAGGTAAAAAATGAAAGTGTTAAATATCTACTAAGTAATGTTGCATATGAGATTTCTTAACCTTTTCCTCTCCCAGTGTAAAAATGTACATATACAATACAGCTCATTCAGCATTGCCATAGGGATGAGTAATTCAACCTTCATGAGAGTTAACTGACAGCAAATAGTCCTTCTCCTTGCACCTTCTCTTTCTTCCAGAGATATTGCACATATTCTCTAAATTATTTCTTGATGTCACCTGACTGTTATGAGGTATTATTTTCTATCTCCATTGAATCATTATTTTGCTACTCCAAGCATATATGAAATACAGAAATAGTCTTACATGTTGAAATAATTATTTCCTTAAGAACTATTCAAATCATTTACAAAGGCTGAGAAAAGCTACCTTTTTTCCCATTCCTGTTACATTCAGACAGGTTTGCTAGGTGTTCTCACAGTTGCCTTTTATTTAAAGAAATGTGCGCTTACTACCTGTCATGTGATGCAAAATGTTACCCATCTAGTTATCTTCTTATTCAGCCTAGTTCTCACATATATTCCCTGCAAGTTTTTATTTAAATTGACCCAAGTCACTGTGCTTTGCTTGAGACTGTAAAACTACCATCTAGAGCCAAATGCATTGTAACATTAATGATGTGTAAGTATCCCAGGCAGTTCTGCCAAAATACCATGATCATCCTAATCACCTATTTTGCCTGGGACATTAAGTGAGCCAAAAGCCTTAACCATGCCAGGTGGTGCATTCATTTTGAGGAGGATGCAGAAGTCCAGAATACAGGATTCTGATAAATTTGATGTGGCACCAAAAGGAAGAACAGCAAGATATCAGTTTTACCAAAATATGTATATATTATGGAGAAAGAAGCAAATTTAAAAAAAAAACCATTTCCAACACAACAGAAAAGACTGGATATGCAGTAGGAAACATTAAAAGTATTTTCAATCTAAATTAATATAAGAAACTGAGATAAACACTGTGAAATTTTACTACATCTAATCAAATGCAAGCAAAAATTAGTTAAGAATATCAAGAACTGTGACAGATCCTTGAAAGGGTACAAGACACGGTTCTTTAAATTATCAGTCAGAAATCATCCTTTAAAATGCTGGTCAATTGTTTGAAGAATAAAATAAAAAATACTCCTTTTTAGTCATTCTCCTGTCCACTGTTACCAGAAACTCACAACGTTCCTTTGACTAGGCTGCAAAAATTAAAGACAACACAGGTATATTTAGACAACACAGATATATTAGACAGTTCTAATAGGATGTTACTATTTGTGTAATAGCTTCAGACATCCTCAAGCTTACTGCATGAGTTTGCAAATTAGTTTTACTTTGTAGTACCCCTAATGTATTTTGGTGACACAGAGGTTATGCTTAGTTTTACATGATTCTTTGTAAGAAATAAATGCAAGACACATGTAAATTACAAATGCATATGCAGTTTCTAAAAACAGATGGAATTTTATATGCCATAAGAAGCACAGATTAGAAGCAACCTGACACACTTCAATAAATAAGTGACCACTGTGGATAACCAGATAAACAGAGAGGAAAAGTAAATGAAAGGGCAACAAGAAGAATCAGCGCTTCAAACAAGTTACATAAAAGCTTAAAGTAAAGTAATAAATGACAAGGATCAAGAATGCTGTGATAAAAATGAATGAAAAATAAAGCACAGGGTGAAATGATAAATAATAAATGATTTTACAAACACGTAGTAAGAAGTTGGCAAGGGAGGCTGTGGATTCCTTGAGGGAAGGTGAAGGAACAAAGCGTCAGAAAATGTAAATATTGCTGGGAAAATGAATGCTCAAATGAGAGAAAGAATTTCAAGGTGAAAGGAAATAACAACTAGAAATGGAGTTAAAGGGTGTACCAGAACAAATGTGGAAGCAAGAAAGGAAAAATCTGGTGTAACTGAAAATACAAACTGTCTCAGTAACTAGGAGACATAGCATCCCAAAACTGCGAAGCAAAGAGCACATGAGAGAACCTCCCCCCTCCACCCCCCCAAATCCACCCAAAACAGGATTTACTGACCTTGTGTTTATTTACTGTCATAAAAGGCAGAGTAATGTCCTGCTCCATAGGCATGGCTCAATCTGCAGTGACTTTAATACATCCAATCAAAATACTGAGACTTTCATGTAACAAAATTGGGGAGTATTATTAAAGATGGATTGAAAGGACATAAAACAAGGAATCAGAACAGACTTGAATTTGGTTGTTTTAAAATTGAGTAACTGTTATCTTCTGCAAAGCTATTTAGATCTACCTAGAGTTGGAATTCCTTCCTGAAATTTTAAGAATTTGTGTTCAAATCTGCTTACTATCCCTGACTTCTTGCATTGCTGAGACTTAACATCTCAGCATAATATTAAAAACAAAACAAAACAAAAAATAAAGAGCATGACAAAATGTTCCCCATTGTTTCTAACCTCACACAAAGCCTTCTGCATGATGAGGATTTCCATTTTGATCAGAGGTGATGAGAAACACCAGAGAGGCATTATTTCAGACTGTTGAGCTATGATTAGCTCAAGGAATCCTACAAATTTTTCCCACCATTTGGACTGTAGATTTGCTCCCTCAGATATACACAATCCTTCATATGGTTCCTTCACCCAAGACACCTTAATTAACTGTTCTGATACCACTAATTGAAGTCACATTATTACTGAGACAACTTCTTTTTGGAGTCCTCATGTTTGGCCCTCATAAGAACCTTAGTGAAATGTCTTTTCAGGAATATGGTTCATGCTACCACTGGAAACTTCAGCAAGAATGCACCCATTTGTAACTTCCATAATTTTTAATGGAGATTAAACCTACCTCTTACCTGGGAAAGATGGGTACAAAGTAATCTCAAGGCCACCACAGTACTGAATTTACCTTAAAGTACACCTGGGATTGTTGTAGTAGCAAAAGGTGAGCCATTGTAAACCACCGTAGAAGAGACTATTTTGCATTTTGGCACCAAAAATTAAACCAGTATTCTGAAGCCAGGTGACCTAACTGGTTGTTAGTCAGTATATTCTTCTAGGGAATAGACAAAGACAGATGCCTAGAAGAAGTTAATTTTGCACTACTGTATCACTTATCATGATGGAAGAGGCACCAATTCTGCAATTCTTGCAGGAATACACTGAGTTTTCTTGTGAGGCTGTATTCTTCCTTTCACTAACAGGAAGGTAATCACAGAAGTGTTCTTGTTATATGCATGTCATAGCTTTTTAGCATGAATATATGGGGAGATACAGGTTTTATAATAGTGCATGTTCACATTTTGACTTCAGGGATACTCAGTACAGCAAGAAAACTTCCACAGGCCTGTAAACTACCTTCCTACACTGACTGTCATCAGTTGTAGTACCATCTAAAATATGTGCAGATAATTAGGATTTTTTCTGAAGGTAAGTGAATCTGGGGGTAAAAAATGCACATTACCGTTCATTTCATGAACTACCAGAAGTCTGCACAGGTTACAAGTCTTTATCATTTTACACCATTACCTTTCAACTGAGTAGCTTTCAATAGGTTAGGGTCCTTAGCTGCTGTTAAGGTATGTATCTCTCCTCATGAAATAATAGAGAAGATTGAAATTACCAAGCTTGTGTTACAGTGCTTGAGCTAAATGCGTCCACCTCATTTTAAAAGTAAGATGGCTTCAAAAGTTCAAAGCAAGCTTAAAGGATCTTTTCCCAATATTTATACATTTGTTTAAACATTTCATTTCCAAGATACTCTACTTGGGTTATAAATTCTACCTAGCTTTCAAGGATGTGGGAGAAGTTGAAGACAAGCTACAAAAGAAGGGAGGGAAAGAAAAATCTTTGGTATCCAAGAGTCTCATGCAGCTTTGGTTCCAATGAATTTTATTAGGAAGTGTAACAGCCCTCTGTACATATCCATCATTGTAGAGACATTCATTTTTAAAAGCTAGAAAAACACTACTTAAGCATCCCCAACAGTTTGAATTGATAGATCTGTTCCATCAGAGAGCAGCTTAACAATTAATTTCTTACAGAAGAAAATGTGACCTCTCACAAGGTGCATTTGATTATACAGTAATCTAGCAATTTTTAAAATAACTAAGTTGTATGAGTTATTCAATATATTTGGGGATAAATACCAGGGGGTAAAGAAAGCTTTTGAAGTACTAGCACAACACATTGCTCCAAACTGATGGGCTCCTAGAGGGACTGACTCAGATATGTACTCACATTGTTGAAGTAACACATTTTAATGAATGATGTCAGTGCAGAAGAAATATGCTGCAACAGGATAGACTTTTTCTTCATAAGACTATACTGTATTAAGTACGCTTCAACTTAGGATTTGAGAGCTTTATTCTCTTAAAAGAAATCCTTTCCTTATCAGGTCAACCTATTAACATAATTAAAATTAGACTCTTATAGCACACTGTACATTCATTTTTTCAATTGTATTTTAACCTAAACCAGCCTAAGATTTTAAAGGATTCATGTTAACTCAACTCAAACAATTGTTTGCAGTGGCAAAGAAATGTTACAGCACCCACTAGTGCCACTGTGAATAAGGTGGTGTATCAATTCAGTTCCCTACTTTTTTGAAGGCTGTAACACCCTTAGGAGGTTTTTTATTAATACTGTGTGGTCTGGAAAGCCCAATGTGCAGGACTTTCTATCAGTGTTTGCTCCATACATATTTTACATACTTACACACACTTTCCTTTGGGGTGGGGAGTTCAAAACTCAGGTGTTTCAAGGGTGAGAGATAGCAGGGAGGATACTTCTGTTGCAGAGAAGGTTCAGCAGTGTGACAAATATACAGCCTCCAAGGCTCACACGCTCAGGAGCCTTCGTAATTCATCTCCCCGAGATCGCCACAATTAGAAGAGCAAAGAGTTGAAGGAAATTTGTATGGCATTTTATGAGAACACAGTAATTTTTCACTTTACTATAAATTTCACCTCCTCTCAAAATGCTGGCATTCACCATAGTTCTCTGCTATTGTGTTTTCCATGAAAATATCTTCCACTTTCATTACCTGTTCCTCCTCCAAGAGTTGGACAGCACTTCAGTCTTCATGTTTATGAATTATTTCATCAAGCAGCTGGTGTAAGGAATAACTCAAATGCTAGGAAAGGCTAGAATTGAAGCTGACCATAGTCTTATCTGTGGTCCTGCCATGAGACATTTCTTGCTGCACACTTTGGTAGAATAACTCAAAGAATCAGATTGGAAGAGCAAGAGGTTCTAATCCAGGAATTAAGGTAACGGGTGGCGGTTATATCTGAGAGAACTAGAAATGACTGATGTGCTCAGTGAAGTATAAATAATTAGGGATGTTAGCCTCTACTCCTTTTAGGGTTTGCCTAAATACACTCTTAGTAGAGAAAGAATCAGGAGGTGCACTGGCAAATGTTGGTGTTAGCAACTTTAAGTTATTCTGAATTTAATGTAATGATGTGTTTTTTCTCATTTATTTTTCATTTTTCATGGGAATAGCTGCCAAAATCCAGATGTAACTCAAGGTGCCAGGAATATAAGACCTCATCTCAACCCCTCCTTAGGCTTCTCCCAGTTGTTGCCCACCTCTGCTCACCCTGAAATTTCTCTCGTTTCCAGGGCAAGGACAGGTGGACATCTACAATATGTGCTATGACTTCAATGTCTTACTTTTTCTATAGCCTCTATGATATCTATACTTGAAAAGTATTGATTTAACCTGATAAAATTATTCAGTTTCTGCTGGTTTTATCAGTAGATTTGAAGTCAGTCACATATGCTCTGGTATGCCCATTTTGCTGCTGAATGAATCTGGAGTTTCTAATGAAAAAACATGTACTAATTTAGTTAAAATTAAAGCACAATGCACAAGAAGGAACCATGGGGGGTAGGGGGAAATATTTCTACAAGAAAACTCAATCTCCCTTTTTCCAACTTATAAAACTACATTTTTTAACCTTACTGTTCTGTTCTAATAGCTTATATATAATATTGTATAACCAGACACATGCCAATTTGAGTTACTCCAAATTTTCAGAGAAAACATAGAAATACAGAGCTTGAAAGCATCCAAGAAAGACATACTTCTGTTCTGAGACAAAATTAGATATGACTAAAATAATCTCTCACAACCAGTTCTGCCATCTGAGTCATTTTCCCTTTAAGAACGCCTTCAGAGCCACTTTTCCTTTCTGAGCCTTAAAAAATAAATAAATAAAGTGCAGAGAGACAGAAAGCATTGGAAGAAAAATACATTCCCCAATTTTTAATAGAGAATGGAGAAAAGATAACAACAGAGATTTGATGTGATTACTCCCTGCATATTTTTCTTTCCTTGCAAACAAACAATGTGGGGCAGGGTGAAATCCAAATTACCTATTTAAGGAGAACTCTCTAGAGAGTCAATCAGCTATAAAAATCTTAGGGATTTGAAAGAAATAGAGCTAGAATAGCATAAATAGCTTACAAAGCAAACATATAATTTTATTTTTAAAATTGTCCACATATAGTGATTAGTTCTTCATATCCAAAAAGTCGAATATAGTAGAACCCACATTATAAGTTTATTTATAGATGAGAGGTGAATCATTAAAGGAGGATAATCACAGAAGGAGAAATCAAGATTATTTAATTTATTTTCTGAAAGAAAATTTGGCTAAAGATACTATGTTACAAAGCCTATAGAAAAAAAAAAATCAGGATATTACTTAAAATCTGGCTATTATTCTTTAGCAATGGTGAGCGACAAGCAAAAAAAAAAAAAAAAGCATAAATACCGGCCTTGTTGGAGAAAAGACTGCAAATAAGTTAAATTATATATAGTGACATGGGAAGGGGAGGAAAGGGAAGAAACTTGTTAAACTGCTGAGATGTAGGACTTGTACAATTTTCCTTTTTTTTCTTACGTATACAAACATCTACATACACATGTACATAAAAATAAAGAGAATACATGCAAATAACATAAAGTTTACATTTATTCTAAAGGAGACAACTCTATGAACGAAAACAGTAAGGAGTTTGCAGTTGTTGTCATTTCAAGCAGGAATTTTCTTTGTTAAATGCATTTTTAAAAAAGCTCTGCCCACAATACCACTATTTTGTCAGAGCCACTGCAACTTAGATAGAATAGATGCATAAATACATTGTACTTTCTTTATAGTTCATAAATTTTCACTTGCTGCTTTTTCTCAGTTATCCAGTAGACCTCTTGGTATGAAAAAACAAAGTCCAAGGTGCAACAGCCTTCAGGTATGCATCTTCATAGCTCCTGGGTCCTTTAAGACACAAAATTCCCAGGGAGGCTGAAGACAAAAGCAGCTTTCCAGGTCTCCTAGCTAACTGCTGGCAATACTGCCATAGTGGGCCAAATTCACAGATGCAAGGGCATTTCCAGATCCTACCCACATCAGAGTGGAGCAGGGCTCTACAGGTGTTCCTCAGAAAAAGCAATATAAATACTCTCCTGTCCCCAGGTGGAAATGTGTATCCTAGTTTTGAAAAGATCTTTTTCCCTTCTGAAAACAAAACGTATCTCAGATGAAAGGTCACTGAATTAGGTGCGTACAGTGAGCAAAAGAGTAATAAATGCTAAGTCATGTCAGAGATGTCCAAGTGACTGACTAATTACTGCACACTCTGCTCTTTTGAGCCCCACATTTAGCAAAGCTACAGTGGTTTGGTACCTCACTGCTGCCAAAACCAATTACCAAAGACAATTTCATGCATGGTCAACACTGATCTTACCCTCCCCACACATGGTATTTAAACTGGAACTGATGTCTTTCTCAGCCTTCTCAAATGCAGGTTAATAAATGAACACAAGGGTTTAGCTCCATTTTACAGGTAATTTTGTCATTTTATTGCTTTTTCTTCAAGGGGGATACAGAGATGTAATCACAGAATAACTATATGGCTAACCAGGTCCTTTAGAACTATGGTGAAGTTTAACTATTGGAGCACAAAATGGTTAGGAGGGAATACAATCCTCTCCACCTAAATACGCTAAAAAGTAAGCAAGAAACTTTAGTGAAACATCATACAAGAAATATATTGCAAATAGTTATAGCAGTTCAGTGAGAACATCTTTTGTGACTCAGAGGTTACAAAGAATAAAATATTTCCATAACCATGCTTAACCAATAAACCAAAGCATAAAACTCTATAATAAGCATAAAAGGAAGATTAGATGGCCATAATGATGAAGACAGTACTCTTCTTTCTGCCTCCTTCTTAAAGAAATGTATAAGATACCATCAGCTTTGTTTTATTACCCAGCTGTAGTATAAGAGGAAGGAGGGAGAAGCTGAAGGGCAAAGAACAGATATATATATTACTTTAATCCTTAACAAATACAAGGTTTTGAATCAGAGGGTTGGTTTGGTTCATTAGAGACACAAGAACCTGATATAAAGTTCAGAAATCTCAACAACCATGCAGAACTGAGCAACACAGGTTTGTTTCTATCCCATTTATGCTCTGATCAATGAACTGCAAGGTCTTCCATTACATACATATGTAGCTAGTGTGTGTGTGTCTACAAGTGCTGATAAAGACAGTGGTTCTTCATTTTTTTTAATTTGCACACAGTTACAAATTGGTTTAATAGGAGGTATAAGGAGTGCTCATTGATTATTAAATCAATCTCTACAAAAATTTTATCAATTCAGTGTACTGACAGATCAGCTTAATGATGAAATAATAAGTTTTTAATTTTTGTATTTCATAATTTGAAATCTGTGGGTACACTAATTGGACATCTTTGCATATATCATAATATTTGTAAAAATAGAAGTGCTAAATATATATGCTTTTAGTATGCTTCAAGTATCTTGACTTTTCCCTAAAATATTATGTAATTTTTAATACAACTGCTGACTTCAGTAATGGTCACACTGTCTGAATAAGGCCCACATCAGTCAGACTTCATGTTATATAAAAAATGCCTAAGAGTAATATTACACATAGATGTGTACTTTATTGCATTCACTGTAGTTTACACAGGTAGTAGAATTCAATACAATTTCAGTAGTTATTTTTGCTCTTAAGTATAAAGTGCCAGTATAGACACAGACTCATGAAATTTAGTTCGTTTTTTTTTAACAACATTCCGGACACCAGATACCACACCAGAAAGCCAAATTCAGTCACAAAAGAAAAACTATCACATTGAACACAGGTCAGAATACCATTTATTTCCATTTTATCAATCAGAATCACATTAACAGCTTAGAACACATATAATTATTTAGAATGACAACTCACCAGTAAGGATTTTAACAAAAACAAACAAAAAAGCCACCAAAATTTGTTTAAACACAGCCAGTCAGGAATTCAAGCCACAGATTATATAGTATCCCATTTATACTATACAAAACACTGAAGCCTCAGCAGATATATAGTCTCAACAGACAGCCCTAACTTTTAACAGATTTAGAATAATTTTTAAAAGAGGTTGAAGCAAATATCAGGACAAAGACACCACCATCATAATGCCCTACCAGTAGTGACTTTTATTGCGATAGGAGAGAAAATTTGTACTATGTCAGTGATAGTATGAAAGATGAGCCCTCAGATTCAGCACTATTCAAACATTCTATAACTCCAGCCAAGCATCTCAAACTCTGCCCAGATATCTGACAATAGATGAGACAACAGAGTAAACTGGTTGCTATCCTGACAGTGCACTAAAGAAACTGAGCAATGCATTTAGCACCAGCTTCTGCTTCTGGATGAACTCAGGGCACAGGCTTAAATTTGATTTTGAGAGAGAAAAGGTCACAACCTCCTACCCAAGCACAGATGGCCAAACCTTGTTGCTCTAAAAGCTCAGTAATGTAAATGCAAATGATGATCTGAAGCCACTTCTAAGTTCCAGACTGGGCAACTCTGAGTCATTGAACACCTTGATCTTCATACAACTGTGTTGTGCTGACAGCAGGTAAACTCCATGTCAGTACCAAAAGAGCATCTGGTTACACTCACAGCTTAATGCTTTTGCCTACATCATTTGACTTACATAAGGCAGTCATGCATTTGGATATCATTTACACGCTAGACATGCTGTACTATCTTGCCAGCCTAGAGCTTATACAGTTGTAACAGGAAGGGCAACATGACACAATGTTGTGATTTCAGGCACTTTTCAGGACTGCTGGGGGTAGCAGAACAATATTTGCAAGGACTCATTGTGCTGCTCTACTGAAAGAAGTAAAATACAGTCTTGCCTGCATGAACAAAGAACAGAATGGACAGAATCACTTACCTTCAAAGTGATCCTGCCAAAAGTGTTTTGGGCAGAACTTATTTACATTATCATTGCCTCAGGTGGGCTTGATTTTGTACATGTAAGAATTCAGTTCCCATAATATCAAACTGACACAGCATAAGATTTCATGAGTGCTAAAATAAACAAGCAAGAAAAATGTTCAATTTACAATGTAATACAGCCACAATTTAGAGCTCACTCAAAGCAGGCTCTCCATTGAGACAGAATCAAACCTATAAAAGACTAAGTCCACAGAATTGTTCCTCTTCCCATGGTTGCCAGAAGCTCCCTGTTCTCAAATAGTAACGAAAAGCAAATCCTGCTGAAGTGTGTAACATTCATGGAGACAAGCAAATCCATTAAATATTCAGGGTGTTCAAGTCACATTAAAGTGAGAATATTTTTAAAACAATATATGCCTTTAATCTTCCAGTGTAAGAATATCATATAACTACCTTTTGGAGAAGTTCTGCCTCTGTCTTCCTTACCCACAACATTTTTCCCCTACTTGTTTTTACATTATAATTTGCTATGGAGATTCCTGAACCTACTCCTAAAACATGCAACTCCATCCACTGGCTTCTGAAATGAAGGGCTGCCTCTTCTGGTCTTCAGTAGTTTCCAGCTTGACCAATCAAGGCAATTCAAACCACACCAGTATGTAAAGAGAGACACCTAAGTCTACACAGCAGGTTTTGCAGGGTTTTGGAAGCTATAAGCAGCTTCTTTCAAGCTAGCTATTGAGCAGGATGATAAATGTGAGAAGTTTAGAGCTTGCAGTGCTGTGAAGGTGCCAACCCTGCAAGACCGGGTTATGAAAGAAATGAAATGTTCAAAATAGTTCAGGAGCATAGCAGAAACCAGTACAGTGCTCTCAGCAGGGGAGAAATTAGCTGAGCAATTTCATACATTTGTTTATACCCCTGAGACAGAGTTTTGAAAGAGTCATAATCAGTGCAGGAAGTTGTCAGACCAATGTATAGTGAGGTTGATGTAATCCAACCTGCATGGGGTGAATGCATAGACTAACATAATTTTCCTCATCATTGTTGGACAAATAGATATTTGCATATATACACTACCTGTGTGGAAGTCTAACATGCATATTTTGGAGCCTCTGAAATACTCATGAGAGCAAACAAGAAAGTAGCTCCACTCAGTTCTATTTGGCTGAGCTTAGCCCTTCCTTCATGAGACACAAAGCTCTCACCACCACTACTGTTTACATTTGAGAAGCCCAGTAAAGTTCATTAAATCAGCTGTCAAATATTAATGTATCACTAACTGACTAAAGGTTATGTAAAGGTGCTGTTTACTAGCTAAGTAGCTCAGAGAAGCCCTCCTGTTCACTGCTGCTGGTAGAAATCCACACTAAAAGAGTATTTCCTGCTAAAGACTGTTGTTGCCTTTGTACTGTGGCTGCCAGAAAGAGTGATGGACTGAACAAGCAAAAGCCAGGTTCACAAAGGACTTTCTGGAAGAAAGAAGATGGGCCATGCAAAGAGCTTGACTGAAGGACTGTTGGCCATGCTATATCAACCTTGTCCTTCCTTGGCCTCAGTCTTCTTCTTCTCTCCTCCTTCGTCTCCACCAGCAAACTATAACTTGCCTTCCCATCAGGGAATTTCGCCTGGAAGAGAATACTTTTTTTTTTTTTCAACATTTATGAAGAGACAGATGTTTCTTCCACACAATTCCTTGCTGGTTTTCAGAGCTAAAAGAATGATTTCTTTTCCTGTCTATTTTTTTATTTGTCTGTGGCTTCTCAAAATTTAACACTTGTTAGTTACCATGGTTGTTCTCTCATTGAAATGCAGGACAAATATGCAGTGTTCACCAGTCAGGGAGCAGCTATCAAGAAATGCCAACACGGCCACATAATTACCATTTTACTTGGAAAATAAATCCTGATCTGGGAAGTTTCAGTGCTATACCCATGTGGCTTTCAAAAGAAAAGACACCAAGTCTCTTTTCTGGCAGAGCACAACCACCTGGCCTGCCAGGAGCCAGTTCTCATCCTACAAATTGCATGAGAGACCACGTGCACCTACCTGACACAACTGGCAGGGCAAACTGGCCATAGGCACGTGGGTCCTTAATGGAGCAGTGCACCTTCTCATTTACTGTTACTAATAATTATAACTGAGGCAAATCTAGAGGTCCTTGATCAGTTTCCATCTGATTCAACTTTCACAGAGGCCAGCAGTAGATGCCAGGAGCTCAGAAGCTGGATTTCTTGGCACGTTGCCAGAGCACTAAACTAAGAAATTATCAAAACCTCACAGCTGCATTCTCAACTTTTTTACAATTATCACAATATTTTGCTTCAGCATGCAACTCCTGTCAGTGACAATAGGGCTCTTAATTATTCAGCTGGCTACCAGCAAGTTCCTAAGCATAATGACACAATTTGCACTCAAGTCAGGTGAAGAGAGCTGCCATGCACTGAAACAAGATGAAGTCCATCACACCAATTTGGTACCGGTAGTAAGGAAATCTAAGGGAAAGCAGTAATGACTGTGGAATAAAGGATAAAGAACAAGTGTAATGGATCAAACCAGTTATATCATGAAAGAAAATCACAACTGCTTAACAGGTCACATTTAAAACTTTAAACCTCGATGGGCTACATTACGGGCCAATTCACAGTACTCCCCTGAAATGTTACATGTAGTAAAACCTGTCCAATTAATAGGGTCTCACAACAACCTTGCAGCCAGAGCACTGACCTGTAATTTAACCTAATTACAAGGACGCAGATGAATCCCATCCATTCTGTGGTGTTTATTGATTAGGATTTCTGATTCAGAATTGAACAAGATGCTCAAGTAAACATCACAAGAATCACAGTTTGATTAGTTACATTACTTGCCTGCTTAATCTGCAGTCTGGTTTCACATTCCCTTTCTAAGATTCATAATGCACATTACAAATCATGAGATTCTCCTCTGGTTACATTAAACAGATCTTACAAAATGCCACTTCTCTGTTTCCCTTGTCAAATGGCCTTCAGCAAGCAGACAGGAAGCTTTAGACATGGATAAAGAGAAATTAGACAGATGTTGGGTATGGAATTTTGGAGACTGCACCTCTGCAAACAGCTAAAGAGGGATGGTTTTCACTTCAACTCTTTCCTGTTCCAGAGAATTCTCTGGAGTCCTATGCACTCCTGACAGCTTAGAAATGGCTCAAAACCAGTAGTTAATAGTCTTCTTCCATGCCTGTGTTGGAAAGAGATTAAATCTTTGATTTAGCACAGAACTTTGTGTAACGCCATGTAAAAAGACCCATTAGAAAGGGGCTGAGTGAGAAATAACATGCAGTTTTGACATCACACTTTATTCCTGCAGTTGCTGGGGCTTTCACCAGGGGCTACCAGAAAGGATGCAGAAGGGCATACCAACTGGCTAGCAATGCTGTGTGTCCATCTGTGAGCCAATATGGTAGGAAAGTCCTAGCTGGAAGGATGTTGCTGACTTTTGAAGGAGGACCATAATGGCATGAAGACTAGGGATGGAAGCAGAGACCTGAAATGCTGCTTTGGCAGCCCTACAGATGCATAGAACTTCACAAAAAGTAATTAAAAACACACCAGAGATTGACAAGGTATTTAAGGAGCTGATTTGTTTCTTATTTCCCCTTTTTCACAGTCTTAATATTATGCTTTTATGGCTTTTTTTTTTTCTGAGCTCTCAATCTACAACCCATTGGTACTTCCTGATGTGACATCTTTTGATTTTACCTACTAAGAAACCTTGTTTTGAGACAAGATCAGATTTAATTTGGAAATAACACAGAAGATGAATTGGGCAAGGATGCAACATTCAAAATATAATTCTATGTAAACCTCTGCAAAAAACAGGTCTCATTTGTATGTAATGTGAAGAAAAATAAAAAGAGTAAACAACGTACATTTTTATTGCAAATAGGTCATTTAACTGTAACTATGACTACTACCTGACTGATACAATATGAACAGAAGGAAAATCCAGCTGGTCACAACTGCAGAAACACATTAAATCTTATTTTTGTTTCAGAGATCACCAAAACCTCTACTGACATTACATGGTATATTTTCAGAAGTGTGTGCGGGGTTTTAGATATACAAGTCCCTTTATTTGTTGTGAAAGGAGCTCTGTATATAAACTCCTATGCACCAGGAGGAAAATAGATCCCTTATGCTTCACAAATCATATCACTCATTTTTAACAGAAGTCACTGTCCTGACTAATCCTCTATTCTGTGGACCTATCCCAATCAGTTAGTCACAACACCTGACTACATTCCTTTTCAAATATTAATTTTAGCTATTCCCCCTTATGTATGAGCTATTTAAAAGTACAAGAAACAACTACTATAATGCCAAAACTTAAGAAAGGAAAAAGATATTTTTTATTTCATAACATCTGTTTCTTGATATGATCCTAGTCTCAAAAATTTTATTTGATGAACTTTTGGGTGCAGGGATTTCCATAAAGACAGACAGTAATAAAAGAGTCCTTTTTTAAAAAACTGGTTATGCTGAATAGAAAGCAGCCTGCAGACTCTCTGCTAAAAAATATATGATTTGGTTTTAAACTTAAATGCTGAAGAGGAAATTGTTAAAATCTTAAAGGACAGATAAGATATCAATTTATTTTCACACTTTGTTCTAATTTAAAAAAAAAACAGGTTAGCTAACAAGCAACAACAAGATGAGTTTGTGACAAAAGTTTCTAATGCAGTGCCCTTGTCTACACCTGCAAGCCTTAGACTAGTAGAGATGGAAACTACAAAATGCCTGTCTTTTGGCCTGGTGTCCATTGCCACTTTTCCAAGGGAAAGCAGTGCTCAGAATGAGTTGAACACCTCACTTGTCTTTGTAATTTTATAACTAACATGGAATAGGAATGGTTTTGACTAGAAATAGTGGTCTTGAAGGTTAGTAAAGCATTAATAGAGAAAAACGTAGTAATTTCTAAGAAAGGCTGGAACAGTTTGTGTTCGAAGATGCATGAAGTATTTCAATCACAGCTTTCTCAAAGAGTGTAACATTTAACTCAAAGGTGAATATTTTTGCCATCTTTAAATGTAAGTTTTCATTAAGAATACAAATACAGAGATCTTTGCAGATCTGTTCCCCCGTCCTTCCATTAGACATCCCAGAGAATGCCAAATGATCCTCTAACTGAATCAGCTAGATTAGCTAAGTGGTTTGAAATTATTGAAGAAAATGAATGCCTCACTTGAGTCTATAAAATTTTAGGAAGTATCATTTTTTTAAAACATGAGCATTTTCTTTTTCTAGTTGTATATGTCTTAGAAAGGATGAGTCTGTAGCTCCCTCATTGCTCCCAAAGTCTTAACTAGATTTTCCTTCTGTACAAAAGCACATTTTAGTCCCTGCGTGACTCAGTCTGAGTTTAATCAGAAGTACCACCTCCTGCTATTGACAGCCTGCTAGTGAAGTAGCACCAAGGTCCTTGCATATGTACCTGAGATCTTGACAGATATTGTTAGAACATGAGCTCCAAACTGACCCCTGAATGTAGAAGTTCAGCTGCTAAGACCAAGAGCCTGAAACAGCTCTCCAGCTCCTGCAGGTAGCTTTTGTTTTGTCAGACCTGGAAAAGAAAAGGTACTGAATAAAAAAAGATGTTACATTATCCTGTTCTGTTGCTGCAAACCAACAGGGCATTCTCCACACCTCTGCAGCTCCTAGCACTTTTAACTTTAAAATAGACACCATACCACACTTGGTTCTTCATTAAAAAAAAAGGGAGCAGATACAGGGCTGCCACAGTCTCCAAGCTCAGGCTTGTAGAAATGAAACTTGTGCAATTAAGACACCAGTTACTGATTCTTTTCCTTTTCTAAATGACTTAAGCAGGTCATTCACTGAGCGAGTGTTTCTTTACTAACCTTATGAAAGTGGAACACCTTGCTTTAAATCTAATGCATCTCAATAGAACCAGCAATAAGTGACTATCTAATGTGCACCTGAGAACTGCTCTACACACAAGGAATTTCCTCTAAGTACGTTAGATAGGGCATGTAAAAAAACTTCTAGCTTCATTAATTGGCTCTGTATGTGGCAATTTACAGTTTATGTGGAGGTGATTTTTCCTCATGAAAAAGCAGATTACATTACAGCTCATTAACAAGAATACCTTTGTTACTGAAAGTTTCTCTTAAGCATAGCTAAGGCTCTCTGTGACCTACTTCTAATCCTTTTAGAGTTCTCAGATTTCTCATTTTTATTTAAGTACCTACCTTACATATGATTGGCTGACGGATAAGATAGGCTCACAGTCTAATTTTAGATTGGAAGATGTAGGTTTTCTTCTGTGAGAAATAAATTCAAAAATAACTTTTTAGATCATAAGATGCTGGCAAGTTTATGGAAATAGTTCACATTTCCATTCTAGCAGTTGGGAAAGGGGAACAGCAATCCTGAACATTTATAACTCTGTTCTGATTCTTTGTATTCAGATGAATACATATTTTCTCTATCTCTGGCCCCAAAGGAGTTCCTTCTCAGGAACTTTTCCATTGCTTGTATTGCCAAAAGCAGTATTTCTTTCTGAAAGGTTTTGTAGAATTGAATGGGAATTAAAAAGAAAGGTTGTAGAGAAATTTAATGGGGTTTAAAGCAATTTCTGTGGAATGCTAAATAATCTAACACAGAATTAGTTCTTCTTTAATTTTTTGCTAGCCTGTAAAATCCTGTTGTATGAATATAATTTTCTGTTTAAATACCCCAAAGTTGGTGAAAAATTCTCAAGAAGAGCCAGCAGTATATATTCATTTCTATTGGCTTTTGCCTATCAGTCTTATGGAGGAATGGATTTTATATAAGTTATTGACATGTATTGCTTAGAGATTCCTAAAGTATTGCATCATCAGGAAAATTTGGATTTCTGGGGATTTCTATATGAAAATTACCTTTTGCTAACATTAGTAGAAATGGATTCTATTCAGTGACTAGACAATGGCTTGCTTTATCTACACACCCCGAAAGGTCTAATGGTGGAATGAAAGATGTGACCCAGATAGCAGACATCTTTCTGACATCTTTCTCTGGTCCTCTCTGAGTTATTTTACATGCAAACATAAGATGGCACTTTGTGCATGATTTTCTACATATCCTCAGCTTCTACCACAGCAGCAAGGCATACTTAGACAATAATTCAGGGATATATATTTAAGTTAATTGTCTCACTTCAAGGCATGTTCTTCCTTCAGATTTCACTATCCAGGTTTTCAACTTTGCACTTGTATGTAACTTGCTGAATGCTTAGTGTATGAATTACGCATGAACTTGAAGATGTGCTTCAGCGTCATGGAAGCAGGAGCTCAGGGGAACACACCCACAATCTTCAATAAAATAATGCATGAGTAGACTCAGGGTCCACACAGAGTAATCTACATTCAGAGGGCTGTGTGATGATTTGCATCTGATCAAGGCCATAAATCCTTAAATGCAAGCTGCACAAATCTCAGATTTATATAAGACTATTGTTATGTCTTTGCTTTTATTGATTCTGCTTTAATGCACAGTTAATCTGCGCCTGTCTTTGCTTCCTTCCTTTGTGTTTTGTATACATTCTCACAGGGTTACACTTAGCAGATAATATTTCATGTTATCAAAAATCCGTATCAAGAGCCAGTCTAGAGGAAAACTGTTTGGATTGGAATAATCTAGTTTGTATAATTAGATTAGTATCAGTGGCTTTAAAAGGTTATCAGATTCCTCCATATTTACAGCAGATTTCCTTGTGAAGGCAGTCAGGTGATTAGGGGGACCTAAGTTTCACTAAGACAGTTGGATCCAATGAATTTACCCTTCAATATCTACAAGTTAAAGATGCCTTTGCAGTCTTCTTAGGATAATGCCACATACAGCATCCAGCTAATTTGCAGTGGGGACATATTATTATACTTAGACAGTGAGAAGTGTTTATACATATGCAAAACTTCACCAAGCTCCATGTAACATTGGTTGAGGACTTGAACCTGGACCCTGCATGGATTTAAGGAACTATATTCTATACCTGACGGTATTATTCCTTTTGACTGTATTTTGTTTGTGTCAGAGAACTCCAGCACGAAAGGACCACACGAACAGAAAGATACAAAAGTGCAACAGCACTTTGCTTCAGGTTGAACTACAGATGGTAATAAGTTAAATACTTTCTTCACTCATGGTCCATTTAACCACAAACCATGGCATAGTACTGATTTCTCACACAGAAATACAAAAAACGGCACCCAGGATGCTGTGGGGGCTGGGAGCT
This sequence comes from Haliaeetus leucocephalus, assembly GCF_000737465.1. NCBI lineage: Eukaryota > Metazoa > Chordata > Aves > Accipitriformes > Accipitridae > Haliaeetus > Haliaeetus leucocephalus. The sequence continues at coordinate 4,581,283 of NW_010973041.1, forward strand.
GCTGGGGACCAGGAGGGTCAGGTGCTTCCCACGGGGCTGGCAGCCAGGACCATCCCATCCAGGGCGCGGGGCAGCCGGGGGGCAGCCGGGGCAGCCCCAGCCCCAGGCAGCAGGCACCTGCCTGGGGACAGGGACAGGGATGGAACTGAGGTCCTGGGCTGGGCTGAAACAGGGCATATCACCTGTCAGGTGTTTCAAGAATTAAAAGTTTCTGTGAACCCTAATTAATGGTAATAGCAGGATATTACTAGCTTGTACACTGGAGCTGTGAATGCTCAGTCTTTTGTAAACTACCCGCTTTTCCCAACACCACCGCCAAGAGAATGGATCTCTCCAGAGCTGTGGGAAAATTCTGGCTGCTTTCTGATTTTTGCAAAAATACACAACAGACTTTCATGGTACTATTGCCATCATAAGGACTGAAGGATTTGTATGTGCTGGTCAAGGACTAATATTTTCACAAACTCTGTTCTAATTAAAAAATAAAAATATGTAAGCATCATTATTTTATGAACCTTTGTTATGAAGCTAAGATTAAATCTATAATTGTACTCCTGAATTGGGGAAATGTTACAAAAGAAACCTTCTATTTGCTAGGTAATATTCCTAGATGACACATGAATAGTCAAATCCCATCAAAGACAACAAGACTGTGCATGTGCTCAAAATCCAGTACCTCTAACTGACTTGCTGAATTGGTGCCTTGGCTGTCAAATTGTTCTATAAAAATATATAACTCCTGTCCATTGCAGAGATTCAGAAAACAGATTTTTTTTTTTTTTTGTGGTAACAGAGGTGTCCTCAGGAATACATGGTAATTCTTTTGAACATTAAGAAGTAAAGCAAAATGGCTTGCTTAGTGAACAGATGTTAGTCACTATGAATTCAAACATAACTCTTCAGTGGCAAAAAAGGGGGTTTATCTGAGGTTCATGAAAATTTTCTAGTAAACATACTTTTGCTGAAAAATTGGTGTGAAGTCTAAGTGAAATATTTAGAAAGACGTTTCCTTTTGCAAGGAAAACTTGATTTCTCAAAGTCAAGCTTTCCATGTGTTAAATAATGGCATTGAAAACGAAAATAATTTCATTTGATTTGTTTTCTTGTATGCTCTGCTAAGAGGAGTTGGGTTTTTTTGTTTATTTGTTTGTTTGTTTGTTTTCCCTCTGCAAGCTGGAATTCTCAGCTGCATTACATCTTCCAAGTGACACCATGGTCAGAAAATAACTCGTTGCAATTGCCTCCTTTTACCACAAGCAAGATTATGCTTCATCACAGTATGATCGGCTGTAACAGAGACATCAGGAAGTCCAGTTTATAGAGGACCACAGGAGGGAATAAAACCAACTGCAATTCTTTTATGTCTCTAAATCTCATTACTGTTTCCATTAGCTTTCAATTTTTAGCTGGCAGCATGTCCACGGTGACTCTAGTCAAAAATGACTTTTTAGAAATTTATTATCATCAAATTGTCCACAGAGAATATGTCTGCCTTCACATGTTGATGATTTTTCTTTATGCTTCACTTACAACTTAGCTGTGATTTGTTAGGCTCATGAATCAAGAAACCCATTTAGGGATCCGCATAATTAAGCCTAACATGGAGCTGCACTGGTGACAGTGAAAGCTGCCCATATGGTCTGTCTACCTGGGTAACCTAAAAGTTAAAGGGCAGAGTTGCAAGGCAGAAAAGAAAGTGGTACTTATGATTTCTGCTCGTAGGAGTTAGAAAGGCAAGATGTTGTTCATACCTAGTTATGCAGATGTTCAAAATGCAAGTTTGCAGCAGTCTGTGTACTCACATTCCCGTGTCCAGCTATTCTTTGACATACCTTTGACCTTCCTTGAACTCACGGGATACAGCTCCTTCCTGACACAGGAAAATAAGCAGTAAAACTTGCTTGTGAATTAAGTAAAATCTAAGTAAGAATCGGAGGAGGAGGTGTTATATGACGGAATAGAACACTGTTGGAAGTATAAAACTAAGACTTCAGATTGTTTTGAGAGGTTAACCCTAGAGCAACACACGTAGTGACCCACAGGTTTTCAGTGTCTTGTACTTGTGCTCAGGATAATCCCCAAGACAGCAAAATGACCAGATGAGCCTTTCAAAAGTTATGGTAGGACCCAATGGAGAGAAACACCATCAAGTCAGACATAGGAACTTAAGTCTTTTGGGCAGTCATTGCCAAGTGAGCTCACACCCTGCTGAGATGAAAAGGGCAATGACATTTGCCTGTTTTCTCAGAAAGCTCTCTGTTACATTACAGCCACATCCAATATCTTAGGGCCTTGTCTGTAGCTGTGAGGGGAGTCAAGCTCTCACTGCATGTGAATGAAATAACTGTATACACATATGTAACTCTGTCTATATAGGATCATGTGTATTAGTCTAACAGGATTTGATGCATTCTTTTATCTCACTGCAGTTTCTAAAGGCAGATGAGCATTCATATGAAACTGTTGACAACACAGTTTGGCCCACAACTGCTACCAGTGCTGAGATCACGGTAACAGAACAACCCCTCTCCCCTGGAAACAAACAAACAAAACCAAAACCAAAAAAAGCTTACCAAAATTTTCTGATTAAGTTTTGAGTTTTACAAGCTGGTAGCAGGAGAATGCAAAAAAAAAAAAAAAAAAAAATCCTTCACAAGGGAATTCACAAAGGCAAGCTAAATCTGGAAATCAGTAAACATGCAAACACTATGATGCTATTGTTTGCAGTCTCTTTGTAGAGTAGAAGTACACTTTAAGGTAACTCAGCCATTACCATCTATGTTTAATTATTCCTTTGATAATAGAGTTCTTTCTGGTACGTTAAGTGACTATATTATACAGTACAAAAACATTATTGGCCTAACCTCTTTGGTATAAAAAAGGTGGTGTCAGTAAGTTAGTATTTTTCCACTCTGTCATTTAACACAGTGTTAACATCAAAGTTCTCTGACAGGATTGTGCAGTGTGTTTATTCACATTGATGAAACTAGTATTGTAGTTAGATGCACTGAACTTTAAGTGGTTAGATTTGTGCTAAATAACATTAAGGATTTCATATATTTTGCATAAAATTAATAAAAACATGTTCTGTACAAGTATGTAGGTTGAGTGTGCCATTTTTCACTGTTACAGCATATTGACACAAGCCCTAATATTGATATTATACTAAAACTACATAGTAGTAAAAAGGTGTTTTGTAAGGATATATGTTCTGGCAGTTTCAAAATGACATAGCCATATTGACAGAAACACTTTTTTACACCAGTTTACTGTGTTGCATAACTTTTACTTTTTTAACTGTGTTAGAAAATGAAGATATAAAACTTCCTACACTGTGAGATTTTGCCTTAGCAGTATCAGCTAAAAGAAGCAGTGAACATCTAAATTTTTACTAAGATCATAACATTATCTCATTCTTAGTTTCCTGCAGAAAAAGGTAGCTAATTAAAGACACCCTTATTAGGGGTGAAGTCCATATAATGACTCCATAGTTTTCGGCTCAAAAATCTGCTTAGTGTCTTCTTTATTGCTCAGTTTTTGACCATCCAGACACAGACAACAAAATTGCAGCTCCAAATCTGATTAATGAAATTAAGATTAATGACCAAGGAGGATAAAATTTCCTCATGCTAATGATCTAATGCTGTTTATAGCTTGGTCTAAGGCCAGCTTACACCTGCCATCGGCTTTTTCTCTCTTTGTAATAAGGGAGTCAATGTTTCAAAAAAGAGCAGAATGTAAAATAAACTCGTTCACAGGATAGGTTTTGCTTGCATATTTAGGAATATAATAACTTCTTCTGAAAGTGTCAATCTCAGAACTTTAATGTTCTACTGAAAAACTACTATTTTTTAGACAACAGTCTTCCTTTCCAAAATCCAAGTGGTGCGTAAAATCCTTTTCTCATCTTCATTCAAAATCTGGAATGTTGTGTAATGAGAGGACTTACTTACATCTTTGATTACATTGCTATGCTACAGATGCTCTGTTAATAGCACGATGAATTTCAAATATTGTAAACATGGACTAGCTTCACTTTAGAAAAACATATAGAGAAGAGCCACAAACTGTATCACTATAAAACTGTATGAAATTCCCCATTCTAATTGGAAATAACAAGGTCATCACATACAATGTTTTTTGTTTTTGTATATTTCTTGTTTTGGGAACATATTCAGCTGCATGTTGGGGAAATCTTGTAGTTATGTTAGGATTTTTAATGATTTCTCTAGAATTGAAATGTGAAAATCTCCAAATAAAGAATTTTTTCGCAGTGCAAAGAATTTCTATTTTCATAAAATATGTCTGGACTTACTTTGAAATTTCTAGTGAAAATTCAAATAAACAAGGTCAGTGTGATTTCAGTTTTTGTTACTAATTGTAACCAGAGGTAACATTTCTCCATTTTATGAACAAACCCAAGTATTTAACACTAAGCACTTTTAATCAATTTTCTTTTGTTGTCCCAGCAAATATCATACTGCAAGATACAGAAAAGATGAGAGAATTACCCACAGTCACATGATATGTCAATAGCATAGAGAGAAATAAAAAATTAGGTCTATAGCACTCTCCCAAGTCTTTTTCTTCACTTGCAGAGGCATGTCGTTCCCCTTGAAAAATGCTTGAATTTGAAATACTTTCTTGAATATTTATTGCATTAACAATGGTTTAAAAAAAAAGTATTTTTCATAAGTCTCACAGAAAGATTTTCAAGGGTTTTGTGTGTTCTAGGATTAAACTGTTTAGTGAGAGTTACATAATAAATATATAGCTCTTCTTCCACTCATTAACAAAACAAGTAAGGGTGGAAGAACAGAGGAAATCTGCTCCCCTGTAACATTTAAAATAAGACTGTGAATGGGAAAAAAAAAAGATATTTGGTAAAGGTTTTATAAAAGAAGAAGAACAATGCTCCAGCAATTATTGATGTAGGAAAATGAACTGAAGGGGAAATATTAAGAGAAATGGATCAAGGACAGGTGCTAGAATGAACTAGGGCTCTTTCAAAAATTACCAGTTTTGCACTGCATCCAAAAATTATTCAAAAATCGGAAAAATTATCTGAGGGTGATGCTTATGTTGCTAAAGACAATTTTTATGATGGTTCCAATGAACTGTTCTTGCAATTATTGGAGGTTCAAACTGGATGTAAAGTGAAAGTTTGCCATGTAAATGTATTCATAGCTAAGGAGAGTATCTTACTGTAAACACTTGGTTCCATGTCAGCCACACCTCATAGGTGTGGTACATTAATTCCATTAATTTTCTGAGTTCTTGGCAATGTGTAGTAAAATTTTTTCCAGCCTAAACTAATTCCTGATCTATATATTTAGTGTACCTGTGTCTAATTTGCTATTTAATTTGTCATATTATTTGAAGAACAATATGCATATCACCTACAGAAGGCTTATTATAGAATTAATTTTTATCTAATTACCAGATGTTTTTAAAAGCTCTAATGTTTTGGTGGTTCTTATTTTGCAATATGATATTTGAGTTAGATAAACAAAGAACTTACTGCAACTCTATACATTTGTTATAAAGCAAGAACCAAATGTATCTAGCATTCAATTCTACTTGTACACTATTTAAAAATTTTAGTGGGATACCCATATGAGTAAAGGAACAACTGTATGATTAAATGTAAATGTTGATATTTCTCTTAGGACTCTATGCAGGGGCAATTCTTGCTATTTTTAAAGACTAATGGCAAAATTACATTTTCAGTTACATGAACCACTAAGTAAATTTCCTATTTCCAGCTGCCCTAATCTCTTACCTTGTCCTTATAAAAACACTTCTTTATTCCTTGTCTAAGTATTTTTATTTCTATACAGTAAAAGCATTGTGCTGCATATTCCAAACACTTTTATTTAAAATTTGTTGGCTAATAATAGCACATTTAATGTACAGGTGTGTTTACTGGGCGTTCATGCACCATATTAAGTCAGCTCAGAATTAGTAACTCCATTGCCTTTTGACTCCTACCCCTAACACTGGGTAGTGCAATTGCACTTATAAAATCCCCACACACCTACTCTTTGGTCACCAGTATATTTTTCATGGTCATTTTCTGTCAGCAATATACAATAAATACAATATGACTATTTCTTGAGAGTCTTTAGGCACTGAATTTCTAAAGCAAATTTCAAAAACACTTTTCTTGTAGCTGACCTCTACAGTAGTTCTCATGAGAATGAATATAGTGAACATACAACTGTAACCATCATATGAATATTGATAGTTGTACCATTATGGCATCTTCAGATATTAAAGAGGTCAATAGCTTAGCCATTTTCTTTTAAGAAATATTGAAATTGTATGGTTTTATAAATAAGATAGTTTAGTATTAGCAGTGATACTCCTCAAACTGGATCTATCAAAGGTTATCAAATTACACATTTCAGCTCCTGATAATTTAGATTTTCTATTGCATAACCTGTGAGGAGCATTAGGAGAACATTTATCATTTTCACAAAATTGTAGAAAAGTAGCCAATAGAAATACAAAAGGACACAAGATAATCTGTCAATCTCGGGCTAGGAATTCTTAAGTTCCTACTCAACTCTGTCTGCTTGAGATCTTAAATTTATTACACCATTTCATTTCCAAGAATCTTACAATATTTATTCTTGATTTTCAGTCATTTCTATTTAAGTTAAAATATCTTTGGAAGAGGTTTTTTCCCCATCAATCTCCTTTGCCACTTCAAATACTGCTTCATCAGAGGCAATTAATTGATGAAACCATAGTATATTGACTGATTAAAAGACACTGCTTAATTTGTTCGCTTTTTATGTAACAACTGAGTTCCTCCTCTTTCCATCAGCTAGAACAATGGAAAATTTGCTTACAAAGAAAAACAGCCTCATGCCTTATATCTTACATTAACCTTTGCATGATTGGATTATGGGAGAAATGGTGAAATACATTTATGAGCAGAACATTTTAGTTTCTGCTTTTTTGCAGCATTTATGGAGCTATCAGTTTTAGTTTCATGTCTTCATTTGTATTTTGTGTCTTCATCTTCAAAAAGATAAAGCACTGATCTTCAGAGAAAAAGCTTAACTATTGGCACTCTTAAACAACTATTCTGTGAATGGTTAATTTTTTCAAATGTGAGCATAGATACCAGATGGCAAAAGAAAAAAAAGAAAAAAAATCAGCCCGTTTCATTGTTCAGCAATAAGGACTTTTCCATCTGCTGGTTCAGTACTAACTTAGTTTACATTCACTTACAGCCAACACAGTTAAAACTCTACTTTGAAGTGAAATCTTCCAGAAATGGAAGAAAATGTCTTAGTCGATGTACGATAAAGAATTCCCTTATGCAGACAGACCATTCCCACTGCCTTACACATACACTTATAGCCCTTTTGTAGAGGAGAGAGCTATGTGAAAAATTGCATGATCAGGTGATAAGTTACAGAGCCATGTGATAAATGAATTTGTCATGTACCTTTGACTGCTTTACCTGCCCTCTACCCACTAATCTATCTCCTGGGGCTTTCTTTAGCATCCAAAGCCCTGAACAGCTTCAGATATATGCAGTCCTAATTTTAAATCAGATAGACAGTAAAAGAAATCTTCTTAAGTCTTGTATTCAGAGAAATGAAACAAATCAACCAAGATTCAGTGAGGGTGATATTAACTTCTGTGGCTGTGACAAATTTTCTTAGACAACAAAGTCCCCATTTTACAGTCTCATTTTCAGAGATAACATGTGTGCTCTTTTCACTGGAAAAGGGGCACATCTGCTTTTTTAAGAGCAACCACACAGTACCTTTTAACCCTGGAAAATTCTGATATACTTCCTAATTGCTCCTTTTTACATAAAGAAAGGCTATTACAGACCATTTTCAGAAGCTTTTAAGTTTCACTATTCCTGTCCTGTATTTCATAACTAAGGTATCTAATTTTACATTTGGAAAGAAAACCATATGTAAGTGTGTCCGTTCTCATGGTTTAACCCCAGCCAGCAACTAAGCACCATGCAGCTGCTCACTCACTCATATCCCCAGTGGGATGGGGGAGAAAATTGGAAAAAGAAGTAAAACTCGTGGGTTGAGATAAGAACGGTTTAATAGAACAGAAAAGAAGAAACTTGTAATGATAATGATAACACTAATAAAATGACAACAATAATAATAAAAGGATTGGAATATACAAGTGATGCACAATGCAATTGCTCATCACCTGCTGATTGATGCCTGGTTAGTCCCCGAGCGGTGATCTCCCCATCCCCACTACCCCCAGTTTATATACTGGGCATGACATCCCATGGTATGGAATACCCCTTTGGCCACTTTGGGTCAGCTGCCCTGGCTGTGCCCTGTGCCAACTTCTTGTGCCCCTCCAGCTTTCTCGCTGGCTGGGCATGAGAAGCTGAAAAATCCTTGACTTTAGACTAAACATTACTTGTCAACAACTGAAAACATCAGTGTTATCAACATTCTTCACATACTGAACTCAAAACATAGCACTGTACCAGCTACTAGGAAGACAATTAACTCTATCCCAGCTGAAACCAGGACACCATGTATACTTATATGTTTATATATAAAATAATTTTCCAATTTTAAAAACTTCTAAAATAATGTTAAAATAGGGTTTGTGTAATATATGTGATATCCACAGAGTTTCCGTTGGTATGTGATCAGTGCAAAGGAGTTAATGCTACAAATTTCAGAAGTGAAGACCTGCAACATCATCAACACAGGACACCCCTAATGTGCCATACACTTACTCACTCTATAGACCCATCTGCATGGTCCCAGATTTACAATGTTTCAAGTGTGAATAGCTGATGGTGAAATTGGCCTGCACCCAAGAAGAAATGCTACTGGAATACAAGTACTCCTGTCTGCCTTAAGATCCCCATGATTAGCTGCCTAATTCTGTAAATGACCAGCCAGGCTTTAAAAGATATCTCACCTGGAACCTTCTCAGGTAAATATGTAGCCCCAGATTACACTGTGATCACCTCAATCTAAAAACTGTTCTTATTCTGTCTTTGCAGTGCCCTGTAAAAACCCTAATGCAGAGAAATGCTGAGATTTTCTTTAACAACTCTGGAGAGGGACTTCCCTAATAACACACCCGCCATAAGGGTTCTTCCACAACTGGTATCTCATCATATGCATATGCCACAGGGAGAATATAAGGTATATCTAAGGTATTCTAAGGCCAGATTTCCTTCTTCTAGATGACTGATTCACCAACAAAGGCCATTGGATCTTTCTGAGAGGTGATTCAGCTGGCGCTAATGGCTGCCCATACACTTTGCTGGGATTGCAACTATCCCAGTTTCTCTGTTGATTTTCAGCATTGCCTTTCCTACATAAGCATTTGTGGACAAGTAGATATGGATAACTGACAGCCCAGCAGGATAAATTCTCAATCAGTTGTGCTGTTGCATCACACAATTCTTGAGGGCCTTGTTTTCCACATCTTCATAGTCAGTGTAATAATAATAGCTGGCTGAAACAGTTAATGAACACTAGCAAAATGCTTCATCTGTGGCAGGGGAATGACCAGAATGCAGGACTTCTGACATTTAATTCAGCTGTTGTTTCATTGCAGAAGAAATGAAAAGTCAGAAAGCAGCACAACACACTGAGATATTGTATAAAATGTGATTTGCTGATATCACCTGCCTCATGGGTTAACTTTTCTAGATCCAGAAAATGCTGGGGAAAAAAAAAAAAAAAAATCCAGAAGTGAAAGTTTAGGCAGAAAAAGGTTAGAAGTTTTCCATCAACTGTTTTGGGTTTTTATTATTTGACTTTGCTTTAATGTTGCTGTATACGTGTCAGTTACTTACAGGTAACAGGACATGAATAATGCTCTCTTTAACACAGACTTGGTACTTGGGAAGGTATAGTTCACTGAAAACTGCAGTAGTGTAACAGTTCATTGTTTTTAAATTAAAGAGTCTTCCAGAAGTTTGATTTGCTTATTTGCAGAGGAGACAGTTTAGCTGATGAACATTCAATAAATACCCTTTTATGGAATCTCTAGCATAGAACCTCCCAGTTGATAATGTCAAAGTACTTTTTAAGTGGTTTATAAAAACCTTGCAAATTTAGCCTGCTTGAACCACTTTCTTCTGCATGTGAGTTCATCAGTCCTACCATAGTGATAAGGAAGTCAAGGCAGAACTCCTGAAGGTTTTCTTAAAGATCACACTGAAAGTCTGTAGCAGGAATCATTGGTGCTATATCTCTTAAATCCCATTCCTATTTTGGTTTTGGGTTTTGGTTGTTTTTTGGGGGGGTTGTGTTTGTTTTGTTGGGTTTTTTTTTTCATTGTAAATCCATCCTTCTGCTGTGGGATAGGTGGAAAATAATCAGACAACCAAAACAGCAGGTAATAACTTCAGTACCAACATTATTTTAGTAGTGATTTTGTCCAACTTTCTGACAAGCCAAAGAGTAAGGATCTTGAAACCATACCCTCTAATTTGAGAATAAGGACTTAGAATAAGGTATTGGGCTTAATTCCCAGTGTTTAAATAGGGCTGTGCATCAGTGAAGTCTGCATTATGCCAGGAGTTTCTCAGAGAAATATGAATCAATGGTGTCATTTCTTCCAACTTAAAAATGAATGATGAACAAAGAAATTTGATCAAAAAACATTGGCACAGTATCAGTTCATCTCACCTTTTCCTTAGGCTTTGATATGAAGACAAAACAATGGCTTTTTAGCCATTTTTGATGGAAACATGGGGTATCACTCGTTTTTGTGCAAGGTTTCTTATTTGACAGGAGTGAAAGAAGAAATCTGCAAGCAAAGGATTTGTGGTGACAACCAAACTTTTTAAACTTATTTTATAGAAGTCTTTAGTATGCAGCTCTGATCACCTATTCTGTCCTATGCGTGTGCTACTTTTTTCCTAACCACACAGTGCTAGCATGTTGAATCAGTTTTCAAATCACAGGAAAAGATTATTCAACACTTGCAACAAGGCAAAGGTCCTCAAAACCACATCCTATTAATTATTTTCATATGTGATGTTCTTTATGAGTTTAATAAGAAGATAATTGTGATGATCCTATCTAAAAATTCTCCATAGCTAGAGTCTATTCAGTTGGCTCCTGCCCTGAGTTCATTCATGATGCCAGGTCACCTTATTACATGCCCTAGCTTCATTATGTACCACAGGAACCATTTTCTAAGAGAGACAAGCATCTGAAAGAAGAAGAAGCTCTACAAGCATACTTTTTCTTTCTTGATCTCTGATAGCACCTACATTCTGTCAATACATAGCATTATTTATACATACATAATGTCTAAAAATTAATGCTAAATTGACTGGGAAAAAAACCCTCATTTACTAGCCAAAGCCCAGATAATATATTTCCTATTTTAAAAAATGAATCAGTTTGGTTTGATTCTTGTTTTGTTTGCATTGGATTTGTGTACATAGAATACAATAAGCAATTCCATGTTTATGCTTTAAAATATAGCTGATTCTGTTTAAAGAGAATTTGAATACAATTTATAGTGAGTTAAAACTAATGAGAGACAAATTAAGAAAACCAACTTTTTGGCAAAACTAAATTGGCTTAAAGTAAATAAAGTACTTAGTGAAGTAAATGGGAAAATTACACTAAATGATTAAGTGTTGAATCACTATCCTATTTATCTCACGCTGCCATTTTTAAAAATAGCTTTCAGCATACAAGTTGATATCATTCCTGCTGTAGGAACACTGTGGCATATATTTTTTGAAACATGTTCTTTCTGTTCAGTCGACAAGAAATGTCACTGTTGATCATAGCTTTGATCCATCCACGAGACTACAGTTCCCTTCCACATAAGGGCCAATAACTGGTGGAGTCTCACAATAACTAAAACACTTCAGAGTGTTCCTAGTAAAGTAGTGTGAACTCTCAACGTATTACCTGTGCTGGACATATTGTAAAATAAGCACCAGAAAGGGCTTCCTTGACCACCCCTGCTCTATAATAAGCTCATGTCAACCAACCACCCCACTTCATGTTACAAAATTAATTTTTTTTAAGGAACAATGATCCTCCTTTTTTTTTTACCTGACAGCTTTTCCTATAATACATCACCCTCATTTATAGAAATATCAGATTAATGTAGCCTGATATCATAGATGCTAAGGGGAGATTACAAATACTAAGTTATCTTCAGTTTATATTTTCCAACACCACTACGGCAATAATATTTTGTGTCAGTAACGCCATAGAGTTAAATCTAGAGGGAAATTGGTTTCAGTTTCTGTTTTTTTGCCTAGTCCCTAAATGGAGGCAATGATCTACACACCTTGGGTGCAAGTCCCTTAGGCCAATTAGTTCATTTTAGACACAGTCCATCTAGAAAGACCTAACACCCCAGATCATGTTCTATTAGCACAAATGCTTCTGACTTCATGCATTTCATGTTCATTCATACAAGAGGTTTTGGAAAGGAAACATTGCAGTATCACCTAAGAAGGCTATATCATTCCTAAGCACAGAAGAGAGGACTACAGAGCAATTGCAAATTAGAATAAAGTTCCCTGTGGATAGTTCTTGAAATTTTTGTGTCTGCTATGGCTCTTTCAGGAATATAGAACCTCCTACCATCTGCTTAAGAAAAAAGTTGTAGGTTGAATGAACCAGACAATTTTTCATCTGTATACATAAATTATTTAAAATCTGATATTGAGAGAAAGAAATTAAGGACTCTTTAAATAGAAATATTTTCTTTTTTTAGCCAGGCACTTCCAGAAGTTTAATGGTAGGTAATAGCAATGCAGAGCTGTGTAAGTATCTGGTTAGTAAAAAGTCAACAAAAGTTTGAGTGATGTTATTACTATGCAAACAAGGACAGTGAATTGAGTACCTTTCCTGTGATGGATGATGATATTAGCTAGGAAATAAATAATGTCCCCAGCTACTTCCCCAAAGGAAAGAATTTCAGAAGCAGCTGTTTGTGTGGAAAGAAAAGTGTCTGCCAAGAAAGATAAATTATTATGCAAAGTACATCAGAAGACATAGTTTGGTCCAAATTCATTCTACGGGTAACTATTACCTGTCAAGGACTCTTACCAAGAATGTATAAAGCCTGCTCACTGTTAATATTATTAATGTATATACTAATAGTATTTTTCATAAAAAATAATTAGTTCTGTGTGGAAATATCTGTATTTAACAGCTGACTATGAATTTTCCTGCTGCATAAGATTCAAAACCACATACCTTATCCCCATACATTCACTGTTGGTAAGTTCAGTTCTATATGCACTTGCAGTTTCAGGTTTTTCCTTTGTAGAAACTACTTCTTGACACTACCTGAAAACAAATGTAAAACAGCTTTTAAAGTGTTGCAATAGTGCAATGAAAGAGAAAAAACTAGCATTATCTTTATAAAGTCCTATGTCATTATAGTTGGCATTATCTAGGCATTTTTCAGTTTCATTTAATTTCCAGAGATATTGTATGATTTTTATGTCCGCATGTTTGCTTATGCTTTAATTGTAAAAAACTAACCAAACAGAACAAAATATTTCACATACAGTGTACAAAGTACACCAAAGATAACTCCTCTAGTGTATTGAAGTGCTTTGTTTCTCTTACCATTGTAGTTCTTGCCTCTTTTTAGGTTTAGCAAATCATAATATATAGCCATGGCAACTTGTGTAGAAATTTTTCATGATGTCAAGAATTATTTAATTTAGAGTAAAGGCTATCTATGCATTACAGTGACCCAGATTTGAATCAGTAAAGACCAGCATGGAACTTTGACTTAACAGCACAATTTGCAGAGATAATTTTGGAAAAAGCACTGCGAAACCTGTTTGCATTCTGTTCACTAGCAGAGCTTTAGCATCCCTCTAAAAGATTTCTTAATTAAAACCATTCTATCTCAGAAGCACAGAATGATTCCAATTTACACCTGATGCCTGATACATGAAATAGAGCCATGCTTTCACAGAAGCACAAGGATCCCAGTCACCCAATAGGAGGGAGGGGGAAGAACAGCTAATTCTAAAAAAAATGTGTTTAATAATTAATCAGAATAGCTCATTTCACACCCATAGTCAAAACAAGTAAGGGAGAACCAAACAGTTTTGAGCTCCTGTAATGTTACTCCCTCAAAAATTAAAATACTATTTTTCAAAGTAGACTTAAATCAACATTTTTCTAGCTATGGAAAGAGACAAAGCAAAACATGGTATGCTCATTTCTGGTTAAATCTCTGTTTGAATTAGAGCAACATCAGGGTATGTACCCTGGTCCAGGCTAGGATTCGATTTCCCAGTGCACTTAATCAGACACACAACATTAAGCATGTGAATGGCCCCATCAAACTAAACTGAAGTATTCATAAGCCTTAAGTTATGTACATACTTAAGTACTTTGTAGGTAGAAGCCTAAAGTCCTGCTTCTGTGTTAGGCACTCTGTAGGAGAGAAATGCTGAGGGACAAATTTGGTATTATAAAGCTCCTCTTGTGCAATTGAGAAGCTTGCTTGACTGGCAGACTCTACTGAGTCTACTGAGGACAATAGAGTTTCCCCCCCCAAAATTTTTGACTGTTGCATAGACACTCCCCAAATGTCAGAGTTTCATTGTTATTCTGAAGTTTTGGGTTCTGCCAAGAGAAATTAAATAAATTCAAATATGTAAGTAAAATAAAAGATAATAAAAGCAATTAAAATGAACTATAAAAACAAAGTCAAATGTTAATGGCTAGAAAATATATATACAAAACTGAGTTCAAATCTCATGAATTTCCAGATACATTCAAACCCCATAACTAATTATTTATAACAGTTTTAAGAGTTATGGGGAATTTTTTTATTATTATTATTTCATGAATATTTAAAGTGACATATACCTAGAAAATGTACTTTGATCTGTAATTGTTGTGTATGATGATAGACCTGTGGGATGAAAGTATAAGGCAACTTGTATCTTCTGTTGACTAAATGAGAAAGGCAATGCTATGTGTCCACCAAAGCAACCAAAAAATTCAGACACTGTTAAGAAACTAACATAATGAATTAATCACAGAGGCACAGAATCAAGCCCAGTGTATCCCAACAAATTTACTATTTTCACACAAGATCTCTGGCAGAATAACTACAGAGTGGTGGGAAGCTGGTCATGAAAACACTTACTCTGCCATTCCTCATTTTCATAGAAATACAAAGGGCTTTCTGCTTTATGTCTGCCTGTCCCTCCTCCTCCGAAAGGAGGTCTGAGACCTGAGCTGAGTGACAGAAAGTTTATGCTATCATATTTCTTTACGGTGAATGGGTCAATAAATCTCATATACTGCCCTTTCCTTCTTGGAGTCTCTAGCCATATTGATAGGTGTCCATTTTTCTCTTGATATTATTGTGACTAACTCCCTAAGCAATGCAGTGACTAATTCCTTCAAAGCTTCAATACTGAACTGTAATTGGGGAAAAAAAGTACTTTTTTTACATCTATGTGTGGTCCAAAAATATTCAGCATGTCAAGATAAACAGCACCAGGCACCATAGTCTACTTACAGCTCAACCTATCACACACCACAGGTATAAAGAACTGCAGACAGGAAATCTATGACTTAAGATGCAGCATAGAAAACATTAATGCAAATAGTTAGTACCCAAAGAACCTGGCATTTATTGCACTTTCTACCTGAACCACAAATTTTGTATACCAAAGATTGGGGTGGGGGGATTAACTTCTCTGACATGTTCAGGTAAACTGCCCATCATACCTCAAATAAGCAACCTTAAATATAGAAAAACCTTAATTAATTGTAAACCATCTGCCTCTTTCTTTGTTACTGCACACTTCCATCTGCATATCACAACTACATGCAGTTAAGAATAAAACAAATAACAATGCTAGTCTTTTTCTAAAGTTCCAAATGCAGAATTGTTATCACACCAAAGATGCTGTAAATGTTTTCTTTTTCTTAGGATATCTATTGTTCGATTAGTCAGGAGTTATACCATTACCTTACAAGGACTCTGCAATTAATGCAGTTTTCAGGTCATGGGTGTGACAAGATATTTGCTCTCCACAGAAAACCGTAGGGGTGGCTGAATCTCACGGCTAGAGACAGTGTCCAAGAGTCAGGACTTCTGATATCCATACCTGTCACTGTCCTTGCCATCCTCTGCTCCCAGCTTACCTATCTGAAAAATGATCATAAAAAAACAGTACAGAGGTATATTAAGTTAATGTCTTCAAAGTATGTCTATAATGTATCCTTGAATTAAAAGTCACTAAAAGAGCAAGATGTAATAGATATTCCTCTGAAGAGCAGCATGATTTCACTTGTTTAGGCATAAATCAATCATTTATATCATAAAAGTACCAATAAACAACAGTTAATATTTAATCTACTGTAAAAAGGCAACATGTTCAGGGAAAAAAGTGCAATCAGAAGAATAAGGGAGCCTGAAAGCTCCAATTATCACATAGTTCCCATTTTCATTTTCTACAGAACTATTTTGTGAGTCCCTAGGAAGTATTTAATCATCAGTTGTGAATGATGTCACTCCATTTATGTGTCATCTGCTGTATCCGTATCAGGGCATATGCACTGGGGATGTACAACATCTCCCATAGGGTCAGATGAAAAGAAAAATTTTCTCTTGTATTATGTATTTGAATGATGTAAAGCAGGTCATGTTCTTCAAAGATGTCTTCTGTATAATTCAAAGGAAAAGGAAGAGTTCAAATTGAATCTTTGATAGAAACTGCTTTTCAAAAAGACTCCCTGTCTGAAAAGATTGGTATTCATGAGGCTTTCAAATATATTTTGATGTCAGCTCACCTCAGTATTGACACTGTTTTGACTGCTGCAGAAAAAAAGGAACCATTTGCAGTATTTCAGCTAGATTTTATTGACACATTTGACTGTGACTGGAGTTTTAAAGGGAAAGAAAAGTACTGAAGAGTTAAAAGCATGCTTTCTATTGCCTTCCCTCTATGTACACTGCTGACTGACAGCTTTTCTTGTGGTAACATAGCTTATTAAAAAAAGGGAGGGGTCTACAATGGGAATCAGAGCGGCTGCAACACAAATAACTGTGGAACAGTGCAAAAGTAGACTCACATGCTAAACTCGGGTTTACAAGAACAGTCTCTGATTCCTCCTACTCTGTGAGGTCTTAGTGGAGCTGAATTCTTAGTAGACCTATATGGAAGTCTGCAGCACTGAGCAAAGAGTGTCCTGTGTTTAATGCTGGCATTTTTATTTTTCACTCAGAAGCTGCAGTAGGTAGCCATTTTTTGAAACCAAGTTCTGATGCAATCCAATACAGAGACGGCCTTGAACTGACAATCCCTTAAGTTGTATCAATTAGATGAGAAAGCTTAAAGAAACATAAAATAGAAGCGCACTCTGTTCAGAAGCTGGATACTTTTATGTGTATACAGTAGAAGAAAGTAAACTAAATTGGTGGTTTTAAAATTCCTAAGCTTAAAAAATGGATTTGTTACCTAATTTGACATACTCTCTGGGATGAACTCTCCAGAGAGTACTGAGTGCTCTGAAAATGTCTGGAAAATCAGGACGCTTTAGGGTACCAGCAGTTACCAACAACATGAAAAGGTATAGATTTCATATGTATCCGTATGTAAGTATGCAGATATACATACAAACTGAAAAACATACATATCTGCCCGTATATATACACACACAGAGTATTTTATGTGCACAAATATATAGTTACTGAAATTGACACATGCTCAAGACCACTACTGTGTTCTTTTCCATGGAAAGTCAGCAAAAGTAGTTAACTAATAAATGCTGACATCTTACAGCTATCTACAGGAAGCAAGTACGAGTGCCAACTAATCTCTGGTAATCAAAAAACACATTACAGAAGGTTTTCAAAGTATTTCTCCAGTTTTAGACATAAGAACTTTTCTAATTTTTAATAACAAGTTCTAATTATATGGACAGATACACATTTCCTACCAATTTATGAGAAAACAGACCTGCATTTTTTTTTAAAAAGGTACATAAAACTCAATGGATTCAATAGTCTGGGCATTCAACACCACTAAATGAGCAGCACAGTAAAAACTGGCACCAGAAAAAAAGGTAGAAGGAAATTGGGTTTTGTCATTCTGGAGGAAAAGAAGATGTATGTACACTCAAAGTCAGTAGGAGAAAACACCATTATTACACTTTACCTAAGAAAGATCCTACAGAGGAATACTTGCAGTAATACTTGTCATGCCAAAAGTCACCTCTTACGTTTGTGCACATCCCCACATAAACTACAGTTTTGTACAAGGCCTGTCCATCTGGCCCAATATCCTGTCTATGATGCTAGCAGATAACACCATATGCTACAGGAAATAGTGTCACAGCCCTGCAGTAGGCAGATGTGAGATAATATTTCCCTAGATATACAGTTATAGACCCAGAAGGGTGAATGCTGCAAGAATATCTTATGTAAATAATCAATTTAAAATTCAAACTTTGGGAGACTGGTTGTTTGGCATTTGAATTCTGAATCTTTTCTTCTCTTCTTGTAATGTTGCTGGAAAGGACATTGCCTGATTTTGCAGTATTGCAAAGTGCCATTGCATAATACCGCAGTGAAGCAGCTACTTCACTTTTTTCTTGTGTGCTTGCTTTGACAACCCCTGCAGACCATACAGAGCAATGGTTTAAGGTGACTTGTACACTAACATATAGAAGAACACTATATTTTCTCTCCCTCATCTGTTTAATTTTTTCTTTCTATTTGAAATTCACCACAATTTATAATCTTCTTTTACTGTGTGTATTCAGCCCATTCCCCTTGCTCCATTTCAAACATCTGCTTTAGAATACAAAAGCCCTTCCTAATCAAGTGAAAACAATACTGTAAAGCTACATAGTTTGATATTTTGCAACTTTCTGCACACTCTAATAGCATAATTAAATAGCAGTATGTAATGCTAGACTGCAAATGAACAGACACTGTAAGACTCAGACTATCTTGAAAATTATTCATATTTTTATTAATTTTTGTTACCATACAAGTAACCCAACTAAATAAACCCAAAGCCAACAATTTTCCAATAATGAACCTCATTAATTCACAATATTATAAACATGAATTCTAAGTCATTACTAAGATATTTTTCTGATATCTTTCAGAATATACTTACCCAGCTTTAATATGACTGAGGTGAATTAAAATTAAACACTCTGCTCTTGCAATATGCATAACAAAGCCTGGGGTGGGAGGTGCATCCCTTACACAAATCATAAAACTAACATGCATCATCTGCTGACTTAAAGTGGTCACGCCAAGAAGGCACAGGGTAGTCCCAGTCTACTTGCTTCTCAACCATGTTGCTATCAAAGGGTCAATTCACCATTAAAAGGGATCCTGATTTTTGTGGTCTAGGCACACATCCTCTAGCAAATTTGATGAAGGAAACAAGTTCATGTTTTCTGGGGGGGGGGAAAAAAAAAAAAAAAACAACCAAAACACAACCGGAAGATTCTAATAGCTCTTGACCCAAAACAAACCATTAAAAAGAGAGGTAAGGAAAAGCAAATAACTTTGTGTAGACAGAAAACTTATCTTGTGTCACTGTGTACGTGACGCACATTATTGTAATCATGCTATCAAGAGATTATTGAATATTCCTGAGGTAATAATGAACTAAGACACCTATAAATCATTAAGTTATTGATTTATACCATTGTGACCAAAAAAGAACTTGTGAAGAAACACAAAATAATCCCTGTCACTACAACATAAGACATATGTCACTCTCGTTTGCCAGAGAATTTGCCATGTAGTTACCCTAAAAGAAATTGCTTGTGGAAATCAATGGAAACTGAGCAAACAACAATATGAAAAAGGCAGATGAAAGAAAGTGTGAAAGTACAGGCATTTTGTAGAAAATAGTCAAATATAAGAAAAATATATTATAAATTGCTGTATTGCTTATTTGTACAAAAAATATTTCATTATTTCAGTATCTTCCAGCCATTTAAGGGGGTGCCACCAAGCAGGGAAAAAAAATAAAGTGTTAGAATTAAAACTGCATTTGTATGAAAGAATGAATCATGGCAAATGTCCCATGAAAATGAAAATCCACTAGCCAGAATTTGCCCCATATGCTCCACAGGTTTCATAGGAAATCAATAACTCTACCTGACAACTGTGTTTTGCATTTACTGATGGAGAGCAAAGATTTTGGCCCTTTTTCCCCTGAGTTATATTAAGAATACAATTTATTTACTGAATTTATTAAGAATTTTGCTAATTCTCAGGAAAAAGACAGAAGCAGAATAGATAAAAACTAACAGGACTTTTAGCAAAAATTATAGCAAAGGACAATGCCCTTTCTACTAAGCAACATGTCTAAATTATTTTCCTTCAGCCCTTTCCCAAGGGAATTCTGTGGTTTTCACCTCCTTCTTCCCACTCATATTTGAATACTCCAGTTTTTCAGGGTTATTAACATATTTTCTCATCTTTACCACTTTTCCAGACTCTATGCACCCTTTACTTCTGTCTCCTTCTTAGACGGAATAAGATGGGAAGGAAAGGAGTGAATTTCTCAATTTCTGGGATGCTATAACAGAAGAAATGTTACTCTGCCAGGTTATAATGGATCAAAGTTAGTAACACAAACTCTTAGAATACAGCATTGCTATGAGAAACACTTGCAATTGATTGAATGTTTTCAAAATAGGTATACTTCAGTTGCTCATGTTCATGGAATTTGGGCTAACATATAGGCTTAAGACCTGCCAAAGAAAGTAGTTTTATATTTTAATTTTAGGACAAATTAGGCAAGCAGTTTCCAAGTAATAAGAAACCAAAAGTCATATCTATTTGCTCTGTTCCAACACAAGAATATATTTCTCTGCTCAGAAAACTAAAATTTTCTTAGAATAATGTAGGTGCTTCTTTAATAAACAAATATATTTCAGGATTTTTTTATCATAGAATCATGGAATATCTCAAGTTGAAGGAACCCATAAGGATCATCAAGTCCAACTCAATGCCTTTTGAATTAAATCCAGTGAGTTGTGGGTGGGTTTTTTCTCATTTCCTAGTTGCATTACAAATTTTTCTTTATGACCATAAGTCTAGAAACTTAAGACAATAAAAAATTGGAAGCTGAGATTTTCAGACATCCTCTTCTTTCCACACACTTTGGATAAATCACAACAGTCAAAAGTTCTAAGACATTTGCTAAAGTTGTGAGTTTTGGTGGTGTTGTCACATCTGCTGATGTTGTACCCTCTGCTCCTTTCTATTAGTTACTACACATCACGTCTTCCAGGCTGCTAACTCTGGAGGGAGAGGAGTGACCTCTACTTCATACTTGCACTCCACATATCCATCCTTCCCATGGCTCATAAACAACTAGCACAAATTTAAACATCCATAATGGTATACAGAAATAAAATAAATCTTATAGGTTTTCTATCCTTTTTAACTAAGTATGGCTGAAATTTGGCAGCAAAAATACATTTTCTTGGTCTCTCTGTGGCTGTGCTTTCTCTTTGTACTTGAGGTCCATCTGCTGAAAAGAAATATTTTCAGAAGTTTGAATGAAAATGAAATTTTTTTGAGTGAAAATATAACTTTGGTGAAATTATAAACCTTCTTCAGCCATACATGGGACAAGAACCTCAGGGTGTAAATGGCACTGCTACAGGCAAACAGCCAACTCACACCCTTTTAGTCAGCATAAGCATTTTGAGCACCAATGAGACGGTATGGAAGAGCATCGTCTCCCTTGGTTCCATAAACTGTAGGTGAATCCATTGCTTCGCAGTTTAAACTGGACCAGGCTATACGGAAGGGTTTTGTTATTTTTTTCCCAGGTGCTGCCAAAGGGACAGCTTCTCCTGCTCAGTATTTTTGACACTTTTGCAGTTAAACCACTTTCCATCACTTCACCATAGCACCAGCTAAATTTTCTGGGGTTTTTCTGTCTGAACGAAAGTTTAGGTACAGTGCCTCTTTTTGTTGGGTGAGGAGAGAAACACAAATAATGTGCTCAAGAATTACAACCACAATCATCTGTAACACAGGGAAATTGCAGGGGGGACACCCCTCATGTCTACAGTGGAAAAGTGCTGGTGGTTCCCTCTGGCTTACTGGTGACCAGTCTAAAGAGTAGCTTTGCTGGCGGGACCTCTGACCTCTGTCCTCGCAGGATGAGCGAGGCAAATGGAGCTGCTCTGTTGGCAGCAGAAGCTGGAAGTCAACAGGCAAGAGGGAGATGGGCTGGGTTTGTGTGAAGGTTTATAATCTCCTACAGATATGGTTTATTACACTAAATAATTGCTTCTGGGAATTAAAAAAGACCCATTTACACAGCCTTCAACACAATACAAGGTGGAATTTAATACGTTGTCTCATACAGAGGAGCCCCATTGCTCTCTTGCACCCAAAGTAGTATCATTTTATTTTTAGCTGGTGAAGAGGATACGTTGTTTTATATAAAACATAAAAAAGCATGACCACAAGTGAGAAAAGAAAAATCCTTCAAGGAATGGCTTGGAGAAGTAGTTCTGGGTAACCAAGCATAATTATTCCCAGGCACACCATGGAGAGCATTGTCTTGCATTAGCCTGAGAAAGCACTGCATTGAAAATACTCTGTCTCTTTACCATTCATAGATTCTGCTCTGGTTCCCAAAGTGAATAAATTAAAGGGGACAGGCAATCAAATATGAGAGGAAAATGTAAACTTTCCAAATTCTAAAAAAAAAGAGTGCTGTGGCTTTTGTGTGTGTTTGTTATACTCTTCAGAGAGATTGTTCCAGCTTAAAATTATTCATTGTTGATATTAATTTTGCTTCAAGTCCCTAAAATAAATAAAACCACCTATCTATAGGAATCTAAAGAACAAGAAAAATTTACAAGCACACTGTTTTATAAACATACTGTTCCATCTATCAGCTTCAGAAAAATGATCTTATTACATTCAAGATTAGAAATGTGTTGGTCATTTACAGTGTACCCCATGATTTTGGTACAAACTATGCCTCTAAAAACCATCACCCTTAACTCAAGGGCTCTGAGCTGTCATTGCTTCTTTTTTCTCCAAAGAAAGATTTGGGCTTTCAAAGACTCTGACAAACCCACCATTTGGATTGAATTACCCATGAAAAGCATCCTGGTATTAAACATTAGAGCTACACTGTTTTCTTTTAGTCTTGTGAAGGACAATAGATATCTTATCTTAACTGATATCAAATCACAGTCAGAGAATCAGTGACACAAGAAAAATCACTGCAAGAAAATTGAGGTGAAATGCATGTATTTCATAATGAGAGGATGCATTACTCCTTAAGTAACACCTAAATACACTAGAAGTTTTAGTGAAGAAATAAACAAGACTTTGAGAATGCTACCAGCAGATCAGCATAGCTGCTTTTTTACTTGATGGATTTTTCTTATTACTTGCATTAAAGTCATTACTAGTGACTTTTGGAGCTTAGTTTCATTGTATAGTTCAGCTATACTAAGTTTGCTACCAGCATCAACACCAGTTACAAAGCATAAAGAAACCAGAATAGAGTAAAAATAGGTTGGACATGGTTTAAATAAATTATGTTTACAAATTCACTGGTCCCAATAAAGAAAACATTTTCAGGTTATTTAGTGGTTTAGTGATTTTTAAGAAACCATGGAGGCCAACTAAGATTTCGAAGAGTTGAAAAAGGGCACTTTAGCCTGTCATTATTAATGGGCTAAAGCAGGAAAGGCAAGCCAGGGAATTTCAGTTTTACTTGCAACCCTGGAAAATGTTTGAAAGAAATAATCAAACATAAACTTGACTTCAAACAAAGCAAAGAGAAGGAACAAAGATATGAATAACATCCAGTGTGCATTTGCTGAAAACAAACTTTCTCAAATGGGACGAATTTTCTTCTATGATAGAGGAATATGCTTCATAGATAGAGGAGAAAATATAGGTGTTAGTTGTTAACTTCACTAAAACTCTTGACATGAGACTTTTCTAGGAACAAGCAAGAAAATCATGGTTAATATGAAACTACTGTAGCACCAAGTAAAGCTTTTAGGCAGACTGGAGATAGTAGTCAAAGAAGGTAGTTATCGATGGTCTATCAAATGTGAAGGAAGAATTGAATGTTCTGCAGGTACATGTTTGAAATTATTCAATTTTTTAATTAAAATGTGCTTATTAAATTCACAGAGCTCAGAAGGACTACACGCACATTGAACAAAACAGAATTAGAAATCAAAATGATCTTGAAAAATTGGAGAACAGATCTGATGGAATAAGGCTAACATGAAGTTTACACCTGGACAAGAATAATCAATCTTGTGGCTGCCAGATAGAAAAGAACTGATTAAGCACATCTGCTGAAGAAGACGACATGGGAGCTACAGTAAATTGCAAACTGAACAACAGGTCAACGATGATGTGCTGTTTTAAAAAAGGCAAATATCAAAGGAAGTTATATAGAAAGAGGAGGAAAGTTGACAGTGAGACACGTAAAGCGACCTTTCCACTCTGCTCAGAAATGGCAGGTTCTCAGTCAGGGTAGAGAGTCCACAGAGAACATTTATCAAATGGGGATGATCCAGAGAAAACTAATGGCAGTTCTCGAAAACATGAGATAGGAGAAAATACTGAAGGAAGTAGAAATGTTTGGTTTATAGAAGCAAAAAAAAAGGAGAGGTATACATTTCTTAAGGAAAATATACTAAAAGTAGCTGTAAGAGAAAGAAAGGAAACAAAACTGCTCTCTTCTATTATAAAAATGAGAAGTAATGGGCTTGTATTGCAATGGAAGGATAAAGTTTGGCATTGGGAAGAACTTTTAGTGATATGAGATATTAAAGCACAGGGCTGGGTCATCTGGGGGACCTGCAACCTATATCAGTGGGGTTGCAGGATCCTGCCTTGTATCTGCCTTGCAGAAAGTTATGAACGAAAGCACCTCTCAAGGTCTTTTCCAAAACTATTTTTCTGATTCTATAATGAAATACACATGAAAGCTTCAGCAGCAGATACATCTCAAGTAACAGGCAGCACAGGCAATTCTAAACAGATACATCACTGGTATTCTCTCACTGGAAAGGGATGATGTGCTTTTGTGCACACAGAGCAAACAGTGATTTGGGGAGTTTCTAGTAATTTTAGGCTGTGAGCCAAGCTATGTACTTTGGAGCCATATCCTTTGCCATCACAAAAAGAGTGGCAAAGACCTGAGTTGATAACTATTTTCACAGAGATGGTGAAATGGCCAGGCCTTAAACTATCTATACCAAAAAGCCTATGACACAAAAAAACCCAGACATATCTTACTGACTGAAATGGCCTTCATTTGTATTTGTCTGGACATGTTCCTGGGGGGAATAGTAAATAATCCCACACTGGTAATGGACAATGATAAAATGTCTATTCTCATACAGCTGGATTTGCCAGCTCCTGTAAATGCTGTTGCTTGTGAGGTACTATTGGCTTGGTTGAAAGCCTTGTTAGGAGTTAACATAACTGCCTTTCAGTAATTTTATTCTTGCATCTCCACAGCCTTTTGTCCAATTGCTTTTTCACCCTGAGTTCCGTATCATTTATGTGAGGATTTGTAGGATACCATCCTGTCCATTTCTGAGTCTATAAGGTCAATACTGTTGTTAATGCAAAAAAAAAAAAAAAAAAAAGACCCAAAGTGTTAAGAAACTGAAAAAATCGTCTGCTTTTGGAAATGCCCATTTGTCTGGGACACAGTGGGGTTTCCATTGCCTCGTATATTCTTGCCTATTATTAGCCTGAATAGAAGATCCTGAACAAGATTTAGGAAGAAACTTTTTTTCCTTATAGCTAAGTCATTATGGTATAACAGCAATTTAAATATCACTACTTAATTGGCCTAGTGCCCTACAAGCACCAGTATCTGCATCGGGACCTGATGTACTAGGTGCTGTACAGAGAAGCACATAGAAAAAAATCCCTGGTTTTATTATAGTCTGTACATTCTTTTAACGCTTTCCACCCAAAGGTGAACGTGCACTTTGCAAATATAGCTGTACATTCTATGAAACAACGGAATAAGGAATCTCATTTCACCAAGTTAAGTCTATGACTTTCACGTTTGTGAAAGAAAACCTGAAAACAAGCAGTAAGTGCCTCTTTCACCAGGACTCCAGGGCTCAGGAGGCAGTAAAAAAGATTTCAGCTTTTTCTTTAATTTAAATGTCATGATTTGTGTAGGTCTTAGGGTCAACTACATGTCAGATGGGAAATGTAAAGCACAGATTAGGAGCATTTGCAGAAAAAAAACCCAAAACAACAGAGAACACAGTCAAGCTTGATGTAGCAGCAAGATGCGAATTCTTCATCCTCTATTTCTTTCCCAGCAATTTACAGTCTCCTGATCTCCTCTCTGAAGCATATTGCTCCCTCTTCTCTTCAATTCCTGCAACCACCACAGGCAAAGGCAATGCACCATGCAGAGCCATATTGACCCAGTATTTGCTTCTGAAGATGCTATGCCAGAAATTTACCAATTCCATTCAGACACCACTAGTGTACTAAAGACAGGTGCACTGTGCAATTCATACTTTCTGCCAGCAATTTATATCGCTGGGCAATGCACAAAGGGACAGGCCTATGATCCCATCTCTTCCCTCCTTGTGTTTCAGAGAGGTTAATAGGAATAAGGAAGTAAAATGGCATCAGCCATGCTAGTCATTTCTGTGGTATGGCTATATATAAAGCACAAGGAATAAAACACCAATTTCTCAACATATAACAGGTGTTGACCCAACATTTTCAGGGAGGTGGCACAACCTTGCAAGTGTTGAATCATCATATATCAAAAGAAATTGAGAGCATTTGAAGGTCAAAGGCTCAAGACATTGACTTTATGATAAATGAATGTTACACAAAAACCCCTGTTAACAATATGAGCAGACCAAACAGCAGCTTCCAGTCCTGCAAGATTTCTACTACAGCTTTCAGGTTATCTGCAGGACCATGGGGTACCATTATTTAAAATACTTCTTTGCAAGTTTTAAGAACTAGAATTTTTTCAAACACTGATAGGAGAAAAAACTGCAGACAGGATATTTGTGGATATCATTTGACCAGCTCTATTCCTAAGCAACTTTTTGCCATTAAAATGTCTATTGAGTGGGTGAAGCTTCTATTCATTTTTCATAAATGCACAGCCAGCTGAAACTACAATTTCAGCAAATAAATTTGTTCCAAATATAGCTCAATGTACAGTAGGAAACTGATTTATTTGTGATATTTGGAGGCTTAGAAGTGCTGGGACACCCAGGAGTGATGTTTCTTTTTAGCTAACAACCGCCGGGCACTAGCAGCATTGAGCGTTCCCCAGTCACAACCATGTGCATCAATCTCAGCCAAATGTTTAAGATACAAAACTATTATGGCATATCAATTATTAATTTTATTATAAGAACTTCATCAGTAATTTTACGTATAAGGATTGGAAGGCTGAGTAGTTTGGGCACCTTTCCCACATGGAAAACATTCGAGTTTCTGAGCATGTTATTTTGGTTTGATTAGTGTCTTCTGCAGTATTGTAAAATGCCTGTGATGGTTATATTTTTTCAGGATTTTTACTTTTAACTGTATTTGGTTTCATATATTTTTATGAGATTCACTCTTCCTAGAAGGATGATAGTTTCTAGCCCAGGAATAACAATATCAATGCAACAATAGGAGTTTTAATTTTTATTGCAATGTTTGAAGAAAATCATATTATTAATCCTCCCAATCAATCAAACAAGACATCCTCTGTCCTCCCCTCAAACCCAGCCACCCACACACACTTTGTGCCCTCAGTGTTCTTCAGGTGTCCCCAGTCCCACACCTCACAGCATCTCATTGCAGAGCAAAGCTCAAGGCTCCTGCTCCGCTGAACAAGTTCATCTCAATGGTTCCAGAGTTCTTGCCTGGGGAACTGATTTCTCATCATCTCTGCTAGGCAAATCTCTGTGCACAGGCCAACACATTGTCCTGTTAGAACAGATGCTCTGCAAACATGTAAAGAGAGTGATGCAGCTCTTCCTACAGCAGACTAGCCCCCTCGGAGACTCATCCCATGCAGGCAGCCTGAGTAATTCCCTCATCTCAGCCTAACCTGCACCACCCAAGAACCCCTCCAAAACTGCCCAGAACCACCTGCCAGCCCCTATCCAGTTCAGCTTCTCCACGTCTCTGCAAAAACTAAGGGGGAAAGGAGACTCAGCAGCAAACAACTTACATTTCAAAAGAAAATACAGCACTGGAGTGTCCTGTACACTGATGTTTAGCCCTGTTGTAGCTGAGGGAGAAGAAAATTCCTAATTATAGCATTTGGCTGATGGCCAAGTAACCAGAAACACTGTTCAGCCAAGGCTAAATGAGAAGCTTCATATCCAATAAAACAATAAGTTGCATAGTGGTGCACCTTTTTATTTGCTTACAGTAAGGAAACAAAAAAATCCAGCATAAAAATACTATCTGAGAAGGGGTACATGCAAATTAGGAACAGGACATAAACTTGCATTCTTCACAGTAAAATACTTGTCCTGAAAGTTGTTTGCCTTAACATTATTTTTTCAGGTTGCTGCCAAATGTTCATTTCCCCATGTTCCCTCCAGTTTCTCTCAAGACAGATGCTACAGTATGGTTGGTCACTGCTGCATGACTGCAGTAACTTACATGAGTTCTTGTCTCCAGAAGGGGCATTGCTGACTTATCCTGAAGGGCTAATGAATCCTGACCCTCATCCTAGAGTCAGGTCTGTGACATGACCCTACTGCTCCTCTTGCAGAGCGCTGCTTATGCCAGTGGGGCATGCTGCTAGCTGCTCTAGTTTTCAGATGAGGTTTGGGGTCCCAGAGTATTGGTAGTGCTATATTTCTGTTTCAAGTCTCATGAGAGCTGATGCTTTTTTTAATATCTAGCTTATGCCATTGTGTAATTATATGAGAATCTCTGCTTTCATTTTCAAAAAGGCAAGCTTTTAACTTTTCTGACTGTGAGGAAAACTTGAACACGTATCTCAAGTGCATCCTAATAGCTCAGAAGCAGGAAGACTGAATTATGCAATCAATTAAGAGGCTGACTGCATTTTGGGGGTTTATGAAAGACAGGTTATACAGAAAATGGGGAAGAGAGAAAGCCACTATTTCAAATGCACCTCCATGTTTTTTTAACAGAGCTAAACCAGGGAAGTGCCAACATATCCTCTGTCTTGTTGGCTCCTTACAGACATCATTGTCATGTCATCTAAAAGAGATTCGCAATGACTTGCAGACTCCAAGTCCTCTCGCCGTTTTGTCCCATTGTTTCTTTTACATCCCTCATGACAACCGTACTGAAAGACCTTTCAGCAGAAGATGGTACAATGAGGCTAACACCTGTGCATGCTCTCTTTGCCTCTGTGCTTCAGCACGCTCAAGGGGTCTTTTAGAGTGGATTCTGTTAAACAGCTCTCCTGCTTTATTTGATACTTGTGTTTAAATATAGCATACATTACCACAACAAATAATTACATTTTGCACAATCATGTGCAGTACATATGCAAAATTATGTAGTCATGTACATAATGAAATTAAATGATCAATGGTAATTTCTTAATCTAATCTAGGCCTATGAAATAACCATTACTATCTCTAGACTTTGTTTAAAAAGCTAAAATACTTTACATGAAAAATAAGGGAGGAGAAAACATCTTTCAATTAAAGGAGTGTGACAGTATCTCTATGCCTAGCTCCTATTGTAATTAAAAGTTTGCAATTCCCAATTTTAAGAAATATCAGCAGTTAAATCTGTTCTGGGAAGAAGAGAGTGTTTGTGTCAAAAAAGTTAATTATTTTCCTTCTGAAGTATGGAGTGTGTTTAATGTATATGAGAAAGTTTAAAGACCTTACTGAAAGTGGTCTTTTGCTTACTTTATGGATCTTGCAGGTGAAGTTCTTTTTTAAAATAATGCCTGTGGGCCACATCCTCAAGAGGGCTTAATGACATTGTTTCAGGGAAAACAGCTGAACTACAAGTAGGTAGATAGATTAGCTGCAGGACAAGGTCCCCTGGTCTTGTCATATTTATAGCTATCTCTTTGGAAAAAAGATTGCTGGCAGAAGTGAGGCAGTTTAAAATTACAAAACAAAGTATCAGTCAGGAAAAAAAGATGGTAGCAGGGGGGCCTACGATGAACTGTGCATAAACCAGAGGGAGTAGCCCATGGCCAGCCATGCAGGGAGCAGTCTGCATCCCTGTCCAACTTCTCCTTCCTCCCCAGGGCCTTTCAGGACACAGCAAAGGCATTTGGGAGAAAGCAGCTGAGGTGCTGCAAGGCTTGCGGTTTGGCCTTGGGAAGGCAATTCTGGTCTGCACGCTCCTGCCTCTCTGCCTGCAAAGCAAAAGAAAAATCAATGGCTACTTACCTCTTAGAGTCACGTGCTCTGGGGCTGACAAAAAAAATTTTCAGAGAACTAGTTATAAAGGCTACATTCAAACCATGAGGTGTGTTGACTTTTGTGCATGGGTCAGGCTGTCCGTAACATTCCAGAAAAGAAGGATGCCACAGAAGGACTTATTTTAAGGCGCCTGATTCTATATCTAGGCAACCAAATCAT
Source organism: Haliaeetus leucocephalus (assembly GCF_000737465.1). Lineage (NCBI taxonomy): Eukaryota > Metazoa > Chordata > Aves > Accipitriformes > Accipitridae > Haliaeetus > Haliaeetus leucocephalus. The sequence continues at coordinate 4,611,858 of NW_010973041.1, forward strand.
CACCTGGACCTGCAGCAAATGTTGTCATGTCCCAGCCTGAATACAGCATTGATCATCCAAATGGGGATAAATGCACAGGATTTGATCCTAAGGCCACAAATAAGAGGTGGGCTGAGGAGATGAATCAGCATCCCATTCGGGATAAAGTTGAAAAGCTTAACAAACTGAGCACATTTCCACCTTGTCAGCCAAACCGCAATAAGAGCAAATCTGCTGGGGTGACGACCAAGAGGTGTAAGGGAAGCTCTGTCTGTTGGTAGATGTAGTATCTCGTTCTAGGCCAGCTAGCTGGGGTTGCAACATACAGCATGAAGTGTGTCTTCTTCCTCCTGCTGTGTCAGATGGGCTAACTGGACGTACCTCTCACTCCTTGAACTTTGCACCTCTTGCTCTCTACATTATTCTTTTCTGCAGCGCCTATCACTGTTACACAATCACTGGCAGCAGGCAATGGCCCCATGTACAAGGTGTCCCCCGATTTGAACTTTTTCCTCTGTGCAGGTGAGAGCGACACGCTCAGCAGTGATGGCAGCAACTTCACCCCTTGTCTTCTGACAGTGGCCCCATGGAGAGAGAGGGACACGGGAAATATAGTAGGGGTCATTGCAGTACTCAAGCTCCAGATTTGAATGCTCATTTCCAAATGCAAGCCCGCCTCCACCTCTCTGCCTAAAACTCAGTCCATCTGTCTGTCTTTCCTAACGATAGCTCATATTTTTATTTGTTTTTACTACTAATGTAGCTGGTGGTACAGAAAACAAAATATGTAATGAGAGAGTCGGGCTGGGGAATTTTTCACTTATTTTTTATTCCATCTCAGTTTCATTCTAGCTGTGAACTTGCTCTAAGGCATTTGTTGAAATTGCTGCTTTTAACTTTGCTTTGTGGAGAGGGATTTCATGACTCCTGGCCCCCAGAGGGTTGTTCTTTGCCCTACCACTTTTCTCTGCCATCTGGCATGTTTACTTGAAGTAAACGTGTAGGGTCAGAGGCCAACACGGACATGTGGAGGGACAGCTTTGTCATAAAAGCTGTAAGGAATGAGTGGGTGCATCTGAATATAGCACTGTGCATTTTGTTTAGCTGCTGAACACAAAGAGGGGAGGTTAGTCATATGGTTGAAAGAAAATAAAGAAAACCAAATAGACAAGCAGAACGGTAGATTGTACAACACAGGGCACTCAGTCCCTTTTATTTGTTTCGGGTTTTTTTCCTAAGCCTTTCTGGACACATTTCCAAACAATATAGTGGAGAGGACAATAAAATCTCCCTCCCCCCATTCTTTGGGAGATCTGATTTATACAACAAGTTCAGTGGTGGCCTAGAGCCTCAAATTACTGTGGGTGCAGATAGGTGGGCTGCAACAAGCACCGATATCTATGTTCCAGCTGCCTAGTCACCGTTTGTTTAAATGCAAAATTCTGATTTTGGCATCTAAGCACAGGAATTAGTTTGACAGGACTTGCAGGAAGGAAGGAACTAAGTGAGAAGGTCATACAAATGTGGTCTCTTAAATGAGGGTGACCTTGCAGCATGTGAAGGTTTTTAGGTAGGAGGGATAGGGCTGTGTCAGCCAGACTTTGCTTTTTTGCTGCTAGCTTTGGCCAGAGTTGGTCACAGGTTTGTTACACTCCTGTGACTAGTACTATGATAACCTCAAAGTCCACTCCCTCAAAGATTTTCTGCTTTCATGCACACTTGCTTTCCAAACCTCACTGCATCTCCGCTACGCAATTCAGAGCTGCTTTGTTATTGCTAAGAGAGTGCCGCCATCCCATAGACAAAACCTGTTCCACCTTGGGATCTTTTTGTGTGGCATTTAATCAGCAGCTCTAAGAGAAAGAGGTCTACTTGTAAGTGGCTCCCTCTGAGAGAAGCCTTCTCTGTGGCTGCAGTGCAGGTTGACAGCAGCAGAGACAGGATGCCACCCACACCCAGCAGCAGCATGGCATAGGGGCTAGATCACAAAACCTGCCCCTCACGACTCATCCCTGGGCCCTGCACAGATGTCCAGTCTTCACTAATTGTGGCCACCAGCATCCTCATGACCTGACAGCAGAGGAGAAGCCTGCCTCAAGATCTGGCTTCTTTGTGGGGTAGGTGCCAGACAAGAGGGTCGATCACAGACCTGCAAGCTGGTTTATTGCCTTCCACGAACAGGAGAGCAGAGACCAACTGTGGTTGCTCCTCTGCACAGAGCCTGCCTACGACAGAGAGGGGAAAATCTGTAACCACGGAAAGGATGGCACAAATTATTGCTGTCTGAGATCAAAGGGGAGCAGGAAAGGACACCACTTAGAAGCACAGCCGTGAGCGCTGCCCTTTATGGAGAATACTGAGTGAAGAAAAATTCATGCAGCAGAATTCATTGCACAGCATAATGATGCCATGTACCATAAAGAGCCTTCAAAAGAGCAAAACCATCAGTCTCAAATTACTCCAACCAATTTCAGATGATATCTAAATCTGACCATATAGCAAATAACACACAGGTTAATACTGACATCTTATTAATGGATACCTTTTTGCAGCTATGAAATAATGTGATCTCTGAATCAACTTTACTACATGAAGTTCCTTGCATCCATATTTAATACAGCAGCTCTATTAAGAGTTTGTATTAAGCCCAGACAATGAATAATGGAAAATTCCATCTTAGATTCTATAAAATTTTCCTTGGAAATAAATCAAACAAATAAATAAAAAATGCAAACAAACCCAAGCACTGTATGTTTCATCTTTATCAGCCTGAATTTTGATTTCATTGGTGAAGAAATAGCTTTTCCTTTTGGCTCCCAGTCAAAACCGTTTACAGGTTTCAGACCGCTTGTCTCCTTATAATTCCTTTTTCCTCTGTTTCTTAACATGAATTGGTAACCACAGGAAAAAAACACCAAGGACAGGGTTTTTTGAGGCGTGACAGAAATAGAAGGGCTAAGTGATTCTTCTGATACAAAAAAACAGATTTAATGTTCAGACAATCAAAAGCATGCATCTCTAGAGGCTACTCTACATCTTAGAAGGTCTACCATGATGTCTCCAGAGATAGATATAGCACTATCACCATAAGGATATTAAAAAAAAAAAAAAAAAAAAAAAAGGAAAGGAACAAATAAAATTACATCAAATAGGTCTAAATATTAACAAAGGTCCACTAGTCTTCTCATGATAAATGTTACATGAAAATCCAGGAATAAAAATTGACATGGACATTTATAGTGGAGAAAAGAAACAGATATACCCCTACACTGAAAAAGTACCAAAGAACTGCTCTGTTTGTGACTGAAAATAAAAGACTAGTTCAGAAAATTTGCTTCAAATGCCCATATTCCTACCAATCTGATGTCTTTGGGTACTCTCATAAAAGTAATTGCCATAGAACCAAGACGAGCAGAATAAAATGCAAATATCAGTATTCTTCATGTCTTATCCTGAGATATATTGCAGGGACCACATGAGCTCCCTCAGGGATGTCAGTTCATATGAAGCTCTGCCTATATAGGAATTGCATCATGGGTCCACCGCTGTGAGTGTCATCTTACCCCAATTACGATGCAACCAAACAGCTAGGCATCCTAGGACAAAGTAAGATCTGTCAGCTTAACATGCCTGAATTTAAGAGTTTGAGGGACAATGCTAAAATAGAGCAACTGTTCAAAGATTCTGCAGCAGGGACTTTGAGCATAGTTTTGCCTGGTGTCAGAGCATCAAATCTCGCTTACTATTTCACATGTGTTCTCCTGACATTCCTTCTGTAACCTTTTTCAAAGTCTATCAGTAAAAATCCTCATTTTAAAGGTGGATCTTTGGAAAACAGTCACCAATTTCAAGTTGGGCTACCTTTAACCTTGCTTCACACTGCTACTAGCAGTGTATGAGCATGAGACACAAAAAACCTTACTGAGAAGGAGGCTCCTGTAGGAGCTTTGGACACCCCCATCACTGTGTCAGTAGCAGAACTGATTCAGTACCATTTGCAACTACAGACATGCATATAACTCTTGGAGTATTTATTCCATTTGCAAGTCTGTGATGAATGGAAAGCAGCTGCTTCCTAATTCTATTTAGAATTCTAATTGGGTTGCACCGGCAAGGGATTCCAGTGACCAAACTTGCACATGTGGGGAAAGAAAGCAGAGGCAATCAAGGTTACCCATCTGAAAGTCTCAAGGACAAGACTGTCACAGCACCACTGTGTATTGACAGTTATTGTTTTCTCTCTTGGTGCAGACTAATCTAAATGTATTCTGCCAGTACAAATGCATAGCAAATGCAAATATGAGAATGACTTGTTTGGATAGCCACAGAAATCAAATGCACTTTGCATAAACATTCATATCAGCAATCTGATTTTAGCAATTTAACCCTTCCAGTCAATGGTTGAAACAGTACCACAAAGTCAGTAATTACTGTTAAGTAGTGTTTTGAATTTTTTCATATCAATAGACTGTTAGAAATGTGTGCAATTTGTTCATAGATATGAACACAAAAAACCCACTTAGCTCTATACAATAATTTATTTCAAATTGTTTGCTTAGTTCTGTGCACATGTTCATGTATACACTGAAACATACATGCTCTCACATACACTTACTCCTGCAGAAACAAGCAGGAACTTGCCCAATGATTTATATCAATATTCTAGAAAGTCATTCAAATATACAGCATAACTACTTAGTTCTGTTTTTGAAATATTCCTGTTATTATTTATAGACACTAATGATTACTTAATGATAGAATTTTTATATCTTCATTTTATGTCTTGCTTACTTTCCAGTGTCTGTTGTAATTTGTGGAGAAAAGGGGCTATCATAGTGCTACCTGTGGTATGAAAGAAAAGGTAGATCTGGAAACCATGATAATAAAGACTATATCACTACAGTGGACGAAACGCTGGATCTGGACATAAGCAGCTAGTTCATCCAATTATGCTGATAGCTTGGGCTATGCATAAGAGCCAAGGTATTCATAACCTGATTTTGGTTAAATACCACATCTCTCAGTTGCAAACTGAATATATAACACAATCTTAAAGCATGGCCTTTACTATTATGTGATTAATACACATAGAAAGTTGTCTGTATTACCATCAGGTGGAAATCCAGGTGGCAGGACTAAATTTCTGCTGACAATGGTGTTTGCTTATAGTCTTCATATGTATGTATGCAAATTAGCCTTACCCCATAATGCTAATTTTCTTACCGCCTGTGATATAATGTACACAAACTGTAAATGATGCAGACATCTACAGGGCAGAGAATTTCCATTAGAGACTCTGGGGTTTTAATTTCAGTTCAGGTAGCTGGACAACTTAGACCAATGATGCACCTTGAATCTTGCCAACACTCAGAAGATTGAAGAAGTTTAATTTTAATTGATTTTCTAGCCAAATTAAATAAATGGATACAAGGTTCTTGGTAAACATGCCTTTTAAAAAAAAAAAAGATTGCTTCCATCTAGCTTAACTTAATCACAAAATATTTCTATTAACAAAAATAATAAGCTTGGTTTCAACCAGCTAATTCAGCTCTATTTATTATAAAGAGCATAAAACTGTATATATAATGATACATTAGACGTTCATAGGTTTTCTAAAAATAATTAAATCCCAGGTCAAAGACAAATGCAGTGAAGTTGCCACAATGAAGACCAAAGAAGTAATTTACATTCTTCTGAATCAACAGAAGTGTTTGACAAAGAATACAGGTTAGCAAAGTTAGGGTTTTGGAACAAAAAGGCAGGCTTCCATGAAATATAAGACTTAAACCACCATAAAGACATACTTGTAAATTATTATTATTGATCATCCCCTTTTCCACTGCAATTTTCTGTTCAGTCCACTAAGTGCATCACAAAATAACGGAATTTTGAGGCTAAAAGATAGAATTATACCCTGTATGTCTGGTTTTCCCATACCTTTAAATGTCAAATGCCACAAGGCAGCAAATTCAGCCTCAGGTCTTTACAAGCACACTCAGAACTGCAACTGCAATACATGTGCATGAAGTTCAACATCACCATGTACGAGTGTTTTGGGGTAGATTTGGTCCTCTAAGTGTTTCATTATAAAAGTGCAGTGTATGCTACTTTTGCATGAATACTGAGGCAGAGATCACAGCTGTTAAACCAAAACATCACATTGCAAAGCTGATAGATGGCTTTTGTCAGTACCTATTATTGACATGAATGATAATGACCTGACCACTAAAGTAACTCACTGCAGTTGTATTTACATGAGGAGAGTACTTCTTAGTAAATACTCTTTGCTAAATACTTCCACAACATTTACACATTTCCATAAGGATCTCTTTCATGAAAAGAAAGAAGGAGACAGATACAGAAAAAAATATGCTGTTCAAAAATTACAGTGAGCATCTTTCAATTAAATAATAAAAATAGTTCTTTCAGAAATCATTATTACCATGAAACTCAAGGGCTCAGTTAGTTTGTAGGGGAAGCAATAAAATTTCAAGACTGGGCAAGCAACGCACTGCATGATTCTCAGAAAAGATTTTCACTTTTCAAATACTGAAACCAGGGATAGATGGGAAGCAAGAATCTTCAACACCAGTTTCTAATAAGAAATGGTGACACGCTTATTTTTATTTCCTTACATTTCCAGCTATAGTTTATGCCCATTAGCTGATTAGCTGATTCCTGTTGTTTCCGAGCAACAGATATGCTACTGGTACATTAGCCAAACACACTGGTTTACACAGTAAATGTGAATAAAACATGTCCTGTGTCAAAACTTGCTCTTCAGCATTTCACATATAACCATCTATAGCAAGAACTAGGAAAGTCTGCAGTATGAGATCTGGTAGGGTTACTCAAATATCATATTCCAATAGTCCCATCTCTAGGAATCAAAGACTTTCATCACTCTTCCAAGGATTCCATCTGATTAAAAACATGTATACTTGTTTAATCAGAATAGAGAAAATTGTACCTTTTATGTCACCTTGCTCTCCAAGCAGCTCGAGATTAACAGGATCCATGGGCCTGGAACTGAACAAACAAAAGGGAGAGAAACTCTTAAACCGAAACAGCAACCATCAGGTCTGTCACGTCTTCCAATTCCATTCCACCAACAGCATAATTTTTATTTTATCAGGATATAAAATTAAAAATTTATTTTAATTATCTGGCTTCCACTCCAAGCAGGTCTAAGTGATCCAGAGACTGGCAAAGTCAGACAAGTCCATACTAACATTCAAAAGAATAGAGACAGAAATATCATCCTGAAAGTGTCACAGTTTAAAATAACTCATTTCCTCCCTTTCCTCAATATATATGTTGAGTGAACACATAATGTAACAGAGCCTTGACATATCTTAGATGAGAGAGTCCTTTAGGCAGATGGTCAGCTGTCTATCACTCTATCTTGTAATCTTTCATTTCAAAAAGTCTGGCATCAGAAAAATAATTCCATCCACCTTTGTCATGATCTGCAAGCACATTCTCAGTATTTTGTAGCAGAAAAGCCTATTGCATTGTCCCTATAATAGGCATTAATGTTCCAAAAGATATGCAGAGAATTGTGCCCTAAAGAATTAATCCCATGGCCATATCCATCCAGATGGACCCTCACTCTCATCCAGACTCAATAGCAAAGACTCAGGCTTAAAAGCATAATTGCCATGATTTTATGCACAGTCACAACAAATTAAGGTTGTCACCTGTCATAGCTATCTCTGGCTAAGAAAAAATAGATAAATATATTCATAGAGTTGTCTTACAAATCTAGTTCATGAATGCTTCTTGCTTTTCACAAAGATCTTATCTGATGCTAGAAACAACAGATAACATAAACTATGCCTAACCCAAAATGGTTTTTTTTCAGTTTTAATGGTACCTAGCTCCACCCCATTTAAAAGTCCACTGTCTAACAAAGTAAGAATCGACCTCAAACTGATATTGATCCTCTCTGAAGCCAGAACTGGAATTTTCAGTGCTTTTAGATGATGCAGTAGTAAGATGGTTAAGAATATTACTCTTTTCTTTAATCTCAAGAGTTTATTAATAGCTATTAAAAAAGGAAGATGATATTTTAAAAAAGCATCAGAAATCTATTACAGAGGTTGGACCTTAATGTTGCTACAGCTTCAGCTTTCAATAACCCTTTTTTCCAGCATTAAGATAAAACCACACAATTTCCTCTTCCCCTCCGCCCATACTTTACTTTATAACCTCAGGTTCTGCATCACAGACCTGTATTTCTGTTTTGATTCCCCTGCCACACAGGTAAACATTGTACTTTTCCTTCGATATAAGTCATTAAAGTCAGTAAACAGCAAAAATGAATAAAACAGCAACTTACGTATTTTTAACACCTCTGAGTTAAAACCACTTTGCAATAGGGAAGAAGAACAGATGCTCATTTCTAAATGCTAAAGCCACCAACTGGGAATATGCCAGTTGTAACTGCTGCCATCTGTTTTCAACTGTTCTTTTTACCTAGCTCTCTGAGATTCATATCTGAATTCACAGTCATACATTTCCACTAGGAGAGGGGCAGTGGGAATAATATAAGCAGGATTTTTCCCATGTGCGCTCACCTTCGTTAAATAAGGACTTTCAGTAATTACTGGTCTGCAAGATTTCTATGAAATGATAAATCAGGGGCAGTTTTTGTAAGGATTATATGGTGACAGCAGTTTTTTAATAACCACTTTTCATTACTGCTTTCACACATTTCATCTAACTTGTTTACTTTCCCACTACTTCTGTTCATCTTCCTACCCTCTCTCTAGTCAGGTAAAGTTGAGTATATAGCTCAAGGCTTCTATAGGGATAACTCAGCTCCTGCTGGAAAGAAAGCACCTTGTGCATACCCAAGTGTCTGCTGCTCAGGGTCAGTTACACTACTGAGTTGCATAGTGTAGTTAATGTTTATTTTTGTGTAAACACATTCAGATATCCCTTACACCCATGTACTCAGTTTTTGCAGCGTCTGAGACAGACTGTACAAGGTGGCAGTGCCAGACTGACATAAGTACAATATGACGTATATAATGTAAAAAAAAAATCCCTCATTAACACCAGCAAAAATGCTTTTAAATGCCAAAATTAATTTTTGTTTAGAGAAAATCCATATTTAAATCTTCCACTGACCCCCCCACACATACAATAAAAAAGCAAAAGAAAAGTTCTCCATTCCCTCCACCCTCAACACCATTATCAGATGATTATTTGGAAGATTATAGATTATTATCTGGGCTCTTTATTGCTGACCTAGAGTGTACCACTACTGGGTATTTATATATGAGCTTCTGCAACTAGTCTACAAAAGATGTGTGTCTGGAACAGCCCCAGAGAGGCTCTGCTTTTTTTCATGGCAACTGCAGTCTTATCCAATACATGTACTGAATCAGGCTCCTCAAGAGTTTACCATAGGAGATGCTAATATTTGAGCTGAAAAGCCAAGACCTGTAGCTGGCCTCTACTACAGACCATATTTCCATACCTCAGGCACCTTTTCTGGGGTGTTCTCACAGACAAGCTGGCCCAGGATGCTGGCAGCATCTTCACTTCTCAATAAAGAATGCTGTTACAGGACTCTCTATCGATTTCTATTGACCTATATATGTTTTAAAAGGTAGGGATCTCACTTTTCAAAGATATGTGAGTAGTTTTCAGTAGCACTGGTGCTAAGAGCGATAGTGAACATTTAGTTGCAATCAATCTGATTATTAACCTCCTTTTCCTCGCTCTATGATCAATTTATTGCATTCTTACTGTTCATTTTCATGAGAAAACTTTGAGCTATAACAAAAGCTCCATCTGAAGGCCAGCCATCCCATCTCTCTCTCCATGAATGGATGGGGATAGAGAGGTCTAAAATGATGTAAGAACAGTGGGTCAAAGTAAGGCATTACTCAAAATGACTTGAATATAAAGGATGCAACTTCATTTAGTCTTCGCTTTCTTATCTCTATTTTTTTCCTGAATGTTAAAGACAAACAATTGAGAAAAATACAACCTAACTATACTTTTGATAGCACTTTGTTCCTCATGAGTCAGTGCCTCATATTGGTAAGGGTCCTTCGAAGTGGTACCAAAAAGAACACAACATTTTTCGCTTACCTTTCCCTTTTTTTAAAGTACAACAATGAGCAGCAAAAGGAGAGAAGGGCAAGTGTAATTTTTGTTCAGCTACATCAGAACTGGTAGAAGTCTGTGGACTGTATAGAACTAAAAAAAAGGCATTAGAAATCCTGTAAACAGATAAAGTAAAATTAGTACATACAAAAATCATACTCTTACCATCTTTCCAATACCCACTGTCATGGTCATGATTTGTAAATAATGTGGTATAACCTCTTAAACAAGTATTTATGGAAAGCGACACTGATGCGAACAATTCATATGAGTAAAGTTACTGTGGTGTAGAGGTTTTGTGGGGTCTGGAAGCCTCTGAAACAGTGGGTTTGACAGAATAGCAGAAAGAGGGTGTTTTTGTAATGCTTCTGGCCTTATAAGCCTCTCTGTAAAAAGGCTGTGGTCTGTATCTTTTGCTACCACATTTAATTTCAAATGATACCTTTCAGGGCATAGGCAGTAGGTGTGCACACAATGGCATCCTAAACTCAGCTCGAGCTTCCAAACAACCTGTACAATACAAACAACAATTAATTCATGCTCATCTTTCTAATCAAGTCATCCCTTTATTTCAAGGGTCTATCAGGGGTCACCTATGTTGCATCAAAGATGAAACAGTGAAAAACCAAAAATCTTTCTCCAGCATCTGGACAGAAGCAAAGTCCCTCATCCTGTAAGAGTCTGACCAGCAATGCAGGACTGGTCAGCATGAGGCTGTTCAGCAGAAGTCTATCATGGAGCCAGGCATGCTAAAGAAGTGGTCTTCTCAGGGTGTCACTGAGAGAGTATATGCCATACAGCTTGTTTATCCTTCTGACTCTTCCAGGAGAAAGAGATGGGGCGGGGGAGCAGGGGAGAATAAAGAAGGAAAGAGAAAAGAAGAAATGTTATTTTCATAATTTCATTACTAAGTTGGGCGAGAGTTTAAATGTTGTTTTCTGCAGTTGCTTTTGGCCACTGCATGACTCTTCTGAAAATTCATATCATACTTAAAGGTTAAGCACCACAAAAAAATTTGCCTCATGATGACAGAAATGTCAAGGAAAAGAATTAATTAAATGAGGAGAGATGTCCCTCTGTAGCCAAAGTGCTACCTTGCACTACCAAACAAGATCTTACAGTCCTTAAATGTCAAATTCTTTTTTTTTTCTTTTTTTCTGTCTTAGAAAAAAAAAATGGAGCAAGACAAGTCATGAAAGGGCCAGAACGTACCACAAGAAAAGTTAATAATAAGGAGAACTGTACTGCTGTGCAATAGTTCTCTTGAAAAGAAGTCAGTGAATATCAAAAGCCAGGTACCAGAGAGTATATTTACAAACTACAAAAGCTTAATGTGAAAAATGTGAGTGCTTAATGTCAATGACATTTTGCCTCTGCGGTATCACACTTAGAAACTGTGGAATTTGAAAACGACAGAATAAAAAGGTAAGGAAGGAGGAGGAAAGAATTACAACTGTTAAAGGTCTTCAAGACCTTTACAATCTTAAGAGGGAGATCATGAAAGCTCCTGGGGAAACTTAGAAAATACAACAAGAAAATACAACATTTAAGAAAAAATATGTTTGACTGATACAAATAAATAATGTTACATTTTCCCTGAAATATTTTAAAAGTTTGCCAGGAAGTTTAAAGCAGAAATTACTTTTTTTCTCTACAAAAACTACATGAAATAGTAGTAGAGATGCACAAGCACAATTAATTTCTTTAGTTCTGCAACCTGAGTCACATATCTGGACAGAATATGTACACTCCATGAGGACTTCGTTACACTGTTAGCAAGATATGCTGAAAGGTACAAAGACTTTCTGTAAATATTCTATTGAAAATGAGTGTTGATTCAGTTTTAATAGGAGTCAGTTGAACCCCATGAACTGTGTCTCTCAACAACATGGCCCAACCTTGTAGGTCACTGCATAAACACACGAGGATCATGGCCTCAGTATTAATTTTTGCAAAAACACTGTCACAGCTGGTCACTGAGTATTAAGTATAGTTAGCCTCAGAGAAAAAGAAATTGTTCTTCCATTCATCTATAATGGGGAGCATGTGTATCACAGTCCAGAGAAGTATTAAACAAGACTGATATACTCCTAGTTTTTGAAAATTCATAGTGAACATCAAGGTGTACATTTAAAAGTACCTATTACTGCTGCCAAAGCTAGTGTTTTTTTCTCTATTGGTCTGAATAAACTGTTTCTAAAATGGTACACTCTTTAAGATGCAGTTTAACCTCACTTTTATTTTTAAAGCAAAAAGGAAGACTGAAAAAGTTTGTGTGTTACAGTACCATGAGAAATTAAATACACAAGACATATCACTTGGAAAATCAGTTTCTGAAATGCAAGTACTCTGTAATTAGTGTTTGCAAAAAAAAAATTTTGAAAATACAAAGTTGACCAGCACTAAAGAGGTGAAAGATGTACTGAGATCAGGGAAGAGCCACTGTCATGGGCTGCTGTCCTGGTTTTGGCTAGGACAGAGTTAATTTTCTTCATAGTAGCTAGTATGGGGCTATGTTTTGGATTTGTGCTGGAAACAGCTTCAATAATACAGGGATGTTTTCGTTACTGCTGAGCAGTGCTTACACAGAGTCGAGGCCTTTTCTGCTTCTCACCCCACCCCACCAGCGAGTAGGCTGGGGGTGCACAAGGAGTTGGGAGGGGACACAGCTGGGACAGCTGACCCCAACTGACCACAGGGATATTCCAGACCATAGGATGTCATGCTTAGCATATAAAGCTGGGGGGAGAAGAAGGAAGGGGGGGACGTTCAGAGTGATGGCATTTGTCTTCCCAAGTAACTGTTAGGCGTGATGGAGCCCTGCTTCCCTGGAGATGGCTGAACACCTGCCTGCCCATGGGAAGCGGTGAATTAATTCCTTGCTTTGCTTTGCTTGTGTGTGAAGCTTTGCTTTCCCTATTAAACTGTCTTTATCTCAACCCACGAGTTTTCTCACTTTTACCCTTCTGATTCTCTCCCCCATCCCACCAAGGAGAAGTGAGCAAGTGGCTGTGTGGGGCTTAGTTGCTGGCTGGGTTTAAACCACAACAGCTACAAAAGGACTAAAAGCTAGTGAGCCAATGGAGCTACAAGTAGTGATTTACAGGCAGGGCTTCCTAAACATGTACTGTTGGCATCTTCGGGAACATATACCAATCTATAGATAGATCCCAAAATATCTTGCCCGTTCCCCAGCTAAGAGGCAGAAGCTCTTCCTGCTTTTTTCCCATGAGAAGAAGTGTCAGGACCAGCAGCATGCCACCTGCAGAGCACGGCTGGCAGGTAGAGTGGCAGCACAATAGTAGCAATACCACTAAATCCTGCTGCTGCCACTGATACCATGGCACAACACACTTTCCCTCAGATGGTAACAGTACCTGAGCAAACTAAGCTGCAGAAATATTTGGAGAAAAGGGGCTGAGAATAGGAATCCCTCTTAAAAACTGATTTCTTCTTTCTCTCACTTTTTTGTAGATGGTGATCCTGAGTAGGATAAAGGAAAACAAATTAGTTATATCCTCCCTGGTCTTTCTAAATTAGAAGGTGGGTAGAGAATGAGACCAGTAAACAGCAAAGAAAGAGGCAGTGTGTTTAAAATCAAGAACAAAACAGTAATTGCACAAATGGATCTAGCAGCGCAAACTGACTCAAGTAAATCTGAATCTAGAACTTGAGATTTGCTGAATCCACCTGGATTGTGAATGGTGTCTGAAGAATGATGTAAAATGGTTTCAGTGGGTGTTCTCACTGGGTAGAAGCTACCTCCTTCTGAAAAGTACCTGTTCCAGCTTCTTTTTTGTCTGTTTTTGGTTTAGAATTTCCATAAAATATTCTTTTGAATCTCAGTATCTGCTTATCAGATGCATAAAAATAGCACTTTCTGTCTCTTCCTTGTGTCTGAGCACATATATCAGTTTTCACAAGCCAATCTCCAGCTCCATAGGAGAGCAAAACACTTCAGGAAAAAAAAAAAAAACCTGAAATTTTTCTTAAAGTGTTTATGTGAGACTGAGGCACCATTTCTCCAGACCTAGCATGACAACTGTTGTTTAACTAACTCCCCTTTTCAAAGAAATGTTTTATTATTGTTTTTTCAAGCCCTTATGTGCCAAATGGTAGCAAGGAACAAGCCTGACCCTGGCCTAGAGTTGAAAAATGCCACTAATGCTTCAGACTTTTATTGCAACTATAGAAACCATGACTGAGGTTTTCAAAAGTTAGCACTTAAATTTAGCGTCTTTCATCGGTATTTTATTATTTTAATAGATGGTTAGTTACTGATTACTGTTAACCAGCCAGAATTTCTGCTTTAATCCAAATTCCAAGTAGTGAACATTACAAACTTACTCCAAGTATTAAAATAAATATGGTAATTTCAAACTCACAGTGTTTCTTTTTCCTCTTGTAAGAGGGAAAACAAATCCTGCTAAAACTGCCCTGAATTGCATCAGGACTCCTCTACCCTTACATTTCCTGCTTGTGTATTTCATGAACTATTTACCCATATACAGTACAAATGTGAATCATTCTTTCCTTAATTGCCAATATGTCACTGTTAAGCATACATATGCAGCTGACAGACTGGCCCACCATTTGCTGCAAGGGGAGAGTGTTGAGAAGGCAGCTGTCACAGTGATATCAGTGCTCTGGTCAGGCGGAGCAAGCAGACCAGGCATGCACAAATTCCATTATCTTAGCCTTATCCTTAATCCTGCCGCCCTACAGAGAAGGGTTGTTACAGGCTCAGCTAGCAAAGGCCCCAGCTGCAGTCTCCTGTTAGCTACCACCAGCTGCTGGCCATAGTAGCCTCTCTGGGGAACTGCTAGTCCACCGCTTTCATCTACAGATGTTAAATAAAATGTTTTTCAAATCTTTGGACTGTATTCCCCAGAGATCCACCAACCTGGTTTTATCGTGCTTTTAAAGATTCCTATTCAAAACACGGTTGACTGTACTTCTTTTTACAGTTAGCTGAAATTCAGGGAAGTTCATAGGATCTATGTGGTCAGCATTGTACATATGGGTGGGGAGAGGGGTATTTGGTAGTATTTGTTGAATGTCTTTCATGAGGGAGTCTAGCAGCTTGAGGGATTGACGGACAATAGGATCAGCTAGACAACTGTGCTTACTTGGTTTATTAAAAATCCCTTCAGGCTCTAGAGTCAACGTATCTAAAGTACTGTTGCAGCTTTCTAGCAGTTACAGAGAAGGACCTGTGTAGCCTCATTTAATCTCTTTACTTCTTCAGAGATCTGCATACTTTTATCATCTCCATTACTTTAGGAGCTGTGATTGGATTTAACTTCCTGCACATTAAATTAGTGTCAGCTGTCATTCTTTGTATACGTTTGTTTTAATTCGATCTGGTCTATATGGGAGTATGAGGCAGAGACACAATAAGTGTATTAAAGTTTACCACAGAAAGAATGAAGGACTTAAGATCTGGAATTATTGTTCAGCTAAAGACTACTAAGTTCATGTTCTTACTGCACTTCTTTTAAAAGCTGATATAATTGATGTAAGCCTCTATAGCCTGCCCCTCTGAGCGTTAGGAATACTAAGCAAAATAAGGCTTTCTCATGCTGAACTTATGCCTTTTCTTCCCTCCTCCACCCCCCACCCCTGCCCCCAATATAATATCAGTGAGCTTGTGGGTAATGCTGAGTTAACATCTCTGGAAAATGAAGTTCATTGCCTACAAAATAGGCACAGCAAGAACAGACAGAGAAACTGCAGCATAGACTCTACTATTCAGACCACCTTTTCCAGAGCAATTTTTTCTGCCAAAAGAAGCTAAGGTCCCTGCATCATTGGCTTCCCTGCTGGGATTGGGAATCCTAACACGGATTTCCACTCCACTACTGGGCTCTTAAATGGATTTGTCTGCTAGTAAGTGACCAAAACTCACAAGCATTTTTGTTGTTCTACTTTTATTTCATCTCCAATGATATGAAAACTGCTTTTTAGTTACTAAAATTTTTAAACCAACGTGTTAGATAAAACATTACTTCTGACTAACTTTCCTGATATTTTTCTGATGCATATCCATCTTCCACCACAGTTTGTCACCATTTCCTGCCATCCTACTAGTCTAACTTTCCTCCCCATCACATGATTCTTGCTGAGCACCAACAAAGACCATCAACCTAGTCACATCTAGCGGGCCTTCATCGGAGACAGGTGGTATGCAACACTTTCCAAACAGAAATGTGGAATTCCCTTATCTTCTATGGCAAATTAACAGAAAAGGGACCTTATCTAACTCTGTGCATGATTACTGTTTTAACACATTGATAATATAATTAAAAAGGTGGAGCACTGCAAATGGGGCATGCAAACAGGGATCGAGAGAGCACACAGATTGGGCACCGCGGTTTGCACAGCAGTTCTCACAGAAAAGCACATGAGAAGGGCCATCCACCCTGCTTGTAAACCCACAGCCAGCCCAGGGAAGTGCTCTAGGTCTCTGCCAGGATGGTGGGCACTCACTTCAGAGTTAAAACCAGTGTTTCTACAGAGAAAGCCCCTGAGATGACTGATGCTTCCACCCAGATGGAACTGGTAAAGAAGGAGATTTCAGTACAGATGGCAGGTTGCAATGAGTGCCCAGACCCTTCTCCCGCAGAAAAGCTAAGTACTTGCAAAAGATGTGCACAGGTTGATGATCTGTTGTGTCAGGTGGCTGAGTTGCAGGAAACAGTTAAAAGGCTGTGCAGTATTAAAGGGGCCGAGACAGAGATAGATAAGTGTTTTCAGAACCATGTTCCTGTGGCGGACACCTCAGAGAATGAGGCACCTTGGACTCTGGTGACACCCAAAAGCAGAACTCTGCTTCAGTCCCCACCCTCCAGCAGTACAAACAAAACCAGATATGAAGCTTTAACAGTTGTAGACATCCATGAGCAAGGTCTGCAAAGACAAAGTGTACCAGCAGCACACAGTGGATAGATACTGCAAAACCAAATGATGAGCACTTGTAGTGGGTAACTCTGTTAAGGGTCATTGAGAAGCCCATCTGCTGGCCTGACAGGGAGGCACAAGAAGTATGTTGCCTTCCAGGAACTAAGGTCTGAGGTGTTGCCGAGAGGGCGCCACAACTTGTCCAGAACACAGACTACTATCCATTGCTACCTTTCATGTGGGCACGAATGACACCACAAGCCAGAACCTGGGCAGAATCAATGAAGACTACAAAGCCCTGGCAGTACAAGTGAAAAGTATTGGTGCCTAAGTAATTTTTTCTTCCTTTTTACCAGTTAGAGGAAAGTGTGCAGCCAGAAACAGACATATAATGCAAATTAACTTCTGGCTTCATGGGTGGTGCTGTCATGAGGGTTTGGTCTTTTGTGACAACAGGACATTCTTCAATGACTATAGCCTGTTAGGGAGTGATGGGATCCACCTGTCTAGAAGAGGTGAGGGAACCTTTGCCAGCAGACTGGCCAGCTTGATGAAGCTGGCTTTAAACTGAAGGACTTGGGGGGCAGGGTCGGCAACAAACCAACCAACCCAAAAGCAGCAACACTCATGCCATTGCAACCAACTGGGGAATAAGCCAGGCAAAGCAGAGCAGTGACAAATGTTCCTTAGCTGCCTTCCAAGATGAGAACCAGCAGACCAACTACCTCATATGTATATATACCAATGCATGCAGCCTAGGGAACAAACAGGAGGAACTGGAGATCCGCGCCCAGTTGGAAAGTTACGATATCATAGGAATGACTGAAACATGGTGGGACAACTCACATGACTGGAGAATTGCAATGGATGGCTATAGGCTGTTTTGTAAAGACAGGCAGGGAAGAAGAGGAGGATGAGTTGTGCTCTATGTTAAGGAGAACCTTGAATGTACAGAAGACAACTACAGTGATGGTGGAAGCCCTATTGAATGCCTCTGGGTCAAGACCAGAGGGGTCATCTCCAAGGGGGATCTTACAGTAAGCATCTGCTACCAACCTCCAAACCAAGACAAAAAGGCTAATGAAGCAATATTTGGGTCACTTAAACAAGCCTCAGGTCAACAGAACCCAGTTCTTAGGGGTGACTTCAACTACGCAGACATTTGTTGGAAGAACAATATAGCAGCCCACGTGTCATCCATCAAGTTCCTGGAATGTGCAGAGGACTGCTTCCTCATACAAATGTTAGATGTGCCAGCCAGGAGTGAGGTACTGCTGGACTTGCTACTCACAAACCAGGAAAACCTGCTTTGCAATATCTGGGTTAGTGATAGCCTTGGCTGCAGTGATGACAATATTGTGGAGTTTGGGATCCTGCTGAGCACACTGAAAGTTAGTACTAGGACAAAGGTTTTAGATTTTAGAAGAGCAAACTTCAGTTCACTCAGAGCTTAGCTGGGAGAGATTCCATGGGAAGCTTCCATGGAGGACAAAGGAGCTAGCGAGTGCTGAGAGTTTTTCAAGAACGTTCTCCTGGAAGCGAAAAAACAGTTCATCCCCTTTAAAGGTAAGGGAAGTAGGTGAAGCAAGAGACCGCCTTGGCTTAACTGCGAGCTTCTGAGTCTGCTCAAAACCAAAAGAGAAGTGTACCAGAAATGGAAAAGTGGATGAATACCCATTGAGAACTACAAGGACATTGCCAGAGCGTACAGAGATAGTTATAAAAGCAAAAGCTCAGCTCAAATTGAAATTGGCCAGAGATGTCAAAAACTACAAGAAAGGGTTCTTCAGGCATGTAAACAATAAGCAGAAACAGAAGGAAAATATTGGCTCATTCTTAAACAGGAGAGGTGAATTAGTCACCAACAGCACTGAAAAGGCAGAGGTTCTCAACGCTTTCTTCACCTTTGTCTTTACCAGCACTCTTGGGCCCCAGGCCTTGGGAGCAAAAATCTGGGTTGATGCAAACACAAACCCATTGTCAGTGAAGGAAGAGTTGGTATGTGAGCTATTACAGCAGCTTGACCCCTAGAAATCCCTGGGCCCTGACAATATCCACGCGAGGGTGTTAAGAGAGCTGGCTGATGTCATTGTGAGGTCGCTCTCCATAATCTTTAAGAAGTTGTGCAGATTGGGGGACATCTAGAACACTAGAAGAAGGGTAATGTCACCCCCATCTACCAGAAGGGCTTAAAAGAGGGTCCAGGAAATTACAGGCCCATCAGTCTTACTTCAGTCCCTGGGAAAGTTATGGAACAAATCCTCCTGGCGACTATCACAAGTCAAATGAAGCACATAACTGGGAAAAGCCAGCACAGATTCACCAAGGGCAGATCGTGCTTGACAAACCTGATTGCCTGCTGTGACAAAGTAACCTGCTTGGTTGATGTGGGGCGAGCGGTGGACATTGCCTACCTGAATTTCTCCAAGGCTTTCGATACAGTTTCCCACAGCCTCCTCCTAGAGAAACTGGTGCGCTAGAGTCTAGAGAAGTGGTCGGTGTGGTGGGTGGGGAACTGGCTGACAGGCCACACCCCGAGGGTGACGGTGAATAGCTCCTGTTCAAGCTGGCAACCTGTCACAAGTGGGGTCCCCCCGGCATCGATGTTGGCCCCAACGCTGTTTAATATCTTCATAAGTGATCTGGATGATGGGATCAAGCGTACCCTGATGAACTTTGACGATGATACCAAACTGAGTGGAGAAGTGGACACTTCAGAAGGGAGAGCCACCCTGCAAGAAGACCTGGATAGTCTGGAAGACTGGGTTAACAAGAACCTTATGAAGTTCAACAAAGACAAATGTAAGGTCTTGCACCTGGGAAAACATAATTGAAGAGTGAAGCACAGGCTGGGATCTACCCAGCTGTGGAGCAGCTCTGTGGAAAGGGACCAGGGGGTGCTGGTGGACAAGCTTAATATGAATGAACAGTGTGCTGTTGCATCAAAGAAAACCAACAGGATGCTGGGTTGCATCAGCAAGGGCGTCACCAGCAGAGATAAAGAAGTCATTATCCCACTCTCCTCAGCACTTGTCAGGCCACACTTGGAATACTGTGTTCAGTTTTGGTCCCTGCTATACAAAAAAGATGTGGACAGGCTGGAGAGGGTCCAGAGAAGGGCCACAAAAGATGATCAAAGGACTGGGAAGCCTGCCTTATAAGGTGTCGTGGTTTAACCCCAGCCAGCAACTAAGCACCACACAGCTGCTCACTCACTCCCCACACACCCAGTGGGATGGGGGAGAAAATCAGGAAAAGAAGTAAAACTCGTGGGTTGAGATAAGAACAGTTTAATGGAACAGAAAAGAAGAAACTAATAAAATGACAACACTAATAAAATGACAACAGCAATAATAAAAGGATTGGAATGTACAAATGATGCGCAGTGCAATTGCTCACCACCCACCAATCGACACCCAGTTAGTCCCCAAGCGGTGATTCCCCGCCCCCACTCCCCCCAGTTCCTATACTAGATGTGGCATCCCATGGTATGGAATACCCCTTTGGCCAGTTTGGGTCAGCTGTCCTGGCTGTGTCCTGTGCCAACTTCTTGTGCCCCTCCAGCTTTCTTGCTGGCTGGGCATGAGGAGCTGAAAAATCCTTGACTTTAGTCTAAACACTACTTAGCAACAACTGAAAACAGCAGTGTGTTATCAACATTCTTCTCATATAGAACAGTGCTCAAAACACAGCACTGTACCAGCTACTAGGAAGACAATTAACTCTATCCCAGCTAAAACCAGGACATAAGGAAAGGCTGAGAGAACTGGGTTTGTTCAGCCTTGAGAAAAGAAGGCTTAGGGGAGACCTTATCACCATGTTCTAGTATTTAAAGGGTGGCTACAAAGAAGATGAGACTCCCTTTTTACAAGGAGTCACATGGAAAAGAGGAGGGGTAATGGGTACATGTTCTTCCAGGGCACATTCCGACTGGACAAGAGGGCAATTTTTCACAATGAGAACAATCAGCCATTGGAATAATCACCCCAGGGTTGGCGGATTCCCCAACACTGGACACTTTTCAAATTCGGCTGGGCAGGGTGCTGGGCCATCTTGTCTAGACCATCTTGTCTAGACCATGTGTTTGCCAAGAAAGTTTGGACCAGATGATCCTTGAGGTCCCTTCCAACCTGGTATTCTATGATTCTGTGATTCTATGAAATAGCATGCTTCCTAGCCTTTGGAAGCCATCTTAAGAGTGTAACAGTCTAGAGCAACAATTTCACTAGCAAGGTTTATTAAGTTCTGCGATTCATGAAGAATTCAATGTTTATTGTAAAACTGAAACCTGTCATTTGGATTCTCCAGCAAATCTGACTTGTTTTGATTTTAAAATGCAGATTTATAAAGGATGTGTTGTGGCTGAGAGAGATTTCTGAAAATTAAGATGACAAAGTTTGCAGATGGCACACAATTATGTAGGTCACAGGAAACCTTTGCACAGTGTACCAAAGCCCGGAAACCAGCTAGGACAATGGCAAATGAAGCACAATGCTGAGAAATACAGGGTTGTACATATTAGGAGTAATTTTAACTATACACACATATTGCAAAATATGAAATGAGTTTACATTATTCAGGAAGATGTATCGGGTGAAGCTGAGTATGCAGTGCACAATACTTCAAGTATATTGTAAAAGTATGGAAATATTTACTAATTACGGTGCTTCATCACCTGTCCTGAGTAAAGTGCAGTAGAGGGATTTGTTAATGTTTGGCTATTGATCGGTTAATTCACAAAGGAAGAAATCTCAGTTTATTTTCCCAAAACAACTTCTTTCCCTCTTCTGCCATGATTGCGCTGGCTGGCCTATCCAGGATTGGCAGCACAAGGAAGCAGTGATAGCCCCTCTTCGCTGGCTTCTCTGGTGTAACACTTGTTGCAGGGAGTCTGCAGAGACTATGATGTCTCTACCCATCCAACTCTCAAGTTAGCCCATGCTTCAGTGTATGAATGGCATGCACTGTGAAATGGTTAGCACAGCTCATCTTAGTCATGGAAATCACACTGGAATATTTTTCTTAGTACATTTCCAGCTTAGGACACGGACAACACTATGTATCTTATATTCTTCACACAGCCTCCACACATTAATATAGAACACATTTAGATTACATTTCCATTCTTTTTTCATAACAATATGATGAAATTAGCTATTTCCGCTGTACAACAAAGGTATTTGTAATTATTTCTTTTTTGTGCGCATGAGAGAAAATATCTTGCACACCAGCAGCCGTGGTTTTGTTTGCAGCTGTGAGGTGAGGTAAAAAGAGGTGTTGCATGCTTATTTTCTTTATTAAAGAGTAAGTTGTATTTTAGAACATTTGTTCTGATGTTATGGTATCAAATAGCAGAAGTGGAGACATTCCTGTTTAAAACTGAATGTAGAAGGTAAAGAGGTTTGGTTATGGAGGTTATAATACGCCATCTGCCATATTTCCAAACACCAGGGCCCTTTTTCAGTCCTGCATTTCCTCTCCATTTTGGTCAAATGTCCAATGGTAAAAGCACAGCAAACTATTGAAATATTACTTTTTCAATTCAGGGTGGAAAAGAACAAGTTTCTAGATATCTCCTTAGCTGCTGTTATGTTGATGAATAGCTTAGGGCTACTAATCTGATAAAGGGACCCAGCAATGAGACTGTGATGAGATTTAAGGGGAATGATTTGTCAGGAAGACTCATCATTCCCAAGCCTTGTTAAGATGACTGAGTCAGGATGGGGAGGGAAAAAATCATTTGAGGAGGAAACCTGGAGTAACGTCATTGTTTTCTAATGCTGATGGTTACATTTGCTGTCATTTCTGATTCCCAGATGTGGAATGCAACCTATGACAGAGACATCAACATAAGACACACACAAAAAATACCAGGCAAACAACTGAGGCAAGAGATAAAGAGGCTGAGAGGTCCAATAGAGATAACTCCTGCTCTTACCTCCATTCTTTGATTCATCCTTTCTTACCACTGAGATTACCTGTAAATTCTTCATCTTAGTCTTCCACTCCTCCCTTCCTCACCACTGCAGAGCATACTGTGAGCTCAATCTAGTAACACAGGCATCCTAGATCAGTAACGCAGATGACAGAGATATCTGCCAAAGGCTTGCCAATGTCCTGACCACTGCCTGACTGCTACAAGGCGTGCAGAACATTGAAGACCAGTCGGTCTTGTGATAATCCTGAGATGGCATAAGCAAAAGCAATCACACTCGTAGACTCTTCTGCCTACCTTCCGATCTGTTTCTGCTGCAGGAAATGAGCAGCGATGAAACCCACCCAAGCGCTTCACCCAAGAGGGACGTAATCAGCATGCTGGCTGGACAGAACAGTTCTGCAGCAACAGATTACATGTTCTCACCTAAGAGCAAATCAAAAGTCAAACAAAAAGGTGTCTGAGCAGCCTTGGTTAATTACTTGCTAAACAACATCTACAAAGACTGCTGCCCTGTATTCCCTTTCTGGGCCAGGGTATCTTGTAGACTTCGAGCAGCTGTGTCTACACTGCAGGGCAGGTGTGCTCCAATTTGAGATTTTCCTGTTGTGTTTCTCTATGTTATACCTTAGCTGCATCCCAGATCACATCCAGGGAAGAAACCTGAGTACACACCTGAGGGGAAGCCAGGCTGTACAGACTTCACAAAGCCACCAGAGAGTTCCCTGGTTCTGAAGTCCTGGGCATCAGGCTGTGAGCTGTCTCCCACAGCACACATACTGCATAATGCTGATAGCAAAAGCTCTTGACCGCAGCTGCTTTTACTTGAATTGAACTAAAGAAGGAAAAATGCAAGGACTTAGGTGGAATATAAGGTGTCTGAATTTAAGTTTCAGTGCTTCAGTGTTTGACCACAAAGTGACAACAGTTTCTAAGGCTATAGAACATGTCCCACACACACAAACAAACAAAACATATTCCTTTAAAAAAAAAAAAAGCTCATTTTCTGGGAACATGAACGGTTCCATAAGTTACTTGTTCTCCTCCCTGTGTTGTTATGAATGGTACAGTTCTGAAACTGCACAAGTGGTAGAGGGGCCACTTGATCACACATTGTTTATTGGTGTGAGGAGAGATATTCTATTGTTTGATCTTCTTTCAAACTTCACAGTCCTGTCCTTGGACAGAGCAGTACCAAAATATCTTTTTTTAAATTTTTTTTTTTAACCCACTGCATTTTAAACTTTTGAAGATAAGGATTTTGTAATAAAGTGAACAGCAATGTCTTCTCTAGAGAGAATGGAAGCTGGATCTCTCTAACGTGCATTATGAATCATTTTAGTTTAAACTGGTCTGTGGGCTTAAATAAATAGTTTTATTGATCCTCCTCCTTTCAAAACAAGCTGCATTGTTTCACAATGAGGCATGTCCCACTCTTGTTCTTTTATCTCCTGTCAAAGCTTAAAAGTACACTACTGCAAAACAGAATGTTCAAAGTATTGTAGAGAAAAAAATTGGTTATTGATGATATCTTGGGATTGTTTTGTGGCAACAAATTAGAGAGGACCATGCTTGAAACTACAACCTTTCTGCAACTTTAGGTAGCATGAAAGAAATCCGTGGTTCAGGTACATCAGGATAAGTATGAACCTTTGGGCACTCAGACAAGGTCAAAATAACTTGGAAGAAATAGCTAACAATAATAAGAAGTATCTAAAGGTCAGCTACCTAACGTTTACATTATTGGGTAAGGTACTAATAACAGTAGCAGTACAGATGTGCTGTTAAATGGGTTTTATCTGTACCAGAATATAAGAGGTTTCTGCTGTTTTGGCTTACAGCTGCCTGGAATATTAAGGGCAGAAGATACCACGTAGATGAGACACATTAGGCTGCAATTCTGAAAGCATTTCCCCAGGTATTGTCTATGAAAGCATTTTCAAAGTATAAATTAAGTCACAAAAGACTGCTTGGCTTCATGAATCATGCAGTTATAGGAAAAAAAAACTACAACCAACACTAAAATTGTGTTCTTCACAGTCCTTTCATAGTGCTGTATACTTTTCATGTTCATATTTTCAAACTTCTCAACTTTTCAAAAATTTTCACTTTTCTTCAGTACTATTTTCTTTAAATGGAAATTGTGCATTTTGCACCTTAGGAACTGTAGAAATATCAGGAAATGCAGAAAGTTTGCAGTACGGTTGATTACTCACATAATTTTAAAGCAGCTGGTAATATGGTCCAGGTGCAATTATTAGATGTAAAAGATCAGCCAAGTTTCTAAGGATTTAAACTACTGGGACTTTGTCACTATTGCTATTAAATCAACTCCAGGGTATTCAGATCAACCTAATAAGTTTTCTTGACAGTAAAGCATTCACCTCTTTAGGAGAAGAATGATACTCACTAGTACACACTCTGTGTACCTGTTTGTAAGTTTGTACTACATTTTTTCCTATTGTTTCTCACTTAAGCACAAGCACATCTTCACAGCAGAGGTAAGATACTATATAGCAGTTTATGGACTAAGTATAGAATGGTGCTAGAAGCCAGAGGAACATGTCTCTGGCTGGACTGTTGTGCTTTGGCCTTTATTTGGGAATTAGTAACTTGCCACCCAATGTCAGCCTGCTACTTGGATCAGTCAGAGATCCATGACCTACTGCTAAATGTATGACACTGATTTCAACTTCTTGGCTAGCTAGCAATACTCTCCTTTCTGCAGCTGTAACCTTGGATAACCACGACCTTGGGAGAAGAAGGCTGTATGTAAATAGCTTAAAGAACAGACAATAGCTTAGAGGACAAAAAAAAAGGAAAATACAATACTTAAAAATTCATTTACACAGTAACACAATTAATTGTTTATGCAGGCTGGAGAAGGGGAGGTAAATTGAAAGGCATCTCATGAAATGTTGTTTCTTGGCTATCGTTATGTGAAACAAGGCATGACGCTCATGCTGTTTGTCCTAGATCTCTTTCAGGTAGGCAATCCTGAAAGATGAAGGCACAGTGAGAGCCTGGGACTCTTAGTGCCTGGAAAGCTCCTGTGAACCTTGCCCTCAGGCTTCATATTATCCGCAAGACTTCGTTCAGCAGCTGGTTTGTCATTTTGCTGCAGCCACAGTAGTTTATGGTTAGAGAGATTAAAGAATATGCTGTAATAAATGCATTGTACTGCTGGAGGTAGCAAGGCAATTTTTTCTCTTCCCCACAAGACTTCAAGTATTCCTGCTCTTTTGTGATACAGCATAGCAGGTCTCTCCATCTGCTTGGCATAGCTCACCCCTTGCCACTAGGAAACAGCTTCCAAATTCGCATCATTTTTTGACTTGTGGTTGTAATAAAATTAAAATAATCCCTCATGCTCACTGCAATCCCAGTGATCTCTGAGGAGTGCAGACCACCCTGCAAGAGGTGATCAGCATGAGTCTGCGTCTGATTGTTTCCAGAGCCTGACAGAAACAGCCCCATGAGGATGAATACAGCTGCCTCTCTGCAGCAGCAGGAGTTAGACTGAAAAATGAGAGGGAGGAAAGAAAAACATGTCTGCTGTCAGCAGCCAGACTTCACTAGGACAAAAATAGGTTATCTTTTTACTTTTATTTCTTGACAAACTCTCTATGCCCACACTGCACTGTACCAGGTAGTCTAGGGCAAGAGCAAATGCAGAAATTGGTGGCTTTCCACAAGCTGGAGACAAGAAGATTTCCTCTGCTCAGGCATGATTTTGCACCAGCATCCTATGAACCTTCTATCAGATCAGCACTGCCTCAGAAGATGAAGTAGAGGGGCGTGTTGAAGCACAGAAATGTTAGAGGGCTGTCAGCACTATGAGAAGGAATAGTTAGGGTCAGATCTGGGTCTCTGTGCAAGCAGCCAGACTCAGCAATCAGTCAGCAAGGGCAAGGGATATGGATTTCATATTAGCCTTCAGCTAATGCAGATAGGAAGCCAAAACATTTGATATTGATTTGAATAGGAATAGGAACAGGTCTATAGAAACAGCTACAAAATCACCTTATGTCTTCCCGGGATGAAAAAAAGCTTAAATCTGACATTTCAGAAGATAAAGGAAAGTCACCATCTTTTATCTGACTGTAGAAGAATGACTCATTTCTAATTCAATTAAAATAATAATGTTGCAGTTGGCTAAAATAAGAGGCCAATGGGCTTGTAAGCTGCTTATGCCAGTTTTTATGCACTCCATTGGGCTAGCAATGGACAATTCAGAGACTTAAAGTCTGTATAATGGCTGGTCTCAGAAGGTGCCACAGAATAAAATGAAATTCTAGTGTACTTTAGAGGAGGAAATAAGTGATATCTCAATGTCAAACAGGAAATGAAAAAGGACAGATTAGACATAAAAAGACAGTCAGTTTGATGGGTTGGCGGCTGCATTGTGTTCTTCCAGATGGAAGATCCTTTCTTGTCTAAACCAGCAGAAGATGCCAGCTTTATGCAATTAGGGTGTCCAAGATGAAAATGAAAGTAGGAAGTATTGAATTAAGAGCAACACTGACTGTCAGAGAATGAAAGACTACAGACTAAACAAACAGATTTATTTACATAGTATTTTCTATCTGCATGCTGAAGTACACAGAATTTTTTTCTCCGTTCCATAGTCAGGGAAACTGAGGCATAAAGAGATCAAGACATTTGCCCAGGGAAATATTATTCCAAAGAACTTGAACTCAAATCTCCCACAGAAGGAATAGTCCTGGAAATGGAGGAACAACATGTGAAAAAAAATGTTTTAAAACAAGGTAGCTGAAAAATTAAAGGTACAGCTATTTTGTTCAGATCTTATGTATGCAGTCGTTATTTGGATAAGCTAAAGGAAACTGTGCAAAATAACAGATACTGTAGAGCATTGATGCATGTGCATCTTTCTTTCCTACAATTGTGCTTAGCTGTGGAAATAGTAGTGATGGATATTACTGATTCTTTTTGGAAGAGAGGAAGTGGCTAAGGCTTTGCCAAAGACTCCTTCCTCTGTAATACCAGGCATGTTTGTAAAACATAGCTAGAACCATATTTTTGCATCAGAGAAGAGATCTGCAGATAAATACACCAAAAGCAGTGTTTCTATTTGTATACTGTGGAAATACTGGCCATGAGAAATAACAACTTTTCTCAAAGCTGAGCAAGAAAAGAGGCATGTTTATTTCTCAATACTGTCAGGGTGAGAGCCATCCTCTGTACAGGTTCTCACGTAATTGTAAGAACTATTGAATGTTTTTCTGGGACTGTTTGCTGGTTCCAGCCAACGAGTTATCCTTCTTCCTCTGGTTGAGCATAGTCATGAAAGACTCAAGCTAGTGTCTTCCTTTGCTACTTTGCAACCCTCATCCACCTATGTTAGTGTCCAATTATATTGTATGCAGACCTAGCTTAGCATAATAGATTCCTATTTTTCACTTACAACAATTATAAGTGATTGTACAAATGGTACTTCTGGTGGTGTCTAAAAATCTCAGCAATTATGCAGAAGCTGATGGCATCATTCTATCAGCCTCCTGACTGTAAAATCATGACTCTTCTAAGAGAATGAAAAGTCAAACCTCATCAGACTTTACAGCTTACAGAAAATGCTACATGAAAGCATTAGCCTAAAGTTACCACTATAGAGAAGTGCCTCCAGCTGTCTTCCATGGCCCTGTGCAGAGTCCAGCTGAAGGAGCCTTAGAACTTGCTCCATTTTATGATTGCATTGATTAGACTGCATTTCAGGAGACTGAAGTAAAAATAAAGCAAAGGGGGAGATAGACTTCTGCAGCAAACATTCAATTGATTTTAATAACAGTGGAGCCTCTATTACAGTGAGAAATGGTGAAAGTTCACTGAATTAGTGCTCCCGCTAGCTGGAGTCTAAATACCAGCAACACAGTGGGAGAATTTCTCTAGTCTTCCCTTGTGCTCAGAGTTTCTCTCTGAATAGTCTGTCCATATAAGCCTTTCACATGCTTTAATCATTTCCACAGCATTCATATTATCTTTTCATCTTCATATTTAAATTTAGTTCACATGGTTCTAGCCAGATATCAGCTTATATTTTGTGTGGAGTAGTGTTCCCAGTAAAGTGGCACAGCAGAACAGAGAGCAGCACAACACGGACCAGCAGATAATGATGAGCCAAGTGACAGGAAAGCCTCTGCAATCCACAAAATGTCTCATCATCTCAAACAGTCAGCCCACACATTAGCTTGCCAGTCCCTGTCTCATGGTCAACAATAGAATCACATCTTCTAGTTAAAGCTTTGGCCAACAGCCTATGTATTGTTCACAAAGAAAAAGATATAATTTTAATAGATGTAATAGAAAATAAAATAAGCTTCCAGAGCACACTGTCTTTACTTAATCTGCATGTAACAATGACCTAAAAGACAGTTTTAATCACTTAGATTACAGGATTATAGGAAAAGGCTATAATTTTATTGCACGTGTTTAGTTGTTAAATCTGAAGGAAGGCACTAAGATAGGAAAAATAACAGAGGCTTTTGAGAACAGCTTTACGTAACAACATTAAAGCCACATAGTTATCAGAAACTTTCTAAACTGTGAAAAACAGATCCAAAAAACACCTTAGGATTAGATCTAAATCCTGAACTGCACTTTTTGTTATTTATTAGACCAGGAATTACTAATCACTCTATTTATAGAGTGATTTTTGACACTCTGTTGTATCAGTCTCTATATACCACTCTATTTATTTACATATGATTTATATCACTCTATTTATACAGTGATTTATATCACTCTATTACTAATTACTAACCATAAAAGCCATACAATCATTTTCTAGACCCGTTTGCCAAAGTCTGGCCTTTTCTGCTGTAGTTGTAGCTACAGATCCCAGAATTAGAAAATAAGAAAGCCAGATATTTTTGACACTTACATGTTATTGTATTTTTTCTGGATTGACAATATGGACAGATGGACACTTGTCTTTTGAAGCTGTAACTATTAAAAGTATTACAAAAGCCTTAAAATAAGTCCTATGTCAGGAGTAAATGAACCCCATGCTGCTGTTTCTTAAGAAAAACATTTTTTTAAATTTTAAAAAGGACATCATTCCTCCCCCCTCTGGGTTTTATGGTGGTTTACTTCTTCCAGTGAGAAAGCCAGTCGCCACTAGCTTTCATGAAATGACCCCCACCCTTTTTCTGCACCTTCTTGTTCCCTTTGTTAGTGTAAAATGTCAGGTTTATACCTTTACATCACCACTCATCTTTATGGCAGGTGGCTGAGATATGTCCCTAACTCTGCCTTGCTGCTTGGCACCTCAGAATGCTGCTGGGAGTCTCAGCATTAAAACTTAGTATCTGTTTGATGTTTGAAGGCAAGGGGCCTTGATGAAAAACTACCAAAGTTAGGAGAAAAATTCCTTCTTGACTGTTTTCACAATAAGTTGAGACTGTTGGCTATCAGTCCAAAGAATGACTTTGTGCTGCCGTGGAAGGTTATCTGCTCATCTCACCTCCCTCTCTGCACAAGCGCAGAGCCGATCTGCTGGTGTGGTCTGTTTCCCAGGCAAGGAGCAGAGGGAGCCCCACCACTTCAGTTTTGCCCTTCTCACAGAATTTCATCAGGTCTTGCTAAATAATGCTTTATACACTTTATTCCTACACTTTTTAATATATATACACACGTTTAATTTACATCTCTCTCTCTCTATATAAATACACTATATGAGCATAAATACACATATAATGTGTATCTATGTAAAAAAAAAATTATAAATAATCCTTTATATGTATAAAGTATATGTATACACAAATATACTTATTTATAAATGTATATATTTTTATATATGAGCACTTCCTGGTCCAAAGGAAATGGGCAGCCAATAAGAAGGTGCTCTGAAATCACACAGGTATGAAAGCACATGGGGGTATCATAGAATGGTTTGGATTGGAAGAGACCATTAAAGATCATCTAGTGCAACCCTCCTGCCGTGGGCAGGGACATCTTCAACTAGATCAGGTTGCTCAAAGCCCCGTCCAACCTGACCTTGAACACTTCAAGTGATGGGGCATCTACAACTCCTCTGGGCAACCTCTTCCAGTGTCTCACCACCCTCACAGTAAAAAATTTCTTCCTTATGTCCAATGTAAATCTACCCTCTTGTAGTTTAAAACTGTTGCCCCTTGTCCTGTCACTGCAGGCCCTGGAAAAAAGCCTTTCATCTTTCTTATAAGCCCCCTTTAAGCATCAAAATGCCACAATCAGGTCTCCCCAGACCCTTCTCTTCTCCAGGCTAAACAACCCCAACTCTCTCAGCCTTTCCTCACAGGAGAGGTGTTCCATCCCTCTGACCATTTTTGTGGCCCTCCTCTGGACCTGCTCCAACAGGTCCATGTCTCTCTGGTGCTGAGGACCCCAGAGCTGGACATAATACTCCAGGTGAGGCCTCACAAGAGCTGAGTGGAGGTGTGGTATGGTATGGCATAGAGGGGGTATGGTATTTCACAAAATGGTGATGCACACACACACACACAGAGGCAAAAAAAGTGGGGTAAACAGACCAGGTGACAGGAAGGAGCAGGGGACTGCTGGGGCAGACGGGACATGTGACTGCTTCCCGCCACCTCTTCTTTTGGATACATGCTGTCCTTATGCTATTGATTTTTGCTGAAGTCAGCAATTTTACTGTTCACACGCTTTGTGGGCATTCTTGGCCTATAGTAAACAAGAAGTTGCTCATTACGACTCTTAGGATCTTACTACCTACAAATTACTCTTAAAATTTCATCTGTGCTCTAAACTGCTCTTACAACTTCATCTTGATATCATCATTTACAGCTGTGAAAAACTGGTTGTTGAAAGGCTGCCAAGTCTTCACTGGTTCTCCACACTAATAACACTGCACTTAATTCAAATTGTTCCCTCCAGCTGGATACACTTCACCACCTCATTCACTTTGGAAGGCTAAAACTCCCCTCGGCTTCAGTGAGCACCAGGATATGTCAACATGGACCCTTATCGATCCATGGGAGAAAGAAGAGACCAGAATCTCAGATGATTGTAGCCCTAAAGCTACATTGCATTAAGCCCTATCATATATTTCTAGAAACCAGTGGAGAAGGGCTATCAAATATTGTACCATGGTGGCTTTTTTAGTGTGCAATTCTTTCAGAGGCAGGTAATCAACTTTCATTAGCATACATGGGTGGTGTGCAGGTCACCTGAATTCAGTGAAACAAAATCTACAAAATATTACTTTTGTCTTACATTATCATGTTATATTATTATTTATGTTATTATTAAGATGTCATATTTCTGACTTGTAATGAAAAATTAGTATAATTGAAGTTGTAGCACACAAAATTCATAGGAACACTGTTAATAGCTCTAAAGTAATTGTTCTGAGTACTACACTGCCTGGTAAAATCTAGATGCAAACTGTTCAGTTTAAGAAATTAAAAACAATAATTACCATTCTGTGTTAACTTGTGTTACCTTTTACTCTTATGTTACCCGTTGGATTACTACTATGATCAGCACTGCATAACACAATCCCTGCTCAGAAGAACTCCAAATTTTACAATGAAACTGGAACCTCTAGAGAAATTAGTCATTTTAGGTATTGGTCTAGCTATACGTGCCTAATTAATTATACAAAAAGTATATATATGTATACATGTATGTGTATATACGGCTGTATATATACATTTTATAATAGTTTTATTCATCAAGTGAAACTGTGCAAAGAGCTATTACTACTATTAATTTATTATGGTTTACTGAAAGTATTACATTTCAGGAGATTTAAAAGATTATGTTTATATGAAGTAAGATCACACAGGCAACTCAGTGTACTCCCTATATGTGTTACTTCAATATCAATAGCATGTCTTTAACAACAAATTAGTTGAATTTGAAAAATACTCTTTACTAACCGATTTTGCAGTATATGTCTAAACTGTGCATCCAATGCAAAAATAGAAGTTTTACATTCACCAAATAATTCTGAAATCATAACATATATTAAGATTTAAAATGTTAGAAAAGTTTCAGAATATGTCTCATGGGTAAGTGTAAATTATCTAAACTTCCACATGCATGGCAAACCCATGATATTGTTAAAAA
>NW_010973041.1:4645562-4645838 GCF_000737465.1 Haliaeetus leucocephalus
AGGGATTATGTGTGTAGCAGCAGTCTGATGTTCATTTACAGTTTGAGGTAAGTCACAAGATTTAGTAAAAATCACTGGCTAATTTAACATTTACAAAGCGATTCAATAGAATATACCTAGGTCAATTCACACACACACACACACACAAAGATAGATAGATAGATATATCAACAGAGGTATACCTGTT
Organism: Haliaeetus leucocephalus; assembly: GCF_000737465.1. Classification (NCBI taxonomy): domain Eukaryota; kingdom Metazoa; phylum Chordata; class Aves; order Accipitriformes; family Accipitridae; genus Haliaeetus; species Haliaeetus leucocephalus. Next base: position 4,645,750 of record NW_010973041.1, read on the forward strand.
AAAATTCCCCTCGAATTCAGTGAAATATTCACGTGAAATGTCTCAGCATTTCTCAATGGGCGAAGGGTTGAGCCTCAAGGAGTGAAGGG
>NW_010973041.1:4646105-4670136 GCF_000737465.1 Haliaeetus leucocephalus
GAGTTTCAGGTGCAGTTAGGGGTGCCTAATTGTCCTGTATCACTGTACCATAGCCAGGATAAGGAAGTACTGGGCTGTCCCAGCTCACTGTGCAAGAACACAATGTTGGCTGGTCCTGACTTTGCAGTGTGGCCCAGGGGGCTTGCAACACCACAGGCTGTGGGGCTGGTCTTACCAGAAAACACTAAGGTGAAGAAGAAGTTGAGTTCCTCAGCCTGTTCCATATCCATTGTCTCCATGATCCCTGCCCCATTCAGCAGTGAGCCCACATTCTCCATGGTCTTCCTTTTGTTGTTTACGTACCTGTAGAAACCTTTCTTGTTGCACTCACCTGTTTCAACTCCAGGTTGGCCTTGGCTTTCTTAACCCCATCCCTGCATGACTGGACACCATCTTTATATTCCTCCTGGGCCACTTGCCCCTGCTTTCACATCCTGTACATTTCTTTTTAATGTTTGAGTTTAGTCAGGAGCTCTTGCTTATCCATGCTGGCCTCCTGCTGCCTGTGCTTGATTTTCTGCTTGTCAGGATGGACCTTTCTTGAGCTGGGAGAAGGTGATCCCTGAATACCAATGAGCTCTCCTGGATCCCTCTTCTCTCCAGGACTGTATACCACAGTGTTCTTCCAAGTTGATCCATGAACAAGCCAAAGTCTGATCTCCTGAATCCCAGGGTTGTAATCATTCTTTTTGCCATGTTTCCTCCTCTCAAGGACCCTGAACTTCACCATCCCATGGTTGCTGCAGGTTGCACAGTTGCCCCAGCCTTCACATCTCCAAACAGGTCTTCTCTGTTTATAAGCATGAGGTCCAGCACAGCATCTCTCCTTGTTGACCTCCTGATCACTTGTGTCAGGAAATTGCTGACAATGTACTCCACAAACCTCCTGGATTGCTTGTGCCTGGCTCTGTTGTCACTCCAGCAGACATTGGAATGGTTTGAGTCCTCCAGGAGAACCAGAGCCTGCAAACTCAAGGTTCTTCCAGGATGAGTCTGAAGAAGGTCTCATACATTTTCTTCTTGATCAGATGGTCTGCAGCAGACACCCATTACAACATCACTCGTGTTGATCTTCCCACTAATCCTCATGCTGATTCCAGCTGATTCATCTCCAATCCTAAGGCAGAGCTCCATACATCCCTGCTGCTCTCTCATATAAAGGGACCCCCCACCTCCTCCTCACAGTCCCAGCCTGTACTTCCTAAAGCACCCGTATCCATATATAACAGTCTTCCAGTTGTGCAAGTTATCCCACCACATCTCCATGATCCCAGTGAGTGCATAGCCCTGCAGCTGCATGCAGACTTGTGATTCCTCCTGCCTTTTCCTTATGCTGCATGCATTAGTAAAGGCACTTCACACAGGGACGCAACCATGCTGCTTCCCCAGAAAGAGCATAAGTGTTTTCCACATGAAGATATCCCTTGGGCACTTCCTTATTTACATGTCTATGCTCAAAGGGATTCCACTCCACTTCAGCCCTCTTTCATTGATTGCTACGTCTCTTTTTTTCCCATGATCGTGTCTCACCTTCCTCATCCTTCACTTGTTTGTTGAAGAATTTCTCCCTCCTCCATCATTCCCAGTGTAAAGCTCTCCTTATGAGGTTATCCAACCTGTTGAAAAAGGTACTTTTGCTCCACTTATTCAGATGGATCCTGTCTCTTCCAAGCAGCTGTTGATCCTCAAAGATCATTGTCACAGAAGCCAAAACCCTGCTGCAAACACCAGGTGCACAACCAACTGTTGACCCACAAGCTCTACCCAGTCCTCCTCAGGCCCTTCCCCCTCACCAGTAGGATCAAGGAGGCACCACCTAGTCCACTATGCCCTTGACCACTGCCCCTAGAGCCCTGTAGTCACACTTGATACTTCCCAGGTTACCCCTGCCGTATCATTGGTGGAAAAGCAGAATATGGTAGTAGTCTGAGAGTTGCACCATCCCCAGTAGCCTCTTTGCAGTGTCCTAAAAGCAAGCCCACAGCAAGCAGCAGATCTCCCTAGATGACAAATCAGGTTGGCAAATGGGGAGCTCTGTCCCCTGCAGCAAGGAGTCTCCTGCCACTATCACTTGCAGCTTCTTCTTGGTGCTCCTGAGCAGCTCAGGCTCAGCCACTGGTGATGCTCCATTTGATGGCACTTCCAGCTCCTCATCAGTTACAAGGGTAGTGAACTTTTCTGTAACTGCAGGTCTTAGGTGGGGGGAGCAGAAGCCCTCCTCCTGATATGACAAGTCACCAGCTTTGTAACTTTCATCATGGTTGGAGTTTCCACTTCCCAACTTCATAGGCAGAGACTCTTCCTGCCCTTTCATTACTGGAGATTTGGGTTCTTGAAGCTGCAGGGACCTGCAGGAGACCCAGTCAATCTCTTCCTCATCCTTTCTGATGCTGTGCAGTCTGCTGACCTCCTTCCACAGTTCTTTCACTTGATGATACAGCTTCTTAGCAACTGCACACCTCCTGCAAGCCAGAAGACCATGTGCCCCAGCCTCAGCGACAGACCCCAGGCATTTCCAGCAGCTGCAGACTTGCAGAGCTGCATCCTTCTTCTGAAGCTCTGTCTGGGTCCAGGAGTCTGGTAGTGAGGGAACAGTTACTCCAGAGGCTGCTGGGGACCTTGCCCTGTGGCATGTAACCACCACAGCTAGGGATGAGTATGCAGGACAGAGCAGGTTTGCTGGCCTCTGCCTTGTGCCCTGCTGTGCAAACTGCTGCCTCTGCCAGCAGTGGTTTAGGCTGGCTCCTACACAGACCTCTCTTTTGGCATGGACTAGAATGGTGCTTGACCCTCTGTAATCAAGGGTCAGCTAGAACAAAGGCTTCAAGCATCCTTTGTCAAGGTCAGCTGACATAGTTCTTTAGAAGATGCTAGCTCTACCCTTACCTTAGTCCTATCTCTGTCTTTACCCGGCTGCAGCTGGAGCCCTCCAGTTCCTCAGAGGGATCAGAGAATCTCCTGATTATCCTATACAAAGTGCCCAGAAGCTCAAGTGGGTCTCAAGAGGAACTCAAAGAAACAGAGCACAGAAACTGCAGTGCAAACTGCTGCAACTATTGGCTGCCTCTGCTGGCTACGCTACCCATGCAATTTGATGCTTAGCCAAGAGTTATGATCACTGGCATCAGTGAAGACACCCCACAACCAAGAAATACTCCCCTTAGATCCACCTGGCGGGCAGGGATACAATGCCTGCAAGCATGTCTCTTTGCACCTAGCTCACCCAGTCATTTCCCTGATTCTGCATGAAACACTCTCTTTACCGCATCTTGAAAAAATGCACTTTCTGCATTCAAAGCAAAGCAAGCAATGCATTTAGAATAACCAGTGCACAAAGGTGGGGAGCAGGGCAAAGAAGCAGACAGGGAAAAGAAGGGTGAGGATACACCCTGGGTTTAGCCAATAAATTGGATACAGGTTAACAGATACATATCATATCAGTGTAAAAATCTAGCAGAGTCCCCAGGTGTCACCTGTGTGTTCTTAAAATATGATGTTGACTGACATTCAGGAGTAAGATGTGTTCTAATAGGGCTCTTCTGAATTGAGTATATTCAAAAAGGTAGTTAATATACACCTGCAACCTTGTGTGTAGATCTGTACCTATTATTTGGAACTAACAGACCTTTCTGTAATTTATCCAGCTTAATCTTTAGTAGTCATGACAAAAAGCAGCTTATGCACAAAAAAATCATTAATGCTATTCCAATTGTAGTCCTCTCTTTCTTCCCTGATACACAAAAACTGAATTTCACACTGTGTGTTAATTACAAGGACTGTTGTTATATTCTTTCAACATAAGGCTCAGTCCTGCAATAATGCATAGTAAAAGGCTTAATGTCCACCGTCTTCATGACTGCAGTCAAGTAAAATCAATAGGATTGTTCATGGTAGTAAACACTGCTACACTTTGGAAATGGGTTTGCTTACATAGATCCAATTCCAAGACCTAACCCCGAACCTTTGTATGGTCAGGATTATATTCTGTATTTTCACCTACTGCACTAGTTTCCCCACTACAGCTGGAAATAAAAAATCTATGGCAAGCCTATGGCACTGTCTGTAAATTGTCATTGCAAATTCAGGAGTAGGTCAGGGATTCCAAGCACAGAAAGGTAAACAGGGGTACCCATGTGGAGACAGTACAGCAGGTTTTGATCATCCTTTCATTCGCTTCCAATAGGTTTGTTACTTCTTTTATTGGTGGGTATAGTTATTTTTTGGAAAGGCTTCTATTTTTATCATGATTTCATGTGGCAGATGCAGTGTGCAATAGGTGCATGATGCTATATCATTTTCAGTCGTGTTTCCTGGCTCTCAATTTCATGATACTACTCCTGAACTGGCTGATATCAGCCAGAGCTCCTGCACCTCCACCTCTCGATTCATTCAACACCATCACACAACATGGACAGCAGACTTCCAAAGATTTTCTTAGCTGCTGTGACTCCAGTGGCTTAGCAGTACAGCAGTTAAAAATATCAGAAGGTGGCAGGCAGCCCTCTTTTGGATGGGAAAGCAAAGGGTATGCAGAAAGATCATGTACCCCATTATAAAAAAACTGAGCTCCTTATAAAGTGTTTCTGTGATTTGCAGCTACTGTTAGAAAACCTAACAGGAAATTGAATGTAATACATTGGAGAACAGCTCACCAGACACACAGAAACCTGGAATTATGTCCTACTGGGTTTGGACTTGATATAAATCCTGCTGAATACCCTGAAATCTTTAGTTTAAACACTTGATGGCTTTTGACTTTTCACTCTCCTTCTGCCAACATTTGGTTATTTGTCTAATCACATGGCCCTACCATTTGAGCCAAAGTCAATAAAGAATTTATTTATTCATTAGATTTTGTGGAGCAAGAATGATATATTGGAAAATTACACTTTTACTGAAAAATAACAGCATCTTTGGCAATAAATGTCATGCACTTTATTTGCAATTTTAGTATCTGTTACGAAAGTAAAAATTCTAAAGTCACAGATAAAGTTCAAAGATGAACCTGGGTAAAGTGTATTGTTTTCTTTCTTGAGGTCTTTATTATATTTAACCAATGAAGGACATTCTGTTGTTGAAAATTTCTAGGTAATGTGGCCAAACACTACTCTTAAAAATCTGAATTAAGTCTTGTTCTGAATTAACAATAAGCATGAACATCCATATCCTGAACAAGAGCAATGAAACAGAAAGGTATTACTGCACTAAACATGGAATTAAATAAAGTTATATTTTAAATACAATGGAATCCTACAGGCAAGAGCTTCTTCCTCTATGAGACAAGAACAAACAAATGAAGATTTAATTCTTATTTTTATGCTAATGTAGTATTTATACACACACATGCATTTATGTATATTTATTACAAGTTGGGGTTTTTTTATTTGTATAACTGAAGTTAAAAATATCATCACTACTTTTTTGGTGAAATCGTTCAGGTCTTCTGAAATGTGTCCAGAATGGCTTCATAAATTTAGGATTAATACAGTATTAATAGCATTGATTATAATTTTGTCTTTGTGAAGTGAGAAGTTAACTTATGGCAGGAGTTTTCTATCTCTGTTTGGAAGATCCTGTGACCTTTTTCCATGTCCATAGGGATATACACTGGAATCCAGACAGCACTTCGATTTGCTGTCAATATACAGCATGGCTTCCTGCAAAACATCGCATTTCTACCTCAGCCTCCCTCTAAAATCTAGCAATAATGATAATCAGCTCTTCTGTGCACATCATTTTAGCAAGGAAAAATGTAAAAATGTTATTACTTATGCAATGCCACTTACTAAATAAACTATGGCAAGAAAATATACTCCCATGTCTTTCTTGATTTATCTCTCAGGCAGACATTGGGAAAACAAACATGAGGTTACAGATTCCAAATATTGAAAATAGCACAGCCTCCCTTTTGCAGCCTGTGTTTTGCTCAGTTCTTTTGCATTTTTTAATAAGAAGAAATTCATTTCTATATTAAGATTGACATTCTGAATCAGGAGATTATAAGATTTTTCACTGTATGGGAAAAATTAAGTGACTGACTATCTCAACATTTTCATTTTACAAATACAAAATGCAGATTTCACAGATAAAGCACTGTTGGATCTAAATAGTATTTTCTTTCCACATTTTCAAAACAGGCAGGAAAACTAAGTGCAGGTTTGTGTGGCATACAAGTGAGCACAATTAAGGAATCTTGTATTGTTGTCTCCTGAATAGACTTGTCACATTACTATTCAGAGCTTTTGTCTAGTGACAGTGCAATATCAAAAAAGATACTGAATAATATAGCAAAAATCTATTGTGCCATGAGATCTAATCTTTGTCTGTATGTAATTGCCTTATTAAAAGATTTGCAAGCTTACTCTTTCTGTGATTCTGAAGTAAGCCAAGAAAACCATGTTGTTTAAAAAAAATAGTTAAAGCTTCTGAAACTCTAGTCCCTGTGATACGACAATACTGTGTAACTTAAACTGGAAATTAAAATTACAGCCCTCTAGTACTATAGCAATGGCAAAGACGCTTCCAGTGCTGCAATTATCATCGGAGGTACAAATGGCATTTTGTAGGTGCCTTCTCCCCCCCAGCCCTGCCTCCTCTGTGAGTCTCGTGGGCAGTGCCGCAGGAGCTGTGTATGTAAACATTTATTCTGTAATAGGTGTTATGTGGCACCTCATCTTCTATCTGCTGCTTTGTACCTGTCAGCAGCAGCCTGCAGAGCGCAGCTAGGACAGGACCCCCCACCTCCCCCAGCCTCGCTGCTCCCAGGCTCCCTGCAGGCAGAGCAGTGCCACAACCCAGCAGCAGGAGAGAAGTAATTGCACCTTTCTGCTGCCAACACCCATTACAAATTGTCACCTTTCATAAATAGTGTGACTGGATGAAACATTTCTTTCAGTCCTTCAACCCATTTCTTTTTATTTATTGTGATGGTTTACTTTTTGATTGTAGGGAAGGCATGGGATTGCTACCCTTAGCAACCAAAACGATTGCTTTTTTATCTGCAGATAAGGCAGCAAGGCATAATGCAAGCTTCCCTACACAGAGCTGTGCTAATTCACCTCATGCTTTGCCTGGGCATACCGTTCTCTTTAGCTGAAAGAGTAAAAGCCAATTTTGTTATTCTGTCTGTCCCAGGTATCATTTCAGAAACAACAGTTGCTTTAAAGCTTTGGCTTCTGCACTTATTTTCGCCCTCAGAACTTAAAAACATTGTTTTCGCCGCGGTCACATACAAAAATTGTGGGATTATTATAGAACCTAGCCTGAGAACATTTCACTCCTTGATAATTATATTTTCCCTTCAAGATAACCAAGACAAATTAGATAAAGATTGTTTAATACCGCATCCCATGCTTTAACAGTACAGTGCATATCTACTTCCAGAATGACAAATATGTACCCATAACCGAAACACAATGAAATCTGAAAATAAATGTATGTGGTTTATTCATTTAAACTTCTTGCCATCGCATACAAACTAAAATTACACAGGTGTTTTATTTTTATCTACGTCTTTCTTAGAGTTCCAGAATTTTTTCCCTGTCTTTGTAACATAACCAAAAGCAAATTGAGCCAAATGCCTCATTCCCACAATGAGAATCAGAAAAACACAAGAGGTTAAATGTAGGGGTAATTAAATACCGTACTGTATAAAGATGGCATATGAAGTTTGAAGTGCCTTAATAAATAAATTATAATCTCACTTTAAATTGGATACCTATAATCTACTTTTAATTAGTATCAAGAGTAGGTTGAATAAAATGTAATCATAGATGTTATTTATAACTCATGTAACCTATACTTGCAAGGGTGCCTTTTTATGGCAAGAAACTGAATAAACTGTAAAGAAAAGTTTATAGATATATTTTTCTTCATTTGAATTTCATGTGACTTTGTGCCATTTGTAGACTACTGTGATACACAAAAGTCTACAAACAGCAACCAGCAGCTATGTAAAGTACACAGATTAGAATGGGTCCTCTAAAGCAAAGTTTTCATGCACAGTGCAGTTGACCTGTATCAAGCTACTGGCAGGTGATGAAGAAACATTCCTGGGGAAAACAATTTGAACCTTTTTGCTCCAAAGCTGTCCGGAGGTGATTTTTCCATGTTCTTTTGAAATCCTTGATATTGGCTGTTGAGACGAATGTGTGATTTCTCTGCTTTTCAGCCCAGGTCTCTGACATCCAAATATAAGAAAATGCCTCAACGGGGCTCATTTTCTATGTAAAACTGGTAAGAAATTTACCAAACTAAAAGAGTAAAACAAAATTTCTCTGTCTCATTCCATCCATGCATGTTCCCATCATGTGCTTCTCTGACAGAAGTACCAGGTGCTGCTTGGAGATCATTATTAGCCACTCAGGGTTTTTGCACGCTATCAGAAAGAAGGAAGAATTCTGCATAACAAACCCCATCCCTACCTCCACAAACCCTACTGACTGCTCAGCAGAGGCTGTCATCCAGACTCTTATCTCCATGTAAAGTAAGCATCAGGAGAAACTACAGAGAAGATTTTTTTTTTATTGCAAAGTTACACGCAAAAGAAATGAATCATGATTATCTCTAAAATAATGTAGTGAAGCCAGTCTTAGGAATCAGACATGGTCCTGAATAAAACAATTTAGAAATTATGCTATTTTGATTCTGAGTACTTTGATATTAGTAGGATTATGTTCAATCAAAGTCTGGGCTCTGGTGTATATAATGAAGTGGAGAGTAAATGAATCTTGCAGAATCTTTCTGTCTCTACAAATCCATCACTCACAGTGATAAAGATCTGTTCCAAATACTTTTTTTTTCAGTTATTTACCTATCTGCAGAAACAAAAATGTTTGCTGAGATCATACCAACTTAACAAATTTTATTGGAAATCACAGAGGTCTGACAATGCAACAAACTGCCTGGCAGACTGGCAGCAATCAGAGAGTCTAGAAAAATGGGAGGTTCCCAGGTCCTTAGACTGACTGTTCGTCAGGGTGTGCCCCCAAGATCGGGAGACAAATGCAGAATTTCAAAAGTTTGGGATTTTTCTTTAAAGCAGAATATGATCTTCTTTTTTGTTTCTTTCTTTTGAGAAAATAAATCATAAACAAACATTCTTCACTCATCTTATTGCACTGACACAATGGTGGGAACACAAGCAAAGATCAAAGTCCCAGAGCTGTCAATGGAACATTTTTCCACAGTAAAATTGGCAAGAACTCTGAGAAAAGCAACCACAACATATACAGGTGGTCTGGGGAAAGAAATTAGTTTTTGCTGTACGGTGATGAGGCAGTAAGGTCTAAAAAACCCAAAATTCCAGAGCGCAAAAGTCCTGAATTCTGGTCAGGATTCAGCTCTGTTCTGACCTGGCCAAGGACAAGTGAATGTTCATGCTACTGCCACAGTTCAACAGTTTTGCAGACAGAACCTGCCAAATCTCATGCTGAGGGTCTTAGCTGCCAGAACAGGAAAATTTCATACCAGGAAGCAACTGACTGAATGAAAGGTGCCTTTTTTTTAATTATTATTATTTTATCATATTCATTCAGCAGCCATCTCTCCAATAACTATAATTATCACCCAGGCACATGTGATATGTTTGCAGACAAATAACTGATATTTAAATATTTCATCCTCTCATCAGAAACTTTTGTTGACTTTGATTATCATTAAAAATAGTAATAATGAAGTGTTGGTCTTCAGCTCTTACTTAACATTTGAGACACCACCTCCCTCATTTACAAAATGGTGTTGCTAAAGATTCCTTATGCACTTTTGAAAGATCACCCTCTTTTTCCTGCAGCAAGACTTTTCACAGATTTTTTTTTTTTTTTCTAAATGGGAAGGACTACATTGAAATAAGATTGAAGGCCTTTGGTTTACATTTATTTGATAAAATCCACAGAAATATGTAGCTGTAGAAAAGCAAATTAACAGACCACTTTGGCAACCTATATCACCAGGAGAGCAAAATTCTGAGATTTGTTAAGCTAGAGTCCTAGACAGCAACCACCATAGAAATGGAGTTCTTTTTCAAGTGATAAACTATCACTTTCATGCAGAAAAAGCTGAGAGCTTGACCCTCAGCTGGAATAAACCAGACAACCTTCAGTGTATCGGAAAAACAGGTCCTGATGCAGAGGGTGAGCGCAGCGAAGGGCTGGAGGTAAGAAGAGGTGAAAGTGATGAGGTAGAGCAACCTCTGACATGCAGGGCAGCCATCGGTACTGGGCACCTTTGAGAAAGCTGTTCTGTTTCCATTTACAGGAGGTTTTTGAAGAGAAAGGTGGGGGTCAGTACCCCTGGTGTTTCCTCATCACAGAGCTGTGATCCCTACAGTCTCAATCTAATGATGTGAGCAGGTGGGTGTCCATGTACAAAGACAAAGTATTAAAATAATAACATAGACAAGGGTCTTCTTTATTTCTCAGTGTGGGAAGGCATGAGGAATGCCAACAGCTTGAAGCACTATACTTGGATAAAAGTATTTTTAAACAGTAAAAATGCTCACTTGATTCTAGTTTATAAAAATTTGGAACAATGGGTCATAACCCAGGACCTGAGGAAAGCATTGGTGATTCACTTCCATGCATTTTACATCTGTCACCTTGTTACCTCCACCAACTCCAAATTTTGTTATTATCCCCACATCATTTTTGTGTTCCTGCAACTCATGGTTTGATGCACTATGTCTTGACTTTAACATGACTGCAAATTTTTCAGAAAAGGCATCGTGTGTTCCTCTATGTTTAATGTATCCAGCTGACCAGGACTCCAGCTTCAACTATGAATGTGAACACATTATAAGTGGTAAAGCAGATCGTGTTTTCAAGACGGGTACACATAACAGAGCTGTGTCCCTCTTCACTGTACCATATTACTTTAGCAATTTCAAGTGATGTTCACTATTACTTCAGCAGCTCAAGCAAACTTTGGTTACTCGAGGTTCAGCTTTGAAGTCTCCCTTTTAATAACTTGATTTAACAGCACATCAGACATGACACATGTAGTACATGTCATAGCAGCATAAGTATTTCAAAGTACTAACTGGCTCTGTAAATACACAGACTTTTCTTTTACAGCTTTAGGATGAATCTAGCAGCATGAGGGAAGTGGTCTGGAAAGAGTTACTACCAGTTCAGTTCCACAAGAGGTCGGTGTTAAAATTTCCATTTTCCGCAGGGCGGGGAGGGGGGAAGACACAGAGGCATGGCAATTCTGAACGTTTCTGAGATGCAAGCTGCAAAAGTACAGAGTTTATCAGTGGTATGAATAAAAGGTTAGGTCTCGGAAGTCATGTAGGAACAAATTTTTAGAAGCAGCCACTGCCTAAGTGGATTTAGAGTCTGGCTTTCAAAGGTCATATAGACCTACAGAGTCTGCAGGCATTCAGTGCTTCAGAAAAGTAATGACCTACAAGTTTAAGCCTGAGAAATAAACATAAAAGAGAGGACAAACACTAAAGGACAGACCAAAAACGTGGGCCTAACTTACTAGGTATTTCACAGTTTCAAAGTGAAGAAAATACTATGTCTCTGGTGCACTGCCAACACTTAATTTGTGAAAAAGTGCATCTTTATGACCCTCTGAGAAAGAAGTAGGACTAATACATAATGTTGGAGGGATTTCCACACAATTATATTGCAGTCTTCTGTAATACAATGATAACTAGAGGATATTTCCTATAGTCAGCAAAGGTTTTTTGGCATCTATTCAGCTGTGTTAAGGAAGATTGCAGGTATGTTTTATTATCCATACTTAGCTTGTTGTGCTGTGCTTCTAGGATGTAATGTCTGACTTTTTATATGAATTTGAAAGAGGGATATATTACCAGAAGTATTTTACTAGTATAATATATGGTGAGGATACAGCTTTAATTTTAATCCTTATTTTTTCCTAAGCTAATGATTTTCACATTAAATATAATTGAATCTATATTTTAAAAAAATATAACCTATTGGTATACTTAAAGTTGTACAAATTCATGAGGCTGTAACTAGGAAAAGGGCAACACTGATTCTTACGTAGAAAGTGGTATAAAAATCTTCTGTCTCTAATGGGAACATTTCTACAATAATTTTCAAATAAGTGTGGAGTTTTGAACTGTCAGGTTGCTTGCCAACTCTGACTATGGCACAATGTAAATTCAGACACATTTAAATAAATATGCTTTTTAGTAGCTGTTTTGAATTACCACCACCAGTCTGGATGGCAGCAACAATGTATGAGCCAAAATAAGAACAGTGGGTAGAATAAAAGTGGTGCAAACAGGTTGGCATCTGCCAACTTGCAGATGCTGCAGTTTGCTAACTGTCTGACTATTTTAGTAGAACCTGGCCTGTATCCCATGAAAACTTTTTTTAAAAAAAAAACAGAACGCAGAGCATACTGAAAGACTAAGAAACATAGAGTTCATATGTCTGTTGCTGTTCAGAGGTATCCTTTTTCTACAGGGACATGAAGACCTTCACCTTTTAGAGATATTAAAAACTCTTCATTTTTTATGTGCACCCTTAGGATGTTCTCCAAAATTCCAGAAGCTTTCAAAGATACTGCCAGTTTGGTCACAGTGGTTAATATTAACACAATATTAAGAGTGGAAAAACATGAATTTCAGAAGGCATGACTCCTCTTGATTAAGTTATTAGTAAACACAGACATAGACCTCAATTAAGCCATTTTGAGCTGTTCAGGTCTGTTCACTACAGAAGGAGCTCTGAATGGCTTCGGTAGATTAAGCTATTTCATTTAAGAGCAGTCATAAGTCTACTAAAGTGTACAATCAACACAGGTAAACACACAAGGTATCCACACTGCTCTTTAACCCTCTATGTCCTTAACCTCCAAGCCTTCGGTGAATGACCTAAACCTCCCAGAAGAATTTTCTTAGGAATTACTATCCTCAACAAAGTCAGCAAAAGTAGCAAGTGATTCATTCCTCACATTGTGTGCACCACCCGTTCTGCAGCGTTGAATGACAGAAGATAAAGTGAACCACTGAGCTGTAATCACATCTCTGTACTGGCAGATTTTGTACAGCCACAGGGATAAATTCTATATTTACGTTGGGCCCTTTGTATAAGGCTGAGTTAAGCTTTGTTGCCCCAGGGAAATAAATACTGCTATAGAAATTGAAAGGCAACAGTTGTCCACAGTGTACTTGCTCAAATCTGCAGAAGAAAACCATCATTTCTTAAACTGAATAATAATATTTCATCTTCAAAATACATGAAGTGACATAAGTGATTTAAATGGGATCAGTTCAGTTTTTTTTGTAATCCAGCATAACGTTATTGAAAAGTAGATGGACTAGGACCATTGTACTGCTTCAACCTGTATACCAGTGCAGGAGAAATTAAAAAAGTATCAGGAAAACTGTGGAGTGCTAAAGACAACAGAAGAGAAATAAATATTTACTGAGAGACGTCATGGTGTATGAAAAAAACCCAAAAAAATGCTTTTATTTTTTCTCTTGACCAGAATGCTCTGACATAAATTCACTTGATTATCATTTATAAAATGCATGCATATTCTAAAGAAATCATAAATAAGCAGAATGTGTAGGATGCAGGAAACCATCTTAAGAGCAATTATCAGGAACGACTTAACTGTTAACAAAAGAAAGATAAATCTTGAACAGCACATTCAAAACCACCCCCTCAGACTGAACTCTGCGTAAACAGATATTCTCTGCAGTATACTTTAAACATGCACAAGAACTGTGGCTCTGCTGAGAAACAGGGGAAAAAACTCTGAGGAAGTGACCCATTACACAACTTGTTCTATGCCTGAGTATTCCACACTGAACAGAAAAAGCAATTTTGTAATATGTTACTTACTCATTGTATTGGGTTTGTGTGGCAAGGTTTTGGTGGCTGGAGGGGGGGGGGGCTGCAGGGGTGGCTTCTGTGAGAAGCTGCTGGAAGCTTCTCCGTCCCTGTGCGCTGCTGGGGGGGAAGGAGGTAGAGAAATGGCACTGGAGTTCAGCTGGGAAGGAGGGAGTGGTGGGGGGGAGGTGTTTTAAGATTTGGCTTTATTTCTCATTACCCTACTCTGGTCAATTGGTAATAAATTAAGTTCATTTTCCCCAAGTTGAGTTTGTTTTGCCTGTGACGGTAATTGGCTGAGTGATCTCTCCCTGTTCTCATCTCGACCCATGACCCTTTAGTTATCTTGTCTCTCACCTGTCCAGCTGAGGAGGGGAGTGATAGAACAGCTTTGGTGGGTACCTGGCATCCAGTCGGGGTCAACCCACGAGAATTATATCGGCAATTTGTAACTGTGTCTTCCCAATAAATTTTATTTGATAAGTTTCTTCACTGGAGAAATTTTACATAACATATGAATGTTTATGGCTCTCAGTAAGAATGATGTTACATGATATATACAAGATTTTCCAATTTTGCAAACATTCTGGCAGTTGTACAGAGAAGTAATATCTGTTCTTTCTGAATGATAAAGTTGTTTCATAATTTACCATTGCAACTCTCAACCATTTGAGAAAATGTAAGAAATTCCACTTTCTAACTTCAGTTAAAAGCAAATGCAGCTGTTGCTGGTGGTTTTGAGACCCCAGCAGTGATGGTGTGAGCCTCCATGTGTGTAAGGACTATAAACATGTGTGTGCAAAACACAAGACTACGAACTTTGCTTCTTTAAGAACCTGCTCCAAGCAAGTGTTTTGCAAGAGCTGGATAATATAACAGAGACTGTTTACAAATCTCTGGGCAGGAACTTAATTGTTAAAAACCTGTGGACTCAAAATGCAATAAAGGCTATTTTTTCAGGACAGATTTTCCTTTTTTTTTTTCTTTTTTACATCATCTTTAAGTGCCCAGTGGCACGGGGGCACGGGGAACGGGGGTTGCGGTCAGTTAATCACACATTGTCTCTGCCGCTCCTTTCTCCTCAGGGGCAGGACTCATCACTTGTCCCCTGCTCCAGTGTGGGGTCCCTCCCACGGGAGACAGTCCTTCAGGGACTCCTCCAACATGGGTCCTTCCCATGGGCTGCAGTTCTTCACGAACTGCTCCAGCATGGGTCCTTTCCACGGTGTGCAGTCCTTCAGGCACAGACTGCTCCAGCGTGGGTCCCCCACGGGGTCACAAGTCCTGCCAGAAAACCTGCTCCAACGTGGGCTCCTCTCTCCACAGATCCGCAGGTCCTGCCAGGAGCCTGCTCCAGTGCAGGGTTCCCACGGGGTCACAGCCTCCTTCAGGGCACATCCACCTTCTCTGGTGTAGGGTGCTCCATGGGCTGCAGGTGGATACCTTCTCCACCTTGGACCTCCGTGGGCTGCAGGTGGACAGCCTGCCTCACCATGGTCTTCCCCACGGGCTGCAGGGGAATCTCTGCTCCAGCGCCTGGAGCATCTCCTCCCCCTCCTTCTGCACTGACCTGGGGGTCTGCAGGGTGGTTTCTCTCACATGTTCTCACTCCTCTCTCCAGCTGCAGTTTCTGTGCCCCCTGCAACTTTTTTTCCCTTCTTGAATCTGTTCTTCCAGAGGCACTACCACCGTCGCTGATGGGCTCGGCCTTGGCCAGCGGCAGGTCCAACTTGGAGCTGGCTGGTATGGGCTCTGTCGGACATAGGGGAAGCTTCCAGCAGCTTCTCACAGAAGCCACCCCTGTAACACCCCCACTACCAAAATCTTGCCACATAAACCCAATACAATAATGTCCATATTTTAAGAGTTAAGAATGTATCATTCTTCTGTAAAATTATATGACTTGCACCACTGAAATTAGCTATTGTTTGACAGCTATTGTTTTTACCTCTTCTTTCCTTTTACTTCTCATTATTCCTGGAACAATATCAGCTGCTTCTTAGTTTAGGGAAGCTTCCACACGTTTTTTTGTTCCATGCATCTTAAAAAACATACACAGAAATATTTTCCCTGATTAACGTTTTTCTGTATCTCTCATTTTTAAGACCTTTCATATGTCTGAAGTGGGAGCTGTGGTTTGAACTGGTAGCAATTCAAACAGCAGCGGTGGCGTGCCTGTTCTCACAAGTTACTGCACAGTAACACCCACGTGATTCTGTTTTTCATGAATCTCAGTGAGATTTATACAAAGATAGTGAGGGATTCTCTATCCAACATGTGTATGGGAGGGGGAAATTCACAGGATAGTAGCAATTATGTGCAACAATCTATATATGGTGCAATGATCACAATATAACTAAGTCATACCCTATTTCTGCATTCTTACATTTTCTTGGGCATCTGTCTGACTCACTGATGCACTGGCCACATCTGAGTAAGTGCTGATCTCAGTCAGATACCTGTGGACCTTACAAGGATGGGAACAGCTTAGGGAATGTGATTATAAGAAACCAGTAGTAGCTGAAAAAAAATTATTCCAAATCCAAGGAGAATGCTAGTGAAAACTACATTTTAATGCCCTTTACAAAGTTAGGTGCTCATACTAACATTTCATAAAAGGTCTGTGGCTTTTTAATGGAAATTTAATTGTGTTTTTACACAATTACACAAAGTGTGTAATTACACTTCCCCAACCTCAATCATTCAGAGTATCCATTAGTTATAAGAAAGAAGAAGGAAAAAAAAGGAATTCTGGATAAAGTTCCTTATTTTAGGAATTCCAAACTACGCAGCTGGAGTGCTGAAGCGTCATTAGGCCATTGATCTGAGGTGGAAAAGAAAAGTTTGGTCTAGAGGGAACAGTACTGTATTTAGTTATGTTAACACAAAACCACAACAAGTTAGTGAATGGGACCTCCTGTGTATGCATGGCAAGCTCATTGTCTTCCAAATTAAGCTACTTTCTCCAACCTGCTGTGAAGAGTGCTTTCTGAGTTTTGTTAAGCATTCAGGCTTAGGAAGCGATTCTTGTAGTCTAGAGAGAAAAAATTGATTTTCCCTCCTTTCTGTTTTACCTGTAAATATGATTTTTGAATTAAATATAATCACAGACTTGGGGTCTGAGGTGAGAATGGAAGTTAATAGCTCTTGTTATTGATCCTTCACACTTTGTAACCATTCACCAGATTACTCACAACGTTATTGTTTGGCTATGAAGTCCTACTGCAGCCAGACTCTCACGTAAAACCCAGCACCACCTGTTGTGTGCTGCATTTCATGCAGGAATTCAATTGCACTCACGAACTAAGTTTATTGTGTTCTGAAACGCAAAGGGAAATCTTGGCGTCCTGACAGTCAGCCAGGATTTTGCCAACAGATTGTGAGGCCGCAGGTTCACACGAGCTCTTCCTGCTACCAACCATCTTATATTAAGACACAGTGAAGCTAAAACTGAAGGGCTATCAAGACAGATTTTCATGTGATATATGACCAGAAGTGTATTACATGCATTTGTTCAGCTCTATCTGGATGCCTATTCTAACATTAAAACATCCTGCACAGCAAATTAAATACATATGCCCCTACAATCTGTTTAAATCCATCTTCATCTCCCCCTCCTCAAAACCCTGGTCAATCAGTGTAGAGTTATGTTCAAAAGCGTGACTTCAGCAAAGTGGCCTCTGTCAGAACAAATCACCAAATTAATAAACTAATAAGTCATAGAAATTTTAAATGCATTTAATTGAAAAGTAATGTTTTCTGAAGCATATTAGGAGCCTTTAATTCTAGTGGTAATCTTCTGTGATGTTACATCAAAGACTTCTACACATAGTAGAAGTTTATTACTATTAGACATAGCAATAAAACGTGTGAGATAGAAAGGTTTGTATACATACAGTTTTGCACCTATGGCATGGTACTTACCTTTGGTAGGAACATCTGTCACACAATTCACTAGCTAAATTAACAACTGTACCATACTGGGGTTTGTATATTTTTTGTTTCTTTTTATTTCTCTATTTTCTGTGCATATTCCTGAAGCCTTTAAGTATGTCCAACACCTATTTGAATTAGTGACAGGAGATGGCACGGAGGGAAAAGAGAATTTGTGCTTAAAATTAAGTACAGCTGCAAAGACCTGTTGCGTCATGTTTTTCAAGTGTATAGTAAAATCACCTGAAACTCTTTTTCATATTTTCAGATTTTCATTACAGGAATTCTAGTGATGATGGAAATAGAATTTGTCACTGATTTTGACTTGGTTCACCCATTTACAAAATGTATGATAAAAATGCATTTATCTCACAAGACCAAGAATACACTGAATTAAATTCATTCTAAGATGTTTGAGGGAAAGGCACTTTGAAAGTAAAAAATAGTTTTACATTAGAAACAAATCACTTGAACTGTGTTACCAAAAAAACACAAATATGCCAGTCTACTTATCTGTCTTTAAATTCGTCTCTGCCTAAAGGCAAGGAATTGTCTTCAAATTCTTCTTTGCCTAAAGGCAAGGACTTGTCTTCCAAAAATCCATCTTTCATCAAGATGTTTGTAAGTTTATCATCTTGTTCAAAAGAAAATCATGGAAGTACAAGTTCCCCTTATTACACCAAGCTAGCATGAAAAAAGGTAAATTTCCTCCAACAACCACAGTCTCCTGGTGATGACTGTACATGCATTAATGCACATATCTAACTGTAGTCCTCCTAATGAGCCTGCTTCCACTTCTGTTCAGTGACCAGTCTCCAGAGTGGCTTAAGCAATTCCTGAAAGAGAGAAAAAGCTCTTTGCCACGCAACTAGATAAAAAGGAGTGAATCACATGCAGATATTTCTCATTAAGAAGAAAAGCATTCCCATAAGACCTTTTTTCTAATGGGTGGTGAATTGAAGGAGGGGAGAAATAAAGGCAAAATTATTTCTCAAATGTAGTGGTGTGATTCACATGCTTCTTGTTAATTGTTACAATGGGTAGATAATGCAACCCTTCAAATTGTACACAATTTGGATGTGCAGACATTTTATCAGCCATCAGCTAGATGATCTCTAATCACACCTCTCAAGTCTACCTCTTCCCTTTCTGAGTGAAAATTTCTTTTTGAGTTTATACTCTGTTGATTTTTAAACTACATTTTCAAGTTGGTTCCTGTGTTTTCATATTTAGAGGGGTTCTTTTTATTTCCTTACTGAAGGCAAAACCTGCAAGGAGGGCTGTGGAGGACTGAGACAGAACAGCAGCTGGAAGGACCAAATTGAAAGTTAATACACTTCCTTGCCAGGTGCTCCCAAATGAAAATAGGTACAACCTTCTGTAAAAGAGTCACTGGCATATCTTTTCCCCTAGACTTCCTTAAATAGCTAACTTTGAAGGAGTGGAGGTTCACAACAGTAGCCATCATAACATCACAGAACAGAGAGAAATCAAATACCTTTCCTGGGAGGACATGAGTAAAGATGGCATCTCTTTAACCATTATGAGGACACGAAATGGGGTAAATCTGTCACTGCCTTTTGCAACTGGGCTTGGAGTAAAAGGAGTGAAAACTAAGTGATGTTGCATCTGTATCATTAAACTGAGTAAGTATATTACAACAATGACTGATAATGCTGATGCATCATTAGCTATTGACACAAAGATGCCACAATGCAATGGCTTTGTGACTCTCTGTAGTACTGTTTGATGACACGATGTATCTCCTACTGCTAAATGTTGAGTACTTCTGTGTTTAGAATAAGAATACATTACTCTATTAATAGACAAAATTTGCATATTTTATTCTGACCCTGCTTTGCAGATGGTACCTAAATATGTCCAGGCCCCAGGGCAGAAGATAAAATTTGAAACTGCTTTTACAGAATGAAAGACAGAAAGAAACAAGCCAAATCCTGCCTTTTCAGTAGGGAGACTCCCATTCTTTTCTGTCACAGGTGTGGCTATAACTTAAGGAGACAGTTCAGCTACGCTGGGGATGGTAGACCAAAGTCACCTGAGGTGCCAAGAGATATATAGAGCAGAAAGCCTAAGCCATCTCATCTTGGCAGAAAGTCAAGGCCAAACATTCATAATTTATTAATATTCACTTTCCAGAGTTCAGAATGAAGACGTGTTTTCACCCAAACCTGCACTGGCCAATCCAGCTTATATATATTTTTATATAATGCTATTAATAAAATAAAACATTTGAGTATTTATAGAACCAGTAGATACTCAGCAAGTTAGATCTAAAAATAAGTTCACACGCATGAACTGAAATGAAAAATATTAGCCATTATCCTAGAGGATATAATGAGAAGAATGTAGTAAATAGATTATATTCTGATGATATTTGCATTGGCTGATTAAAATCCGAGGGCATGACATTTGCCTAGCAGCTAATGAGAAACTAATTGTTCTTTGTTTGTCATATGTTACATAAATAACATCAACCTAAAAACACAGACTGTGAGAGCATAAAATCTGCTGAAGCAGTGAAGACAAATATCCAAACAGGAGGTGCAGTTTTATTAGAGGAATTTTGGCTTTGAAATATCTCATTATCAGACATTGTAATGACACAAGAGCTGAAACCTTAACATCCATAATTCACTCAGGTTCAGCTATCTGCAGTCTGGTATAAAATCCACCAGACCAGCAGACAAGCAAGAACAACCTCCAGCAAGAAGAACAAAAAAGCTCTCAGTGAGAAAGTTAAGTGATCCATGGTAATCAACATGGTGGTATATTATCTGATCAATTCTTACTCTCAAACACACTTCTCAACACATCTGTAGGCTAACCAAAGGGAAATCCTTACCATCTACTCTAATGCTTTACATTAATTACATTTTTTTGGTCATTCATTACATTTTTGGAGGGACAGAATCCTAGTCAATGTAAAGGACTCCTTTTTTCAAAGATGGGATCATTCTGGTCTCCATGAATTCCAGACAATATTGAGGGAATTCACTAATTTTCCAAATGTTTTCAGTAACTTAAAACTGGGCAAACATAAAAAGCAGGATAGAAATACATAGAAGAATCTAAGAGCAGACTAAAGAAAAGAAGTTATATTCAATTCAACACCCACTGCAGGGTATAGTAATCTCTCCTTTGACTTCAATAGTTAAGAGGACATGCCATCAATGAAGCAGAATGCTCGTAAAAGCAGAAGAGGTGTCCTGGTTTCAGCTGGGATAGAGTTAATTTTCTTCCTAGTAGTGGGTATAGTGTTACGTTTTGCATATAGTATGAGAATAATGTAGATAACACACTGATGTTTTCAGTTGTTGCTAAGTAATGTTTAGCCTAGAGTCAAGGATTTTTGAGCTCCTCATGCCCAGCCAGCCAGAAGGCTGGAGGGGCACAAGACGTTGGGAGAGGACACAGCCAGGGCAGCTGACCCAAACTGGCCAAAGGGGTATTCCAGACCATGTGACGTCATGTCTAGTATATAAACTGGGGGGAGTTGGGGCGGGGCGTAGACTGCTGCTCAGGAACTGACTGGGCATCCATCAGCAACTGGTGAGCAATTATGTTGTGCATCACTTGGTTTGTATATTCCAATTCTTTCATTATTATTATTATTGTCATTTTTATTTATTATTATTATCATTACTATTTTCTTCCTTCCTGTCCTATTAAACTGTCTTTATCTCGAACCATGTGTTTTGCTTTTTTCTCTCCGTTCTCTCCCCCATCCCACTGGGTAGCGGGGAAGCGAGTGGCTGCGTGGTGCTTAGTTGCTGGCTGAGGTTAAACCATGGCAAGAGAGACATTATGAAATCAGCAGAGAAGGACATGGCTTCCAAAAATCAGTTGTCCTTGCAAGTACTACAGGACTCTTCCCTAGGCAGTCTTTTGGAGCAAACATATCCAGTATATACTTTCTAAATAAGAAAATAAAAAGGGAAGTAGTGCTCAACATAACCTCCTTTTTTTTTTTTGTAATTTCATCCATCATGAACTATTCTGTCCTTTCCCACATCCCTGTACAAGCACTCAACACAACAGCTTTGTAACCGCCAAATGCTTAGGGACTTTGTTGAGGGCTTTGTTCCTCCTAATATTTAACGACAAGCTATCATCCCTTGTCATTGTGCACTGGCTCTCAAAATAAGCCTTCGTGCAGGAGCAGAGCAACATTTCCATGTGGGCTATGGGTGGAATAAGCCTTCCTCCAAACACAAAGCTTCACCTCTCTGTCCACACACACAGGTTCCTGTAGAGGCCAGCATAGTGACTTACTGGGCTCTCAAACTGGCTCTCATCTCCCAGTTTCTCTGGCAAAACTGGGGTCCAAAACCAGGAGTCTCAGACATAGTTGTCATACAGTCAGCCTATTATATATATTTTTATGCATGAGAATAATGCTATTTTTAAACTATGCTTTCTGTGTATATTGTTTTTGGAAACAAAATATTTGAGAATTTTTTGTCTATTCTGGTCTCCAGCTCAGGCATAGAGAAATGCAGTTAATAGACACAGACTGTCCTTTAATATTCTTCAGCAGATAGAAGCATCTCAGCAATGTTAATAACAGTATATTCATGGTGCTTATCAGAGGTGGGTAAACAACACAGAGAAGGTGAGCTAGAGTAAATAAAGGACTTCCAAGAACTGTAAAAATTTTAATAATTAGATACTCCAGGATATGCCTTTGCAGCGCTGCAGCCATATGCCTTTGCAGCACAAACCCCAGAGTATACAAGGTCCCTAAACAGCACATAGGGAAAAATGCTTCACTAGAGTAGTTCATAACTTAACACTGCACAGTTTTAATATTATGTTTAAAAATTTCCCAGAATAATCCTGAGGTTAGAGACCAGAGATAACTTTTGTCCTATGTGTGCTAACAAAGGTATAGTTATGCTTTCTCTTCTTTCTCATCTTTTTATCCACTGAGTCTTTAAGTCCTTACAACAGGCTGGCACAGCTGCAACAAAAAGGTAGGTAGATCCTACTCTCAGAAATTTTTCTAGCCATAGTGGGACTTCGGAGATATGCCTTTGAGCCTCCCAAGATGAAAAATGAATTCCCGAATTCCTCCCACTTCCTATCCAAGGTCTGTGACTGGTACAGCATCATGTATCAGATGGGCAGCATTAATACAAGCACCACAGCTGCCTGTTGTGAAGAATCAGGTCAAGAAGAGGTTGGATAAAAGCAAGGAGCAGGGTTACAGAACCATCTGCCTTCTGCACCAGGACACATTAAAATGAGCCTCTGCAGCGGGCAAGGCACCTCCATTCTGAGCAGCTTTATGCTGAAGGTCTCAGGCAGTATTTGGGTAGCTGGGAAAATTAAACTATCACCTAGAACATGTCCACTTCAGACAAGGAGGTGAACCTAATAACCCCCCATGCCACCACAGAGCAAAACAGGGTTTAGATCCCCACAGTTCAGCCATCCACAGGCACTGTCCCTTGCATGCCCAGCTCCTTTTGATTTCACCCATCTGAAGTGGCTCATCCAAACTGACACCATGAAGCAAAGGAATGAAGTACACCCTTGTGCCAGGATAGTGATTGACCATTAGAAAGGAGCTCAGGTCTTCAGTGGACAGCCCAGGAGCATGAAGGCAAGTTGCTGAGCAAAGGAGGAGGCAGCAGGGTGAGTTTGTTGTGCGCAGGGAAGGCAGATGGGGAGGCAGCCCAGTATTTTCCAGCCAGGGGTGTCTGTGTCCATGGGTTCCATAGCTCCATGGCATATGGGCTAACTGGAAGTAACAGAGGGGTGATGCCAGCCTCCGGGAAGGAAAGGAGAAACAGTGTGGTGTGGGGTCTGTCAGAGCAGGGTGTTTTGCAAACATGACAGTTTCTGTGCAGATGTGCGCGTTGACCGCCAACACTCCGCGTGGCATTTGACAACATGAAACCCCTCCTCCCCAACATGGACACGCAACACCTTCCCAGAGAACGTTTTGGACAAGATTCACTGATCTGGTGGTGTTACACCTCCCCACCTCCAGCTGCAGTGGCCGAGGCAGAGGAACAGCATTAGGCGAAGGTGAGGGTGCCAGGAGGGTGATACGTGCTGTCCAGGCTAGGGGAAGCCCGTCCCGCCGGGGCAGCGGTGTGATGCCGTTGCACCAAATGAACTGCGTGGGGGAAAATGGGGGGGGGGGCTTTGGGGGGCTTCTCGAGAGCAGCTTGAAACAACCGAGGATGTTGAGATCGGCCGAGGTGAGCCCCAGACAGCCGGCTGCCGGCACGGCGGGCTGAGCCGCCGGGGGCGGC
>NW_010973041.1:4670266-4670901 GCF_000737465.1 Haliaeetus leucocephalus
CCGCCTCGGCAGGCCGGTGCGGCTCGCTCTGCATGCCGGCCGGTTTTGCCCTTCTTTTTTTTCTCTCTTTCAAGGCGGGCGTTTCGGAGAGTCGGGTGGGAGCGTGGACGCCTCCCCTCTACCCACGCCTCCCCACCCACCTCCCTCGCTTTTCCTGCGTGGCCTGGAGGGGCGGGGAGGAGTGTTTGGTTGGGGCCGCTTAGCTCGCCCTCCTTTTGTGCGGTGATCTCTAGCTGTTACTTTACAGCGCCGGCAATTCTGTCCGTCGCCCCTCCGCCCCCCCCCGGCCCCCGCCCTTTTCCTCTTTGGCCATAGCACAACTATCCTGAAAACGCATAAATTCGTGTGTGCGTGCGTGCGTGCGTGCGTGTGTGTTTTTCCTAAGCCCATGACAAAGCACTATGAGGTCAGAATGGTAAGTGTATTTTTTTTTTTTATTATTGCAATTTCTTCTGGTATCGGGGTTAAAAAAAGAAAAAAAAAAAGCAGCAAGCGCTGTCGGTGGGGGCGGGTGGAGGAGAAGATCCTCGCACGTAAAGTAAACCTCGTGGGTACCCGAGGTGCAAGCGGGGGAGCGCGCCTTGATGCAGCCGAGGGAGCGGGCAGCTGCGCCGCGGCCCCCACGCAGCGGGGGG
>NW_010973041.1:4670911-4690515 GCF_000737465.1 Haliaeetus leucocephalus
GGAGGGGAGGGGGCAGCGGGAGATGTCCGCGGGCGCGGGCGGCAGCTGGTCCAAGCCTGCTCCGCGCCCCGTCGCTGCCCTTACATGCTGGGAGGGCTCCCACCGTCCCTCCCGTGGGCACGTCGGGGATCCCTCCCGCTCCGCCACGCTGCGGCTTCCCGCCCCACCCGCGGTTTGGCGGGGCGGGGCGGGCCTGGTGCCGCCGGCAAGGGACCTTCGCGCCGGTCGTCTGTCCTTTACAGGCGGCAGCTGCGGGGGGGGGGTGTTAAAAATAGCACCTTTGCACACTGAAACGGGTATTTGCACAGCAAAGAACCCCATCTCACTCCTGAGGAGCAGTAGTTCACAAAACAAGCCGGGCAGTGCCATTTGCTGTTTGGTTTATTTTGTTTACTATTTTATTTTATTTATCATATCGCTTTGATTTTATTTATTTTTTAAGGGATGGATACTTACAGCTGCTTGAGCCAGCTAAAGGAATAATAAGGAAATTTCCTCACTTCGTGATTATCTGAGGTAACTTTCCTCATTGCATCATTTAGCAATAGCTTAGATTTTATGTCATGTGGTAGACAGTAATAATTAACTTGCACTGACTTCTTTCTGTGGATATGAGAATCATTTCTATAGAAAGTAGCTGTAAGTCAGTGTTATTTAACTTCACCATTACTTAAAGCAGTACAGATAATTGTCAGCAGTGCTAAATCTAGTCACTGTTCTGATGACACTTTTAGGCTATTGTCTGTTACTGAAAGTGACCAGAACTTACATGTAGTCTAAAGTGTACGGGGGAGGGGAGTGGAATCATAGTCTGCAATGGTTAATAAGAAGCTATAGACTTCTAGCTGTAGCTACAGACAGGGTTCTTCTTCCTAAGGTCATTTAATCTTTAATAAACAAGTTTTTGCACCCTTTTTTTTTTTGGTTAATATTGTCTGTCCAAAGGCAATAGTGTTCAGGTTAACATTTCCCAAAAATGCAGCTAGATGAACATGTAGGTATTCCAGCATTAGCTAACCTCAGACCGTCTTCTTTTCTTTTCCAATATATCATTCTTCTTCTGACAAAGTCAGTAATCTGCGAAATATACGTATATGACTACATTCAGTTTAATATTCGTTAGGGACAGTAACTTCCACAGAGTTTGACCCTGCGCTGTCTGCAGTTAGCTGAACCATTCTAATAGACTGCAGGTAGTAAACCGTACATATACTTGTGTAGCCAGTTTTTTTTTTTTTTTTTCTGTCAGCCTGTTTCTCCGAGTGTATTAGTATTTTCTTTTTATAGCAACCACACAGAATGTAAGTGCTAGAAGTATTTATAATTTTGAAGTCTCTTTCACTAATGGCTCACTCACCTTTTATTTCCATTATATTTTAAGCACTGTGCAGGAGAAAAGTGGTGAGCATGGAGAGCAAAAGATGTTGAATTTTTCAGGAAACTCCCCTAACTAGAAAGGAACTCACTTTTTTTGCAGTTATTCTCCACAAAGCCAGTAACTTCATGGGTAGGGAGTAGATAGATTTACCTGTGTCCATTAGTCTTGTTTTCTCAACACCTCTCAAATAGATGTACTCAGTCTTGGTGGCAGCAACCACCCACCAATTACACAGCCCTTTTGTACTCCCTGCCCAGAGCCGACCCATTCTGCTGCAGCGTGGTGGCACAGGGTGTACCTTAACTTATCCTCACTTGCATCTGGTTGTGGAGATATGACAGGTTACACATTAGTGATGCTGGACATTAAAAAAAAAAAAAAAGAAAAAGCTAAGCATGCAATAGATCAAATTTAATGCAAACTGCTAATAAAAGGCTTTGATAGCCAAGAAAACTGGAAGATTTGGGGATGCCAGGTTTGATGGAATTATCTCGCTTGACAGCGGCTAGGAATTTGATAGTCTGGGTAGATGATACTAGAGGAAAGGCTTTATGTTCCTCTGTGATTAGAAATACTTAGGGAAAAAGTCTGCTTGGTCTTGCAAACACACTGTGTTTGTTAACCTTCCTGAAGAATATATGCATGGATGTTCTGATGGAAGTGTCACTGAAAATTAGAGCAGTGACTGTGAGCAAAATACACACAGAAACTTCTGTGTGAAATTGCAAGGCGTGGGGTTGGAAACCCATGTACACACCTTACAGCAGAAAAGTAGGAAATTAGTTGAAATTCTTCTGATGCATGTGAATATCATACTTTCTTAATTCAAAGTCCAGCCTCTGTGTGAAAAATGAGAATTCAAATTGAAGGGCAACAGCAAAGGTACCAGAACTGCATCAAATAAGAAAGACTTTCTTGAAAATTTAAAGTAAAGTAAAGGTGATTGTATGGAGCTTCCTGGGCACCCTCTTCTGCTTCCTTATGAGTTTCTAAATGATGCTTTGAGATTATTTCCTTATAAAACCACCTAAAAGGTGTGAAAGTCCCTGTTGGTTGCTAGATATCAAATGCCAAAAATGCACAGAAGGCATGGGATATTTATTCTGTTGGAAGAAAAAAGTCAATTACAGCAACAGTGTCATACTTAAGACACAAAACAAGGTAACAAGCACCTCTTGTTTTAGCACATTAATATAATTGTTCATTTGTTTTACCTTGAAGGGTTATTACTGTAGAATGATTCTACAGAAAGATATTGATATCAAATAAGCACAGTTCAAATGTTTTCCTTTCTGCCAAAGTATTTGTATCACTTTATTAGGTCTTGATTTGTGATACTTATCAAATTTATGTTTTGCAGACATACATAATCAGAGCATGATTTCATATCAAACTACTTGCTTGTTCAACTACTAATTTTCAGTAATGATTCTCCTCCTCAGAGAAGAGTTTGAAATTTTGGGAATCAAAGTTCTAAATGAGACTCCTTTGCCCATTTTTACAGAACACATTGGAAGTCATGGAAAAATAAGACTGCAGTTGTTGCAGTGTTGCCATCTGCAAATAATGTAGATGTCTATTAGTCAAAAGTGTAAGAAACATTTAAAAATTGATCTCAGCCTAATTCAGGAAATCACTGCAGCACCTTACAAATTTTAAGCTTAGTTAATTGCATGCTTAAGCCTTCTGCCTTCTAAGATTTTACATGCAGAAAAATAAAAAATAAAAAAATCACACTGCTTTGTTTAGAAGCTATCTGGGCCTTTTTGGATGAATATTATTAAAGCCAGTTAATTTTCCTAACTTGAATGTTTGGTAATTCATGCAAGGAAAGCTGTTGACCCAAATCCTGCATGTAATTCTGCATGCCTGTGAAGTTAACTAAACTTTAGAAAGCTCTTAGAGAAATGCATGTACCTTTGATGCTCCCAACAATGCTGTTAGGTGTCCCGAATCTGCTTCCATTCCATATTTATAACAGGGTATTGGCAGATATACTTGCATGGATACACATGGCTCATATTTATTACAGAGAACTAAACATTTGTAATTTCGCCTAGTCCTTGGTATTAAATTTTTAAGTGTCATAGAAGTGCACAACACATTAAAATATATACTTTAGGAACCATCCTTTAAGTCACTAAGTCTTTTAAAAACTCAATGCTTAAAACAAACTTTTGCTTTTTTGTGTATTGGTGATATTAAGATCAGTACTTCAGATTTCAGGCATTCAGAAACCTCTGGCATTAGAAGAAAATGTACATAAGCATCTGTGAAGAAGAATCTGTATTGAAACCGAACTATTTAGGCAGCAGAGAGTGTCATTCATCAAAGCTGTGTTTTTCTTGAAAGTTGGCTTCACAAGTTGTGTTGCTTGCCCTGGATGTTGTTTGGTGATGTGGTGACAAAAATGTCAGGCTCGTTTTCCTTAGCAATAAAAGAAGAGCTGTATTTGTTAGAAATTACAGGTGTAAAAATCAGGGTTAACATGACCAGGGTGTTACTCTACTGAGTGGACAGTAAACAGTTTTTATGGCTAGACAGATTGTTTCTGTGAAATGCAGAAGGTATTGCTCAGTCTTTTGGTAGTGTTGTGATGTTGGTCCTTACGCTTTTGCCAGGGTTCTGAGGAGAAGACTCCCTTCCCCTGTTCACCTGATGCTTATGTTCAGTGTGGGAGTTAAGGCTTCTTTCTCTTCCAGAAATGAAATCTACAGAGTCATCTATGGCCACTGAAGTACAAAATTGGCACATTTCTGAGAACTCTTAGGCTTTCTAAGTATGAGGTCTAAATACTTAATGTCATTATCAATGTGAAGAGGTATGGCCACATACAGCCTCAGCATAGGGACAAACCTACAAATATTCCAATTTCAAACATTTATTTTTTTTGCCCTCCAACAGCGCATTTTAATGTAAATAAAGTGTTTCCAGCTTCAGTGACTGCTTTTTCCACATTGTGTCATAGCTACTGGGGTGAGCATGCTCTGAAGTAATGCTGGTTATTCCCTCTAGGCATGGTTTCACACTTTCCTGTTCCTGTAGCCCTACTGACCATTCAGACAATCTGCAGAAGTGATAATTTATAAACAGAGTGGCAGGAGTGGGCATTGAGGCCCAGGGAGTACAGGATGCTTAGTTTTAGCCAATATTTACCAGTAAGTCAAGGTTTCTATCCTTCTGAGCTCTATGAAGATCTTAATGCCTGTTGAGTTCATTTTCTCTCTATTTATGAAATGTTCATTAAAGCAGGCTGAGATACTAAATCCAGATGCTGTAAAATGTTTTAATATATGTATTGAAATATAACATTTAAAAATATATATTAATAAGTTAATATATTAATAAAAATATTCAAAAATAAATTAAAAATTTACAAGCCCCCCCCCCCCTTTTTTTTTTGCGGGGAAGGGGGGGGAAACAAAAGCAAAACTAGTTGCCTGACAAGTGTCCCACCTTCATTTACGATTTCTTTAAAAATGAGTGACCATTGGATTCCACATTAAACTGAATGTGCTGAGATGGGTTTTTACATCCCATGATACACTATGTTGTTCAAAGCATGCAGAATATGAAACAGATGGCTTTGGAAGATTGTCAAAAAGACCTGCTGGGCCTTCTCTGGTATTACCTTAAAGCAAGAGAGAGGATGAGTAAGTGTGCTGTAATTTTTGGCCTTAACACAGCGTTCAGGAAGTTCAGGCATCTGAAGGAATGCTTACTCAATCACAGTAACACATACAGAAATGAGTATCTATTTGAGGATAATGGAACAATAAAAATTTTTTGTAATTGAGATTTATAATGAAAGGAAGAAAATGGAAAATTTCAGTGGAGGAGGGGGGAAGGGCAGACATTTGCTTGAAGATGCTCATCACAGGGCTGAGCAATGCAGAAGAATAAATTTATTCAGGAGTTTCACAGGCCATCTTTAAATATTTTTGTGTACGATGTAGTAGAAGCTAGATCCTGCAATCTTTAGTTTTGATTTTTTAAATTATTATTTCAGAGGCCTCCTTATGGAAATAACAGCTGTCCCTTCAATTCCTGCTTGGTTTTGGTATCAAAAGCTCTAATCGTGTAGTATCCTCTAACTAAAGGCAAACAATGTATTTTATACTAGAGAACATTAGGCATGAAAATCAGACTGTACTGTATAAACTTGAGTTTGCAAGACAGTGTTTTTTTAGGAGATATTTAATATACTGGGAATATATGCTTGCACTTTTTTCGTATTATAAATATTAAGCAATCCAAATTCCTCATGTTCTTGTCCACAAAAAATTTTTGGAAGAAATTAATTTTTTTTGGAATCTCATTCCTGCAGCTGCATACCATCTTATTTAACCTTAACTGAGAATAAGTAGACCTAGTATTTCAAGTCAAAATTACTGAAAGTACTACATATTCAGTAGTATTAAAAAAAGTAATTCCATCTCTGAATTCACAGTTTACTGAAATGAAGATTTATTTCCAGAAGCTCAAATTATTAGGTAACAGTTCAAAATGTGGACATTGCAGCATAAGGAGAACAATTTTCTTCACTCATTGCTGAATTTGTGTTAACTATAAAAATGACCCATCTAAAATGATCACTGAGAGCTTCAATTTTTTTACGCTACATAGCTAGTGCCATTGTTTGCAACTTTTTTTATTGGCTGTTGTTAGTTTCCTTTAGGTACTCTCATTCCTCAGTTGTCTGATAAAGCTGAAATGTGTCTCAGCAATATTTTTATTTTTCAGCTCTGGACTATAGCACATGGCCTTGCAATATAGTTATGTCAGAGCTTTGGGAGATTAATACCTGCTAAAGATGGTGCTATGATACCCAAGTTTATCTGTTATTTTGAAAATACACCTTTAGCCTATTTTTACTTAGTCTTTTTCTTGGCATTGGGTTTTCATTTCCATGTTTTAGGAAAATCCCATAAATGTTGTTATGTTACTACTTTGAAAAGGAAAAGAAAGGAAGAAACATGTAAAATACTCTTGAACTCATTTTGCTTGTGATTTTGAATAGCTTTCAAATTAGAATGATTTTCCCAGATTTTTATAGGCTTGCCCAATCCAGCTGTATATTTTATATGCTAATCTAAGTTCTATTTTTGTTCCCCTTGGGATTTTAAGTGATTATAATTGTTGCTCTTCAAAAGCCAAACAGATGATGATTGCTGCTTCAGGAATATACCAAAAGAAACTGGCTTTCATTAAACCTGCTCATCCACTTCATAATTATCTCCATTTTATCTCACTAAGAAGCAGGAAAATGGCAACTACAGTTCATTGAAGCCAGTTCAGTTATTTAAACATCACTTTACTGAGATAACAGGAGGTGTTAAAGCGAGGAAGCTTTTTCCTTTCAAACACTAAAACATAGCCAGTACTATAATAGGGTTGCCAACTGGGAGACCAGACCCTTCATGTCAGCTTGAAATACAATGCTAGAGGGCAGAGATGGCAGAAGATACTGGGGTCTCTGCTGTGGTTGGGGCCACTTCTGGAGGACAAAACGTAAAGTAGGTTGACAGCTATTTTGCAAGCCATCTGCTGGTCTGACCTCTCTGCAAGAAATGAGAAATCAGAGTAAGCAGAAACATAAGAGAGGAGGAAAGGAGGTTAGAACAGGCACAAGCATAGAGACTAAAGAAGATAATAAACAGGCAAATGATACAAGCTTTGATCATAGTTTCAGTCTTCGTATCTGTCAGACCTAGTGATGTTTGGAATGAGCTGGGCTAGACCAGAAGGTTTCTCCAGAATTATTTCAGTAATAAATTTCAGTTTAATTCCATTTTAAGAACAATGATGGAGAAATTTTGCAGTGAAGATCAATATTGGAAAGTAACGGGTCCCTGTGAAATGCACCAAGATGCTGCAATATCTGGCAGTCCATGAACACTGGCATAAAAAAGGCACACAGGTTTCTTAAGACCTAGAAATATGTAACCAGTTCTTTAGTTCACATAATTGGTTAAAAAACTCACACATTCAAATTCCTGCATGTATCTTCTAATGTCTTCCTTATCTTACAAATGTAAATAGGGTTTTTTTTTCTACCTGTTCTCTAAAGTGAGGCTCCTGCAATTTACAGGAAGAAGTCTGACCATATGTGTTGCCATTTGTCCT
Source organism: Haliaeetus leucocephalus (assembly GCF_000737465.1). Taxonomy (NCBI): domain Eukaryota; kingdom Metazoa; phylum Chordata; class Aves; order Accipitriformes; family Accipitridae; genus Haliaeetus; species Haliaeetus leucocephalus. The sequence goes on from NW_010973041.1 coordinate 4,678,416, forward strand.
CCGCTGCTTTCTTTAGGCTGGCAATCAGTGCAGTGTTTTTGTATAAATCACAGTTTACCACTCAAGGGGACCTGTAAAAAATGAGTACCATCAACAGTTTCTTCTTCAAAGACAGACTGCAGCAGCTGTCTGAAAACCTGGTTCTTTCATCAAAGAAAGCAAAAATCTTTCACAGCTTTAGTCTCCCACATGACGTGTTTATGCCAAGGAGATGACCAGGAAAAAAGTAGGAATTCACAAAGGGATGAATGTGGATTTTTATTTCTTATATTTAAATACCCATATGAGAGCAGAGATTAAACTTGGCCAACCATCAGAAACTCCTTTCCATCAATTACAAAAGCAAAACTTCATCAACTTGTGTCTTTCTAGCTTCTCCAGAATGTTACTGAGTTTTGGCTACAGCAGTGCAAGCTGAGAGAAAAATGACAGAGCCTACAGACTGGAGAAGAAAAAAGTCTGTTTCAAATAGAGAGAACAGAGCTGAAACATCCACTGATTGCGGTTTTGTTGGTACAGCATCAAGAGTCAGGCACTCACCCTTGTAGACTAATGAGGCCTTGTAAGCATCAGCAGTATGCACAACACCTCCTTCAGTCCAAAAGGCAGACGGTGCAAATCCCAGAGCACAGGTAGCAAGCTGCCAGGAACATTCCCAAGCAGCTGTATTCAGTACCACCAACAGTTTTGGGTCAGTTTCACCTCCAGCTAGAGTGCCCATGGTACCAAGTTGAGTCTTCTGTGTAATTGTCGTGGTTTCACCCCAGCCAGCAACTAAGCACCACGCAGCCGCTCACTCACTCCCCACACACCCAGTGGGATGGGGAGAAAATCGGGAAAAGAAGTAAAACTCATGGGTTGAGATAAGAACGGTTTAATGGAACAGAAAAGAAGAAACTAATAACGATAATGATAACACTAATAAAATGACAACAGTAGTAATAAAAGGATTGGAATGTACAAATGATGCGCAGGGCAATTGCTCACCACCCGCCGACCGACACCCAGCCAGTCCCCCAGCGGCGAATCCCTGCCCCCACTCCCCAGTTCCTAAACTAGATGGGACGTCACATGGTATGGAATACACCCTTGGCCAGTTTGGGTCAGGTGCCCTGGCTCTGTCCTGTGCCAACTTCTTGTGCCCCTCCAGCTTACTTGCTGGCTGGGCATGAGGAGCTGAAAAATCCTTGACTTTAGTCTAAACACTACTGAGCAACAACTGAAAACATCAGTGTGTTACCAACATTCTCCGCATACTGAACTGAAAACATAGCACTGTACCAGCTACTAGGAAGACAGTTGATGCTATCCCAGCTGAAACCAGGACAGTAGCGCAGGAGCCACAGCAGCAAGATCTGCCCCTGGGAGGAAAGATCGTTGTGCCCCTGTCGCATGCGGACCCCGATTAGATTTTACTGTAGCAGTATGGCCGAGTGATAGCAGAGGTGCATTTCCGTTTGAAAACTGCTTTCAGATGCAAACATTATTTACTTCCTCCAAAGGCCTGATAACTGCATCTACAGGCTACTCCGTTTCCCTTGTTTCGGCACAAGTTCCTCACTTTTGTCCACGCCGAGCTGCGTTTTCCTCCGTCCCTCACCCCACTGGGGCGGGAGGATTCCAGAGGCTGCAGCAGCGTCCTTTCTTGCGCAGCTGCTCAGGAAAATGAAATCGCTTGCCAGAAGAAGAATGGCAACACTGAGATCAGTCCTACCCATAAGGCAAGTAAAGAATAGGTGACTGATGATAAAAGCAGCTAATGTGAGAGTTTGTCAGAGCTATCACCTACTTTTCATTCATTATCAAGGAATGATTGGTCATGTCACTACTGCCTAAAAATCAGGGTTCAACCCAGAGCAACAGGGGTCAGGAAATCCTGAGCTGTGAATCTTATCTCAAAGTTTTATTTCTTTGCTTTGCTTTCCATCCTCTCTCATCTAATATGAATTTATATTAAATCAAACTCTTAAGTGTATTTAGGACTCAGTTTTCCCATTGCTGGGATTGCAAATTTGTATTTGCAAAATGTCATGCACTTAAGGAAGGGAGCGGGAGGTGGCTTTAGGAAAGCAGGCCATAGAAAGAGAATTTTGTATTAATTCTTTTTATAAATGGTTTATTAAACGAACCACTATATCTAGGTTCTAAATTTATTACCTTTTCTAAGGTAGCTTAATTGCATATTTGCTTCCTGAACTATTCAAAATGTGTTTCTGCGCTAGTGAGTTTATAGCCTAACGATGTGCATTCTGCCATATCACTCTCAGACCAAGCCCTTTGTAGACAGTGCATTTTCACAATAGCAAATGCTACTTCATAGTCCTCATTACAAACTAGCCACACTATGTACTTTTAGTGACAAAGTGTTCTTAGATTCTACAGCTGGAGAAGTATTTATGCAGCTTCTGTAATTACTTGCTTATATTTACTTCTTATTCATTCAGAATAAGCATCTTAAGCCAAATTAACATGGAAGGTATTAAAAACATATGCAAAATAAGCTTTGGAAGAAAAGTGTGCAAAAGTAGAATATTTCATAATGAATTGCAGCATATAATTTTCCACGTTAGGAGTACCTCATTAAAATGGAAAACAACTGTAGTTTGTATTTGGCTTTCTTTTTATTAGTTTTCAGGTTTTTCTTTATTCATGGTAGATACCTGATATTAACCCTACATTGTCTGCTTCTGGTGTGATTGCCTGATTTAATTTAGAACTGAAATTTGCAGAATTAGAAAATATTCTTACAGAACCAGTAAACACTAATAAATTAGCTGTGATGTTTTAAAGAAATTGATGAGGATGATGCTTCAGTACTTACAGCTATGAATATAAATTGACTAGATAGGTTGTTGAGGAGGGTTTATTTTAAAAATATGGTATCTTTATTCTCAAGCCTTTTTTTCAGAGTTCTATGATTTGTAAAAAAAAAAAAAGAAAAAGAAAAAAAGCACAGAAAATTAAAATCTGGTATAGATAATGGTGATAAAACTAAGGCAAGAATAAAGAAAAAGCTTAACTGAAAATTACCAGTATAATAGGAGTTAAACAACATAAGAGTAGAAAGGATTCTTCTTACATCTGAAACCTAAGGGAAGCACAGTAGGAATAAAAAGAGATGTTTCACAGTACATAATGTCATAATAGTTAATTATAATGTCTGTTGCTACTCAAACAATTCAAAACCATCTTTATTACAATTTACATTAAGACATTTGACTTATGATTACTAAAGCAGTTCCTAAAGCAACAATAATATTTTATTTCTCTCATGAAACTGCAAAAAGAAGGAGGTATTTATGGTGTACATGGCTATTCCATTTGAGAACAGCTCCTACATATAGTACAAAAATTACCTCATGTAACCTGATACATATATAGTGTTAAATGATACATATATAGCATTAATGATACATATATAGTGTAATATAAGTTCATGGCACTTGAGATGAGAGGGGTTCTCCACATTTGCCTTCACACACTATATATATTTCCATTTATCTCAGTAAGATTACCATAACAAGGAGAGCGAAGTATGTGCTGCAGTTTCTACAGTGTTATGGCTCTACACCACCACTTCTAAGCCTTACCCAAATACAAATGACAAAAGTCATTTTCCACAACAGCAACAAAACTTACAAGCAAGGAAGAAAACATTCTGTCCACTCATTGGGACTATGCAAACAGTTTCTGGGTTTGTGTCTTTGTTCTTAAGAAAAAAAAAAAGAAAAGCATAAAATCCTGTAGCTATCTCTTCTTTCTGTCCAAAACATTTTGGCTACTCAAGACAATACTTGGGTATGGCTGACTCAGCACTTTACAATGCAGAGTTGGGGGAGGGGATAGATTGGAAGGAAAGTCAAAGAAGCAGCAATTACATAAAGACTAACCCCAGCTTTTGTTATTTCAAATAACGTTGTTTCTCCTTGTCTCAATATTGTAAGGAACCAGGAAAGCCATAGCCCTGTGGACTGATGGGAGATGTTAGAAGGTGTCTCCAAACAGCAGAACTTGATAAATTATTCTCATGTGCTCTGGAGATGCAAGAAAGGCTGAGCCTCCTCTGCCTCTTTTATTAGCTTGAGGATGATGTTCCAGGGGAAGGTTTAGGTTCTGAGGAGTGAAAAAGGTCTATTCTGAATTAAGCCTACACTTCTCCACCTCCCTGGTGTAAATCTGTCCTGCCCCAAGCTTAACGAGGGTAACAGCTGTCTTTTTAAAAAAATTTTTATGTGTCTCCTTACATACTCAGAGTCTCTGTTTCTTGCTGATTTCTCTCTTGTGTGTAAACAAGGCAGTCTCTCCCAACACAAATACCTACAGTCTAAAACACTTGCTTCACTCATTTATTTTCCTGTTCTTGAATACCTCAGTTTTCTCCCCGTAGACAAGACATTGCATGACCTCACACTCACAGCCCATCCAGTTGGTGGTGGTCCTTGTTTTCTACCCACACCTTCCAGACACTGGGTGATGCAGCATTGCCACCAAGTTACGGCAGACGAGGTGGTCATGCTGTATAACAGGCTGTAAAGAGAAACTCTTTTGCTTGTGACTCTAATAGCCTTTTTATCCCATGTTGTGGAAGTAGGCAGCATGTCCATAAACCATCTTCATCAAAGTATGCATTTATATATTGATTCTCTTAAGATGTACACTGTATCAAAACTATGGTGACTCTACAGAGGTACAAGCTATAAATAGTTCATCCCTCAGTCTTCCACAGAAAACAGAATTATTCCAAACAGAAAATGCCACAGAGTGACTGCCTGAACATCACATTACACATTGTATTTGCGTGACACAAAATGCTCATTTGCATAGTTATTGCATAGTAGGCTCTTCAGACCTGAACCACTCAGTCAAAATAGAAAAATACAAGAAAGTATTAGCCTGTTTGAACACGCTAAAGAAACAGGGGGATCTGAATACATAAAAGAAAGACTGGGAGAACTAATAAGATCCCATTTGAAGGCAAATAGATATCACACATCTGAGTGGTATAAAGTGAGAAGTTGGATGTAACTTTCACAGTTCAATTACTATGCTCTTGTTCTGAATGCTCAATGACAGTTATAGGGGTGTTTTACAAGGATTAAGAAGGTACTGTATCCAACAAATATTAAATAATTATTTGGAGAGTAACCTGGTATTTACCTTTTGTCTTACTGTACAGCTAGGAGCACTGATTAAGTGCTAGCTAGAATAAATACATCTGGTATAAATCTTGTCAATTTCAAGATTTGCCATGCGGGGAAAAAGAGGAAAAGGACTGTGGATGGAAAGATCAAGTAAGCCTTTTTACAGGATTTTTAGTAATTGTGGCTTAATTGCTCTCGTTTCTTTCATCCTTTTTCATGCACTTTGGAAATGTGGATCTCATGTCTTTGGGAAGGAGCAATATGTTTTCAGAATCTAAAAGGCAATATCCAGTCATCCTGTAATGCTAATTCTCTCCCCTTTTATCTTGTCAGCACATTAAAAAAAAAAAAAGAAAAGAAAAGAAAAAAAGAAAAAAAAGTTAAGTTCTATACAATTAAAGGTGACTTGAGGGAGGAAGGCAGGTCTTAGGTTTGGAACACAAATTTGAGTAGCAAGACAGATATTTTACAGCTTCTTGACACATGACGTGACTTCACTTTCTGTTTTGTGTAAAATATCACATGATTAAATCAGCTTTAGGTCTCATAATGTATCTTCCATTTACTGTAAAGGATGAAGAAAATAACGTAAGTATGATTGTGGAAACATTTGGGAGGAAAATCTAGTACTATCAAGAAAGTACTGCAGAAAAACAGTTCCCATCATTAGGACCTATTTCTAGACCATGAAAATTGAATCCTGGCCCTTAATCACATATATTTCAGGATTTTGTTATTTGAAGGTAAAAAGCAGATCTCTCATTGTAGTTCCACTTTCTACAGACTGCAGGTGAATCCCTAGCATTGTTGATCATGTCTGATAATTACATCTAAAATGTAGTTTTTTCCTTCTCATAGAGATGGAATTTGGTAGGTATGTGCATTTATGCTATTGGTTTTTAGCCCAAAGTTTCCACTACCAAGTTAATATGTCACCATTTTTAAGTGCCCAAATGGGAATTATGAAAGGATGCATGATTTTTCAGAATGCAGATTGTCTGCAGCTAGCTTAATTCTGGATTCCTGTGTCTCAAGTGGACCAAAAAAGGGCAAATTAAAAATCAACACCCAAATGCTGAAAGGCACTTTGAAGATAGAGGTCTAGGAGATCAAAAAAACAATCAGTCTTTGAATTCATCTGGAAAAAATGCTAGAATGCAAATAGCTTTGTTCATCAGACTCACATTTGCTTAGTTTCAATGCTTACTGAAAAAAGAGGAAAAATGTGTAGAGAACTTGTTTAGTACTTTACAGCTTTTTTCCTCAGCCTATCAGACCTATTTCTTTCTTGTTTTTTTGTGGTTTGTTTGTTTGTTTTTTTTAGCTCAGACTTTCAATTGATTATAAAAGACAAAAAGGGAAAAGCATTATTTAGAACTTCAGTCATTTTGGTGGTGGGCAATGATATCAATGACAAGTGTAAATCCCTAAGGATCTCGAAGAGATCAAATAATCTGTCCTAATTCTCTGAGGAAAAATAAAGTGTATGTCTAACTGAACCTCAGCAACTTGCTTAAGTAATGTGGTCCAGTATTTAACTACTGGTAGAGAATGTTTTCCAGTAGTTAACCTAGATTTTGTGTGTTGTGAATTAAGCAATTTTCTTCCTTTTTTTTTAACTTACAATGCACTTGAAGACGATTTGATCATAATCTGCCAATAATGATTACTTCTAAAAGCAATTTCATATATCCTTTGTCACTGTTCCTGTTTCTAAAATATTTCTCTCTTAAAATACATTCATAGGTCATGTTTTCTGAAACTTTTGCTTTTAAACACACTTTTATGGGCTTTATCTTATTTTCTTAAAACATGGAAGGACTGGATACAGTGTCCTGGTTTTGGCTTATCAATGTCAAATAAGAAATGTATTCATGTTTGTCTTTCCAAATGACACTCTTGTTTGTACACCTCAGAATGACATCTCTCTTTCTTGCAACATCATATTCTCATGACTCTTTTAGTATGATGCAGTAGTATCCTACAACTTCTTACTCAGTACTGCTGTTTTTCTCTGGGTTTTATTTACACATTTGATTATGATCTTACTTTTCTAAAAACCACAATCACTTGCCACTTATCCTTATTGAACTTTATCTTGCTGGTAAGCCTCTCAGTTCTGAAAATACGATTTTGTATTCAGCAATTCACCACCAAGTGTTTATAAACATTCTGCTTGCTGCAGTCCAGTTTTCATAACCATTCACTATGCTCCATCTTCCAAAACATGGATAGAGATACTATCTTGACCTTGAAAGATACACTCCAGTAGGTGCTTATTTGATATAGCCATTCATTTGGCAATCAACTATCACTAAGTATTCTCTAGATATATTTTTGTATACCCTTTTTACAGTAATTTAATTAACACTATGGTTCCTTTTTATCCCATGAGAATGCAGTGCAGGTTGGCACAAACTTTTAAAATCAACGTATGCTACTTTTCTGCCTAATGCAACATACTATGATTGTAGAATAAGATAGGGTTTGCCTAGCAATTTGTTCCTGGCAGATCTATGTTTCTTAGTTCTGTAATTCTTTAATTTTGGGGCTTCTTTTGAATAAAGAAGCAGAAATAAGACTGAGTAGTCTCCCTTTCCCTGAATCTCAGTTTAAAAAACAGGAAAGAATATAGTACCTTTAAACTCATTCTTCAATGTGTATATGTATTACCTAATGACCAGATATACAGAACTTTCAGCAATGAGTAAATGTCCATGATATCATCAGAATAATTTGCTGTAATTTTATCACATATTTTATTCCACTAGACCGTATTACAGTGCAGTATGTTACTATTAGTTTGAATAACCTTTTAGATATTTGCAGCTATGTGATCATTTACGGTCTGGATTTTGCTGATGACTCATCTCCAGCAGAATCAAAATAGTACATAGCCGTGCATAATACTTCTGATGCAAAAAAACCGAGTTGTATAAGCAGAAGAAACAAAACCTCCAGCATTTAAAGACAAGAAAACTAGGCCAGCACTAGTGAAAGACCATTAAGTCATCCACAAGTGAGTAATTTTGACATTAAAAAGTAAAAGTAGTTATTTAGATAATTTTTAGCCTGACCCTTCAAAGTAAAATCTTGATGATCAGTGTAAGTAAGATAAGGTAAGTGCTTTTTGGAAGTGAAATTGATCTTCAGAGCTACTAATTGCAAGAATAATCAGCAAAGTCTAATTCTACTGCTTTTGAATGTTGACCCACTTCCTTATAAATTAATTGTAAGGTATGTAACAGTAACATATAAAAGTTAAAGTGTGAAGAACTGGGTGAAGGTATGTGACAAGCATGAAGGGGTACATATGAAAAAGGAGGTAACTGCCTTTAGCGTAATGCTAAGAAAAAACATTTTTAATACGCATTCTCAAAAGTGTATTAATAGTCATCCAGTCGCCGCCACTGAGCAATTATAGTAGGTGTGTGTTAAAAAAGATGAACTTTATTTGGAGGAGGAGGAAAATATACTACTTTCATACACCTTCTAAACTCCTACCCTTACACGTTAGAGCAGAAGACCATGTGCACCTCTACTGAATCATAATTGCCAGCTGGATTCATATTATCCTAATTGAATAAAACAAAAGGTTCAAGTTGATACTTAACATGATGTAGAATGTATTTAAAGAATTGCTTTACAAGGTCAAGAAAAATCTCCATCTACTATGCATGTGATCTGATTATCTGAAAATGATCTAATTACATATTAGACAAACACTCTGGAATTTATAAGGACTTTTTCAATAAAATAAAAGTAGCAACAGCCACTATTTTACTCCACTATGCTGTCAGCAGGAAATATGCTGGCATACTAAAAAAGCTATCTTTGTGTAATACGTGCTTTTCCCTCAACAAATGAAAACAAATAGAGGCTTTTGAAAAAGTAAAATCCATCTTTTAAGTCAATATTCCTATAGCTTTAATACCATGAGAGGATATACTAATTACATTAAGTTTATAACCATACATCTCTTTCCTGGAGAAACTTATTCTTACGGTGGAAGTCTAATCTAACTGAATTGACAGTATTTGGGATGATTCACTGGAGAACTTAAAAGGACTTGTTATTTTTGGATAACAAACAGATTAAAAATATTGATTACATTTTTGCTTTTGATTGTCTGTTTTACACAAGGTTATTTCTTCTCGTATCTGCACAGTGCTTCACTGGCAAGGGTATCAATTTCTTCAGGCTCTGGTTACAAATTCCCCACAAATTGGAAGGGGCAAGGGCAAATTGTTACAGTTGAGTTCTCTGATTTGTGAGCTTCATTAAACTACCTACCTACTTGTGAACTGCTGAAATGCATCTTAAAAACCAAGTGTTTTTCTGCTTTTGGAATAGCCACTTGGCATTAATTTGCATGTGTTAAAACCGCACAGTCCCTCTAAGTCACTGAACAAGTTTGACCTTACCCACATCGGCCTTCTGCTCTCTCCCAGGCACCTTGTGGTTTTACTCTCTGCCACACCACTAGCAAGGCCCCCAAATTTCAGGGACAAGCAAAGAGGTGTTTCCAACAAAGTGCATGTGCCAAAGATGCCTCCCTTCCCACCCCACCCGATTCTGCCTTTCCTCTTGACTCTCAGAGAGCTTACTGTCTTAAAACATGAAAGAAATTAGTCCTCTTCTGGGTCCTTGTTACCCTTCTTCCTCTTCTTCCTTGCTAGCTCCCACTGTCAGATGTGTTTAAGTGACAGGCTAAGGCCAAATATATGTGGTTAGATTATCAGGAGGATAGAACTAGTCTTACCTTTCTGCCCTCCATTTAACAAGTCTGAGTGGCAAGTCTTTAAGTTTCTGTTCAGGTTTCAGGTTCCTCTTGGCCTAAGTACCTAGCAACTTGTCTTTTTTTAAGAAATAAAGTTAACCTTGTCTTAAATTATTATCCAGAGAAGATGGAAAGTTGCCTTAATGGCCAAAATTAGATAACATAATGGCTTACAAGCCCATATAGTTACTCCAGCTCTTCTGGAATCAATCACAAGGAGTTAAGTGAATGTAGCCAACCCTTCTTTACAAAATAATGCTCTGTGACCTCAGGTTATATGTTCCATCTACATTCCTTTTAATTGCATTTTCCACAAAGCTTTCTTCAGAAAAACCCAGATCAAGGGTAAGCTGAACGCAGTCTAAACTAAGTATTTCTGCTGGAAAACGGTGGAGCCACAGTATTCTAATCCGATGCCGTTAGTCAATCAAAAAACACAGTCTGAAACAGGATTTTCTGCTCCTATAAATTGTCTTAGTGTGTATTATGGCTTGTGTTTTGGCAAGTGAATAATTCCAAAGGTCATTACAGATCCTTTTCACATTGGCAATTAATTTTTGTTTATCTGTGCTCACAAGCACATGCTTCTATTGTCTGTTACAGAATTGAGCTTGTGTGCTTTAATGTGAGCTTGACTGTTGTTTATTAAAAATCACAGCACAGTTCCTTCTCCTGCAGAGGAAATGGGGAATTGAAAATAAGCTACTGCAGTTTCAAAGTGGAAGTGTTTTGTCCTTTGAAAAGAACTTGACAGCCAAATGGACAGTTTGTTCTGGGACTCAAAGACATGTCACAACAGTGACACAGACAAAGAACCCCCACCCCAGTTCACGTACTGCTGGGGCAGCGATTTGGGATGGGGATGTTAAGGTGTTTTTATTAAAGCAGCATCAAGTAAGAGAAACCTATTTCTCTTTGCTGAAAACATCCTAATGACAGTTTACTTCACTGGATTATCAGCAACATGCTGGCTGTGCCACCTGAATTTCAATTTCTTAATTTACAGCACAGATAGAATAGAGCTGGATCTCTGCTGCTCTCTACACTGGGCTGGTCTTATCAAGCATGAAGTTTGGTGCATTGCAAACCTATTCAAGTCATTATCTGTTGAGGACCTCTTGAGCCATCTCCATCTCTGCAATGTGCTGATAAGACAGCTGTTTCTGTAGCTGCAGTGTCTCTCTGGGCCTCGGTCTTCTTTCGGTGCAAACTACAGCTTTGTCACTGTGCCCTGATGCTGTCACTTTCTCTGTTGTGCAAGCGTTTGATCCAAGCACAAAAGGGGTTGACAGCAGCGATTGACTGGCAGGTGACACAGTCTTATTATTTTATAATTAAATGTGCATTACACACCACTGGAAATACAAATCCTCAATAAAAGAAGCTACCTAAGCTGTGGCACAGCAGAAATCTGCTTTTGCCTCGTCACGGTAGGAAACAAGCAAAGATACAATGATGTGAATAAATAGACAGCTTCCTTCAGGTATTGTATTTATCTGGATTAAGGTTCCACAGTTGTCTGTAGAAAATCTGAGCACTTGTGGTTACCTTGTGTGGAACTGAGTTTTAAGATACCTTTTTAGGCTCAATTGAAGAAAGTAGAACACCCCACTTTCCTCCCCCCGTCCAAATGCTAACCCCGTTTTGGAAAACAGCTGTTTCAGCTGATTCAGACATCACTGCGTAATAGAATAGAGAATATAGCAGCCTCAGTTGCAGTGTGCATACTGTTGTAGTTTTATACAATATCCATATCTTATGACCGCAGAGAGGCTCAGAGAAGAAAGAGGTAAAACCATCACGCACCTATTCTGAAGTGCAGAGCCCACGCAGCTATTTTTTGTACCAGTGTGACAAGTGTCGGTCAGACAAGTGTCTGTCTGAAGACCTGATCTGAAGACTTCATGCCTGTTGCTGTTTGTTTGTCGAAGTAACAGGAACAAACACAAGCTCGCGCTGTAAAAATGACCCGTGGGGCCCCCCGGGGTGCAGCAACGCACACACGCTCACAGACAGACCTACCGCGTGAGCGTAGGGTTTCTCACACGACCACCGCCAGGCAGGAACCGGTTGTCTGAGGTGCCTTCGAGAGAGCCAAGCCCACAGCCACATCACATACCTTACCGGTTTGGTTTTTTTTTCCCTTTCCCGCAGGGTGGGTGTGTGTGTGTGTGCGTGA
>NW_010973041.1:4690525-4692937 GCF_000737465.1 Haliaeetus leucocephalus
CGGGGAGCCGCCGCTTGCAGCGTGCGGCGAAGCGGTGCTTCGGTTGCCTGGTTTGTTCTGCCCCCGCCCCGTTATGCTAGTTGTTAAACGTCCTGCCGCCCGCGCGTTGCGATTGCTGCTTTCACTGCCGTTCCCTGACCTCCCGGTCGCGGCCGGAGGGTTCAGCACGCCGACACAAGCAGTTCCCTTCCCTCCTCCTATAGCTTTCCCATGTCCGACGGCTATTTAAGAAGCCGTACACGTTTTAGCTTAAGGCTATGTCCAGACAGCCAGCTACCGCTAATCATAAAGGCTTCTTTCCAGACATATTACCTAAGCAAAGGGGAACTTCGCAGAAAAACCTGTTTTTCCCGGGAGAGGGGAGAACTTAGCTTTCCTTCTTCTGCCGTTGCCGACATCGAGGGCCTCTGAAAACACTCCCGAGACGAGAAGGGCCGATGACAAGACAATTCACTTAAACGGCTATTTTCTGCCTAATTTCACTTTAGCACCATGTATTGGCAAACGTGACAGACGTGAGTGCATTACTGGTAGAGATATTAAGCCTCGAAAGAAAATGCATAAACTTTGGCTTTTGTCGCTAGAAGCTGGTTACTAACTGCAGCTAGAGGATTGTTCCTTTCAAAGGGGAGCAGGGGAGGGAGATGAAATCGGAATCCTGAGTATCAGACCTGACAGGGAAACTGCTGAGAGCAGAGTCCTTTAATGTCCTGAAAGTTCAGAAAGACACGCTTCTGGTTTCTAATATCCTACATTCTGGCTTCCCCTTTAAGACAAGTTTCTTTAGTTCTAAGAACAGCTGTGTATTCATATGATTTTTTAATTATTTTTTTTGGGGGGGGGTCAATGCATTGAACTGCTTAGGAATTTCAGAGAGCTCATCTATTTTCTTCCTTTCTTCTCTTCTCATACGTAAGTTCTGCTAAGGAACACTGTCGTTTGCTTAGACATCCAGCACAAGCTGGGTGAGGCAAAAAAGTAATCAGCAACTAAATCTAGTAATTCCAAAGATGGCAACACAGTGCACAGGTTTTACAGATGTTTTCTACTCAGTCTCTGCTCTAACCTGTGCTTCAAAACTCAACCTAGAACAAATAATCACTTTTTTCCCCTGAAAGATGTATACAAAACTGTTGATGTATGCACCCACAGCACAAAGAACATGAGCAAGTTTGTTGTTAATTGTGGTATTACTAGGAGACTTTCAAAATCAGTTTTCCTGTATCAAAGGGTAAAAGTTGCCACAACTAGACAAGAATGAGCATAAGACATAAGCTGAACAACAGTGTAAACTCAGAGGACCTTCTTGAACACGAACAGAGACTGCTGAAAGCATGATTTACACATGCAATTCCACAAATTGTGTGAATAGGCATCACTTCATGTAGGACTTCTGTATAACCAGCTTTGAGGGAGGAGCCACCCCCACCCTTTTCTTTATGCAGTCCTTAGAGCCGCTAGCTTGGCACTTGTTCCTCCAGGGAGTTATTCCCTTTTTCGGAGTGCTGCTGATTCAAAACGTCGGTGATAGATTGTAAATAATCAGCTAAAGACTGTGTGTTCTAGAAAAACATCAGACGCATTCGGCGTATAACTAGTTACATAAAATGTAAAACTAGGCCCTGTGTAACACTCAAGTTATTGTCACAGTAGTAGGATAGGGAGATTATAAGAAACAGATGATACATAAACAAGCATGTTTTCTCTTTCATTGTATTAATCATTTATAAACACTCAAGGACACTGTCAAGAAACACTACTTTATGTCTCCATTTGAAATCACATGTCTCTGTATTTTTGCAGCTTGCTACATGCAAATACCAGAATATTCTAAATAAGCATTTCCTTTCTGCAGGGTGTAAGTGCTTTGCTACTGGAAATATATTATACACACTTGCATGTTCTGTGTCAGAAAAGACACAAAAGCAAAGCCACGTCTAGGAAGCACTCTGGATTCTGGAAGGAAATTACGATCAAGTGCAATGAAGGTCAAGCAGTGTAAGGAATAAACGGCATGTTTCTGAACACCGTGCAGAATTTTTTTCTTCCATACAACACAACCTTTTTCTCTGTGAACACTCCTGATCTGTGCAAGACATAGGAATCGACTGAGTAATGAATAAAAGCTCTTTTTCCCCTTCCTTCCTGTCTCGCTCCCTCCCTTCCCTCCTTCCTCTTTCTTTTCCTTCCTTCCTTCTCTCCCTCCTTCCCTCCTTCTCTTTCTCCCTCCCTCCTTCCCTCCCTCCCCTCTTTCCCTTCCTTCTTTCCAGCCCGAATGTTTGTTACGAGAACTACCACTCATTCGTTATGTCCGCACTCGGAAGGACAAAACCCAAGAGCAGTCCCTGGGCAGCGATACAAACTTTACACGCGCGGTGCTGACACGCGTAGGGCCAGAACTGCGTGGAACGG
>NW_010973041.1:4693362-4694718 GCF_000737465.1 Haliaeetus leucocephalus
AGGGAGCCGGGCGGCGGGGCTGCTATAAATCTGCGGAGCGGTCCGCCTCCCTGCAAGGCACGGCACGGCGCGGCACCGCACCGCACCGCGCGGCGTCCTCCCCCCGCGGCCCCCCGCGCACCCCGCGATGCAGCAGCCGACCCCGGCGGCGAGCCGCTAGGAAGGGACCGGCAGGCAGGGGGGGGGGGAGAGAGAGACCGTCTTTAAAATCGCCCTTCCATCCCTCTTTTCTTTGTTCCGTTATTTCTCCCTCCCTCCCTCCCCTCTTTTTGTTCGATTGGGTTGCGGAAGGAGGGTCGTCCTGTCACTCTCTCTCTTTTTGAGTTCTCCCTTTTTTATTTTCTAGTTTTCCTTTCTTTTTTTCTTTTGATTTTTTTTTTCCCCTCCAGTGTCGGACTGTTGGGGGAGGGGGGAAGAGGATTTTTTGTTTTGTTTTAGGTTTGGGGTTTTTTTTTTTTTTTGCTTCCTTTTAGAACTGTCCCCAATTTAGCTCTCGTGTGTTGTCTTGAGAGAACTGTCCATCTGCCTCTTGCTCCTCTTTATTGGGAGAACTGCACCGTTACTTTTTTTTTTAAGCCGAGGAGAGGAAGGTAAGTTGTGGCTTGATTCTTTCCGTGATTGTACGTGTGCGATAGGGTCCACGCGGACGCCTGAGGTGCATGCCGTGTAGAATTACGTGGATTACCTATGTATTCACACCGTTCGTGCCGCCGGCGCCGAAGGAGGCAGTTCGTGCGCATCGCAGGGCGCCTGCCGAGCTGAGTTGCCGGCAAGTGTTGGCAGCGTGGGGAGGGCAGCCGCCGAGGCCGGGGTACCGCACCGCGCCCACGCAGGAAGGCGTGCGCATCCCTACCTGTCCTGGCCCGGCTGCAAAGTTCCCGACGCCACCGCGCCCGTCCGGCCCCGGAGACTCTCGTCCACTTGCGGGGAGCATCCGAAGGGACGGACCCGCACCGCGCCGGTGAAGGGAGGCGTATCGCTTTGAGGAGATAAACCTGCATTGGCAGATTAGCCGGGATAAGAGCCCCCCGCGCTTTAATTGCATTAGCCGCACGGCGTTTCGTGGCTCGCTGCGGGGCTGGGAGGCGGCTGCGTGTCACGGCGCACAAAGACGTGGCCGGCCGCAGCCCGAGCGCGCAGCGCGTATTGTCGGCGGGCGCGGAGAGCGGGCGGCGGGGTGCGAGGAGAGCCGGTGAGCTCTCCCTGGGAGAAGTTGGTTACCGTCGGGGGGAGGGGGGCAGTGGGGGGGGGGGCGGCGGGTCTTTTCGGGGAGGTGATAAACCCGCTGCGGGAGGGGGCGCGTCCCTTTGTTCGGGGCGTCGGGGCGCTGCGCGGCGCTGCGCGGCGGCGCAGGGG
>NW_010973041.1:4694744-4695566 GCF_000737465.1 Haliaeetus leucocephalus
GCGGCGGCGGCGGCGGCCCCGATCTCTGTCCGTGGTCCTACCGGGGCGGCGGGGGAGACGGGGAGCGGTCCTCGGCGTGCTCCTGGGAAGTTTGGATCCGGCAGCCGCGGCGGGGATCCGAGCGGGGCTCCGGGCAAAGGGACGGACGGGGCGTCCCGTCCTCGGGCGCGTCTCCCGTCCTCTCGCCCTCCGTCCCTGCGGCGGTGGGAGGGTCCGGGCAGGAGGAGGAGGAAGAGGAGGAGGAGGAGGAGGGAGGCGATGGTAGACGCCGGCGCTGCGGCGTGTGCTGCCGGCAAGGACCGGCCCCGAGCACTGCCATTGTTGTTTAATTTATGCCCAGCACGTTGGTCCGTACCCAGCTATTTCCCGTATGAAAATAATTAATGTGGGAGCTATACAAGCGGGGCAAATTGGTGGCTGGACGTGTTCCGTCAACTCGTTTCCAAGGACCGGTGGTGATGCCCGCGTTGAGACGGTTTATTTTGACTAGTCCTCGCACGTTCCAGCGCCGGGAGGGCGGAGGGCACACCAAAGCCGCTCCGTCCCGCAGAGGACGGGACCCCCCCCTCTCCCAGCGACCACCCCCCTCGAGCACTCGCCGGGGCTGTCCCGCGGGACGATCAGCGGCGGGCCCGAAGGAGCGGAGCCTGGGAGGGCTGCCGCGGCGCTCGGCAGCCGCGATCTCCCGGGTGGGGGCGGAGGGGGTCCCCGCGCCGTCAGACGCCGCCGGCAAACGGGACGGTGCTGTCGCAGCGGCCACTGCCCGCCGCGGGGAGCTCCGAGCCAGCACGGCTGCGCGCAGGGGTCGGCGGAGCGATCGCG
>NW_010973041.1:4695585-4695823 GCF_000737465.1 Haliaeetus leucocephalus
CGGGCGGCGCCGGGCTTCGTCCGCCCCGCCGGGCCGCTTTCGGAGAGGAGGCAGCGCAGGAGCCCCGGCCTTTTTTAGGGAAAGGCGGCAAGCCGGGGAGACGAGCAAGCACTGCGGGAGCCCTGCCCCTGACCCCACCGGGGACCCGACGCCCGGACGCTGACGGGAACGGGAAGGGCGAGCTCCCGCCCCCGCTCCCATCCCGCTCCGTGCAGCCCGCCGCCGCGCTCTCCCCGCG
>NW_010973041.1:4695924-4697301 GCF_000737465.1 Haliaeetus leucocephalus
GGGTGCCGGCTGGGCCTGGGGGGCGCGGTCCCGCGGGCGCGGGGCTTCTTGAGTGGCCGCCGGCGGTGTCACTCAGCCGGCGGCCGCGGGGGCGGGCGGTGAGCGCCTTTATTAGCCCGCCGCCGCCCTCCTCCTTTCTCCTCGTGGCGGGACGGCTTCGGTAAACTGGGGCGTCGGCACCATCAGAGGCAGCGGGTGAGGGGGGCAGCGGGACTCGCCCCTCTGCTCCCTTCCTTGGGCGGCGGCTGCAGCCACGCTCCGCGGGACCTACCGCCGGCGCCCTCCCGCTCCGGCGCGGCAGCGGGCGGAGTGCCGGTCACGGTTTGCTAAAAGGAGGGCGGGTCGAGGGGCTGGGGAGGGCGCGGGGGCTTGCGGGGAGCCGCCGGTGCGGTACCGGCAAAGTGGGCGGCGGGACGCGGGGCAGGCGTGGAGGAGAAGCGGGTCGGGAGCGGGGTTGCAGCCCGGGCGGGGAGTACGGCGGCAGAAGGGGGGGCCTGGGCGCGGGGAGGCTGCGCCCGCGACCGCCGGCGCCTCACCGGGGCGGGCCCCCACGGAAGAGGGGCGAGAACCCGGCGTGTGCGGAGACTTGAACTCCCCCCTGCTGTAGGCTACCGACGGCCGTCTGCCGGTGTCAGCTTGTTGCACTCCCCGTCGCAAACTACAAAGTGTTCGCGGCGTTGCATCAAGAGGGGCTTCCTTGTGGCTGACGGTGATTTACTTATTATTTTTTATTTTTTTTTTCTTCTGCGAACGCCTCTTCCCTCTGCCCCTTCTCCCTTCCTCGTGCTAGATAGGCTTCATCGCTTTTTGTTTTACGCTTTAGGGTTTTCTGAGTGTCTGCCCCCTCCCCCCCCATGTGGTGCTAATTGGGAGAGCTTAGCACCTGTTCTCCCGACAAAACATTGTTCAATAAGCCCTTTGTTTTGTCTGCAACGTCCCCCTGAAAGACATTCTCCCCCACCTTCTCCTTGGCCTGGCCCTACCACTTGAGCGTAGCTCCTATTCTTCTTGCAAGTTGCACCTCTCTCTTTCCCTCTTGTTTACGTCTGACCTTTTTCTAACCGCATTGCTTATGTCCACAATAGTGCATCTGCCGTCTACTGCCCGCGCCGTCGTGTCTGGCGGAGGAGCTGCTGCCGCCGCCGGAGCCCCGGGGCAGCAGTTGGGCGCGGGTGAAACCGCGCGGGGGCTGTCGCTTGCTGCAGAGAGGCTGCAAAGGGGTGCTGCAGCCGCAGGGGTGTTGCGGCTGCCCGCAGCTCCCGGCGCACCTGTGCGGCTGCAGAGCGCCGGGTGGGCGGAGGGTGCGGAGGCGCACGGCGTGAGCGGGACCGGACGGCGGAGCGGAGCCCGCAGGTAGGGCCGGCGGCCGGCGGGGCT
>NW_010973041.1:4697536-4828302 GCF_000737465.1 Haliaeetus leucocephalus
GGGGGCGGCTGGGGGTCAGCCAGGTGTACGGCTCGTACGCCGCCTGTTTGGTTTGCCTTCGGGGGTCGCTTCGCGGTTAAGGTGCGGGGCCTCACAGCGACTTGGTGCGGCCGCCCTGGGTCAGGCCGGGGGTCACCTTTCGCAGGGGGCTTTGCCCGGGCTGTATGTGTCTGGGCCGCCTTCTCAGTTCGTCCTGCCCTGGAAGAATAAAGTCTCCTCGTCCTTGCGTCGTGCGCGTGGCGAGCGAGGCGGCTTTGTTTCCTCTGCGTAGCGCTGATGGCGAGATCCGAGCGGCGGGGCGGCTCGGTGTGCCGTTCACCTCTGTAATCCCCGACATACATGCCTTTGAATAGAGGTGTAATTCGTTAGAGTAGTAAAACTGATCCTCATTTAAAAAAGAAGAAAAAAAAAAAACCACTGCAAAACAATACCCAAGAAAAACTAAATGAAGTGGGCTTATTGTAGCTGATTTAATTGAAGTCTGCAAGACTAAAACGTATTGGTGTATTTGTGGAGTTTGGAAGATGACTTTGGTAATGAGGTTTAGTAGCTACGTAGGACTTCAGTGTCTGGTTTTCTTACAAGTGATATTTGATGAAGTAGCGGTGAGTATTTCACGTGTGTGTGCGTTTTCTTGAAAGGGTAAGAGGTTCCTGGGTATTTTTTGGGGCTATAAAACTCCATGCAGTTTGCTTTTATTATTTATCTCTGCCTTGATGGTCAGTTTTAAATTGACCTGAGGGAGCCCAGAAGCTATTCCAATAAGTGGGAACCTGTTGAGGAAACGGACACTAGGGTATTAGACCTTCAGTTTTGCATTTTTCCTTTTAATGCCATGGATTCTGAATCCTGAAATTACAGTCGGTTTTACTCTTCTTTTCCCTCTCCTTCTAGAAATGTTGTGTTGGGGGTGAGTTTTAAGAGTGGACTTTGAATCTGTTATATAGCTATTATGCATAAATAACTTTGTTTGCAAATATGGAATTGGTAATTCTACATACTGGTTAAAATGGGATATTACTTAGAAATGTAGGTATTTGAAGTTTTTGCTGCGATATATTGAGAGCGTTTGCAACTATAGACACAAACAAACGACCTTGAAACTGGTAAGGAATTTTATCACACTCACTAAAAATCTGATAGAGCACATCTTTAATGCCCCTTTCAAATGTCTTGTGGCTGTACCTGAACTGATATTTCTGCTCAGCAGTAGCTGTCTTAATTTAGTGCATTTTTATTCTGGTGGAGTGGTTGATCCTTTCTGTATGCAGTAGAGATTTTTTAATTGCTTTAGTCCTTGCGATGGATACCTCTTCAATATGTTCATATTTGCATAAATCTCTTCCTATTTTTGGCTTAGTCATACTAGTGTAGTATTTCTGCATGTAAATTTATTGTGATTTTCCCATAGTAAGGTG
Organism: Haliaeetus leucocephalus; assembly: GCF_000737465.1. Lineage (NCBI taxonomy): Eukaryota > Metazoa > Chordata > Aves > Accipitriformes > Accipitridae > Haliaeetus > Haliaeetus leucocephalus. The sequence goes on from NW_010973041.1 coordinate 4,698,955, forward strand.
AACATCAATTTTCATTCTTCTCTCTGGACTCGTTTTTAAACACTGTTTTTCAGTGAGAGGGGAAGATCCTTTTGTCAGTGTGGTTTTTCTTGTCACTGATTTATTTATTGTCTCTTCAAAAATTGAACTACCACACTTGAGACTGAGCTGGGTGATCCAGGTGTGGTGAGTTGAAATTGTTCTAAACAGCTGCTAAATCTAGAATATCTGCTTTTAAAAAAAAAAGACACAAAGGCTTTCAGGTTATTTCCCAGTTTTCTGGATGGCAGTGTTCAAACTGCAGTGAAGCCCCAGGCTGAATTCTATTAAAGCCCCTGTAATGCTAATGTAGATTTGGCCGGGGGTAGGGGGTAGTGGGGGGTGGGGGTGAGGAAGCAGAGGGGATGAAACAAAGTGGAGCTCTATTTGGGGACTAAGTAGGAAACAGATGACCTGTGGTTTAGTCTTCTAAAAGCCCAAGGAATACATCCTGTGCTTCTTAAATTGATGCCATTGCAGAGGTGGACTTTGCAGGTAAAAAATAGCACAAGGATGCAAATGCAAGCTCCTTCCTAGTAACGGTGATGTTAAAATGCTGCTTTTATAGGCAAAACTCTTGCTGTCTTAAAAGGTAATGGCTTTTGGTTATATTTGTTGCCACTGATACTCATCAAAGCAATAAAACTGTTAGCTAATGGATAAGCTCAATTTGTGATGAATATACATTTCAATCTTGCTTTAAAGCCATCTTTGCTTTTGCTGTAATGCTTTTCTAATAGATGCTAGTATCTACAGAGGGCAGTGAATGTTACCAGCTGTTGCTAAGACTTTAAAAGTGGGAGAATGTTGCCTTTGTGCACAGAGCTTTCTTTTCCTGACAGCCCCCAAATCAATTGAAATATCACAATACTATCCAGCAGGAGTAGCTGATGGTGCTTTGGGTTTTGACATCTGTAGTTCCCGTTCTGAAGGAGGCCACTGCATGTTTTTTGATATGTTGCCTGTGTAAATCTACCTAATTGGACTTACCCAGACGGATTAGTTCTGGAGAAGCTGGTGCAACAGCGTTAGAATTCATAGCTTTTAGCTACTACAACAGGTGGGCCAGATCAAGATGTTTTGTTGCCTAATCCTTGTTGTTGAAATTTAAAGTTATCCTGAGTTTCTGGTGGCAAAATAGCCAAGAGAGGCAGGCTCCTTGATTGATTCCCAGTGAAGCTCAGAGAAACTGCCAGTATCAAACAAGCTGCTTTTACCCAGTAGGCATTGCTGTTGATTTGCAGGGACTCCCAGCACCTAATATTTTGCCACTGAGCAATTAAATATCATGCTAAATTTGCCAGAAGCTGTGGTTAAGGAGTAGCTAATTTTTGGTCTTCCCTGTATGTAGAAGTGCTTGCTGTTTCACAGAGGCTTTTTGGCATACAGGTCTGCAGAAAGTACACCTTGGAGAGATGACCTCAGTGAAACACTTGGCTTTAGTAGTCAGTGCTTTGGTAGGGAGTGCAGTTTTTCAGCTTTAAAACTAAGGGAACTAGTTACAAAAATCTTGTGGCAGAAATCTTAGGAAAAGCGTGCTTTCTCTGAAACTTAATTAAAAATTCTCAACGTACATCAACTTTTTGAAATAGCTCATAATCTATATCTGACTTTGCTGGCAAAATATCTGGAGTTTTAGGAGCAGTAATTATATGACAAAAATTGTAATGGGAAGGTCTTGCTTGCATACATTTGAAAAATGCAAACTGGGAACAAGCTGAAGCTTTCCAGATAGAGCTTAAACTAGTGTCACGCTGTTTTCTATTCTGCTTGAGCCACTGTTCCTCGTGGTACTCCAATACTTAAGCAACAGGGGTTTTTGTTTGTTTTGGTAGTCATAGTAAGCCTGGACATAATGTGGGTTTGGAAGAAGCTCTAGTTTCCTAATAGAAAGTCGGGATAAGTGTTAGGTGTTTAAATGTTTTAGCAATGCTTCACTATTGTGAGTGCAGCAGCCTAAGATCAAAATGAGGATCATTCTAGGCAGTCCTAGGCTTCACTTGATAAAACATTTGTGATAACTGATCCTCTATTCCCTCAAAGTCCTGACATTGCTGGTGACTCAGATGGTGCTGCTGCTGCTGCTGAGAAACTGTGCGAACAGATGCTTAGACCAAACAAGGCTGTAAGATGTTGCAAGAATGAGTATCTTGGTTTGCTGTGTTTAGCAAAAAACAGGTATATCCCAGTAAACATGGAACAGTTGACCAAATGACTTGGAAGCTAGAAAATACTGAAGTGCTGAGGACACTGTAGGATGGTCTTAAGGACTCCAGACACTTTCTCTGGTCTTCAGCTGAGTGTGGAGTAGATTTAGAAAACATTATATATGAGACAGTTGCTGAATTGGTAGAATGTAGTGTAAAGTATGTATGTGCAGTTTTTTGAATAGTTAATATCTGAATACTGGTGAAGTAGGGAGAACTTAAACATTCAAATGCTTTGTAAAACAGTCCACACAGGTAGGAGAGGCTGTTCAAGATGTTCTGGAATATTCCCTGTGATGTATTGAGGAGCCTTTCTGTAGGTCTGTGCTAGCTGCATTTGCTTTCAGACTCCTCAGGGTGAGTTTGTTTAACCAAGTGCTTATTCAGATTTAACTGAATAAACTTTATGTATTTTTGTGGAATGAAACTGCAATTGCATGATTGGTGGAATACTGATGTTCTTCTATACTTTAAATCTTAATGATAGAAGTGAAGTTAGTAGGATTTGTTTTACAGAATGGATGAACAGAGTGAAATTCTGGGAAATTAAATTAAATATTTGTTGATAAATGCCTTAGTCACCTTAAGTGATAAGGGTTGAGAGAAGGAGATTCAGCTATGGAAAGGGAAAAGTAATGTAAATTCGACTTCTTTAGCAGTAGTGTCTCTTCTTCTTACCCTTCTGATAACATCTTTGAATACTATCCTTCTTATGTACTTTTTCAGAAGTAAAATTATGGTCAGAAGGAGTACTTAGAGTCAGCTTCCTTGTGGCTTTTCAGTGTAATGTGTGTTTTTCAGAGTCTTGAATCTAGAGCTGTGTCTGTCTGTATACTGAGATTTGGACAGTCAACCTTTGTTTGCAGGGGACTGCAGCGTTCTCTTTCTATGTAATGACATGAGAAGCTTACTGTTAATATACCTTAATGTAGATAAAATCAGCTAAGGATTTCATGGTTGTATCCATTGTTAATAACAGAACTATAAATTGCTTTCAAGAAATGGAGTTCCCTGTTTTAGGCTTGCTGCAATGCATATAGAAAGTGAGAAATCAAATAGCTAAGCACCAGAGAAAGGGCAAGGGTTTGTCTACCTAGTGTATATAGTTGGCCTTGTGAGCTTAGCACTTTATGTTTTAAAAATATTTGTGGCATGTTATTTTTAGCTTAAGTAGCAAACCAGAGCATTCCTCTGCTTCTTATCTGTGATTAGCTTTGCTATTTTCAGGGTATCTGTGAATACATTCTTGAAGTTACTGTCTTCTCCCTTACATGCTGCAAAAATGACAATACCTGGACTTAAGCAGCACCTTTGGAGAAAAGTGTGCTGAATGGCCAAAAGCTTATAATAGCTCCTGGAGCCAGTGGGGCACAAATGCACTTGTTTCCCTACAGAAATAGTTAAGGATCCTGCAACACTGCTGCAGGTGACCCTCTGAGAAGTGCATGCATGGTAGGGAGGAGGAGAAGGTCGCTTGGAGCTCTGGTCTAGTAAAGGGTGTCTCTGCTGAGGAAGCTGGGTTCAGGACAGAATAGGTATTGTGGCTGCATGGCAGAGGAAAAGATTGTTAGAGAATATTTGGACTTCTGAATTTGCTTTGAGCATATACATGCATAGCCATTGCACCAAAATCAGTAATATATTGCAAGAATGCTAGCAGCGTGCAAGCCTTCACTATGTTCCCATTTTATTTTTGTAATGGAGTCCTTGTTTTGTGCCATCCATTTTGTTTGTCCTCTTGAAATGCCAAAAAACTAATGCTGTGACTTCTGTTTTAATTCATCCATTAGCATTAAATTTCATATGCATCAAAGCAGTTTAAAGGTGGAGCAAGATCTTGGTATTTATTTACTTTTTCTGTATCTACTGTTCATCTCCAGTCTTGAACCAGCAAATGTAACTAGTTAAAGGGGTGAACACTATTGCTTGCATATCACAGTTGATTTAAGAAGGGCTTTTAAATCTTTTAAATTTAAATATTAAAATCCTAATACCTGCTATAATTGTAATTAAGGATATTATTTTTATCTCTAGTAACATACTTAGACATCTCGTCAGACTTCCTGCTGTGGTTCCTTTCTACCAAAATATGCATTAGAAATGGCTTTGTTTCCAAAAGAGGGACAACTTAAGTCATAGCTCTAAAACACCATATGCTTCTTGTAACAAACTATGCATGTACTGCATGCATGCAGTGGTGAAGAAATCGGTTTATTAATGAGTTTAACTTTTTCATTTTGATGTGCTTACACCTTGAGCTATAACTGAAAATTTAGTTCCTGACCTAAAACTACTACTGTTAATCTGGCCAGAGCACCCATTCTGAAGGCAACTGGAAGATTGATGACGAAGTGAACTGCATAAAGTGAGGAAGACTTTAGAAGCTGCTTTTGCATTCAGATAGCTAAACTGTGAAACTTGGCATAGCAATAACACTTGCCTTGGACTGCATCCATGGTTGAGATGTTGGTAGGCAAGATGAGAATTACAGCCTCATTAATGAACAGAGTAGCTAGTTTTTTTCTGTAACAGTTGAGCAAACTGAAAGAAAATTAAATGAAGTCATGCTTGTCTTTTGATAAAGGCTATTTTTATAAGGAGAGTGGTTCTTGTAGTGGAATTCCTCTGAACCAGTGCAGCTGAAGGTTATAAGACTAGCCATCCTGATGGAGACCAAGGCTTTTTTTTGGATATAGCTCTGGTGGTCGAAGATCTTCACTGCTGAAATTATAACTGGGCTGCAGTGTTACTTCTTGTGTGTGGAAGGCTTCTTGCATAACTCAGTGTGTATGAGGTGGTGACTGTTTGCACATCAAGTGGTATGACACAGACTACACATACAAAGGTCTGAGCAACTTAATCTAGTGGATGATGTCCCTGCTGGTGGCAGGGGCATTGGAACTAGATGATACTTACAGGTTGCTTCCAACCCAAGCTATTCTGTGCATCTATGATAAAGGGTCCTTGAGGGGAACTTTCTGTCCAAGTTGGGTAACGTTAAGAGAAATGTAGATTTTATTATAAATTTTCGGGTTTGATAATCTAGTCTTTCAGAAGTAGCTGTTGCAAAAGGAGTAGATACTGCAGACTTTTGTGGCAAAGTGCAACCTGTTTTTCTTATTGTGGATATGGGCTTTTTTGATCTTTACAAATACTGCATGTGTGTAACCAGGTAGAGTAAGGATTACCTGTTTTGAAATGTGTTTAAGTGTTTTGAAACAAGGGATGTCAATGTTCCTGAAGAAATGCGAAGTCAAATTGCCTGTCTTTTGGTGTGTATTGCATAGAATAATCAAATGTGCCAGGTTTCCTGTTTGAAGCAATGCATGAGAACAGAAAATGAGTTGATAGTTTCTGTAGGAACAGTTTCCTTTTTGGACTTAAATCTGATATGGCACAGTTAATTTAACTTACACTTCAGCATATCAATCTTACATAATCTTGGTATGTACTGTGTGAGTGCCCAAGATCAGGGACCTAATTTTAGTGGCTGTTCCTAGTACTTCCTCAGATATTCTAGTACTGAAAATTAATGACCATCTAATTGTAACTGTCCTCCTGTTTGTTAAATTGGGTTGACTTGCCCTTTTAAAAACTGATTTATGTATCTTTTCTTGACTTGCTTACCTAAGAAGGCTGTGCTGCTTTTATCTGTATACATCTGAAAAATCTGGCTGTTAGGCTATTAGGAAGAGCTGTAGGCATGTGATTTTAATCATATGTTTAATCCAAATTAAGGTAACTATGAGTAAATTCCCATCAAATGCAGTACATGTATGCAGGACTTTCCATTGACCTACATAAATGAATATGAAATGGTACACTCAGGTACAGCAAGATGTAGACAACATCTAATACTACCTGGGCAGCTTTGAACACTTGATTGTGGATGGTGGGTGTTTGTCATGTGTAATGTGTATGGACTGAAGGGTTATTTAATCCTCAGTGGAAAAATACGGAAGTTGTACAACAGGATTAAATGGGAATAGGAGCATCAATTTCTTGAAACATAACATTATTTTGAAGTACTGTGGGTGTAGCAAAGAGGTGAAGATGTCTTTCATATTTCATATTCAAAGATTAATAGTTTGAGCAGTGTCTATGACCCAAATTTGAGAACTTGTAAAGCTGATCAGTCTCTTGGGACATCTGTTAAGGTATGCCTGACTCCATGTAACTTGTAATGCTTTTTGAAAATTCATCAGACAGTGCGTACAGCTCACGAGTCCTTAGCTTCCAGGTGTGCCCCTCCTCCTGGTATGTGTCAGTTCTGTTTTTTCTTTCCTGACCCGAGGAAGATGATGAGCTTACCTGCACGCTTAAGGAGCTACGATCTTAAGTCAGTGGCTATCTCCAAATCAAAACTTTGGTGGCATCATAATGCTGTCATGTTAAACATTTTAAAAAAGTTTGCTTGAAGGCTTATGCTACTTGACAGTCTACTCATTACAGAGGCTCCGCCCTGCTTTGGCTTGAAGATGATGGGCAAACATTGGAGACTTTTTTTCTTTCTCCTAGTTGGTAATTTTTTTGTAGATCTTAAGTTTGGCTGGGGAAGTTATGCACTGTATCTCCTAACTTGAAGAGTCATTTTCCATGCCTTCTTGAACAAAAAAAAAAGTGTCAGACCAGGCTTTTAGCTTCTGGGTCAAGAAAAGTGTTCCCTGAGGAGCAGTTTCCCACAGGTGGCTCCTCTGTACCAGGCAGCCTTTGCTGAGAGCCTCGGCCTTTCCTGCTGCTGCTAGCTGTTTTTCAAAAAGGGTTGCTTTGTAAGTAGCACAAAGCTAGGTGGGACTAAATAGTAAGGAGCTATTCCCATAGCAGAGGGACCCCTATGCCAATCTCCCTGCATAGATAGTTTGAAGCAGGCTGCTTCCTTGCTTGTTCTTCTACAGGGATTTCTAAAAGTAGGTTTTTTTTCCTCCCCTTACTCTTCCCCCTCTGTAGTGGGGGAAGAGTAAGGGGAGGAGAAATAGGAGCTTCGTCTGACGTCTTGGCACTTTCATAAATTGCTGCGGTTCTCCTGGACTCACTGGATTTCACCAGGAAAGCAGCGACCACGAAGACTTGAAGTAAGACTTTGAGGTGGGCTCCCTCCTCTTTTCCACCTAGGATCTTCCCAGCCGGGTCATGCTGATCTGCGTCGGGCCTTGGGCAAGAGACGGCTGCCTGACTTTCCCTCTGCAAAGTGGTAGCTCGCGGCTTTGGGTGTCCGAGGCGTGGATCTGTGGCCGGGCGAGCTGTCTGGGAGGAGGTCTGGGGCTGCCCTTACCAGACAGGGCTGGTCCCAACCAGATCTGCAACAGCCTCACCCCTGCAGGACTCAGCCAAGCCTGCCCCCATGAAAACCTACTTAAGAAAGGACAAAGTAATGCCAGCTGGAGAAGAATGAGGGGAAGGTGTGAGGAAACAGCCCTGCCAGCACAGAGGCTGCCGGAGGGGGGGAGGAGGAGGAGGTGCCGCCGGCCTGGGGCAGGCATGGCCCTGCAGCCTGGGGAGGAGACCATGGTGGAGCAGGCCTTTCCCTGCAGCCCACGGAGAGGACTGTGCTGGAGCAGACGCGTGCACGGCAGCCCGTGGAGGACCCCGTGCCGTAGCAGGTGGATGTTTCCTGAGGGAGCTGCTGGCTGTGGAGGGCCCGTGCTGGAGCAGGGGAAGAGCGTGTCCGTAAACCTCTGTCTTCCTTGCCCCGCTGGGGGGTGGTGGGGAGGAGGCAGAGGAGTTGGGAATGAAGGATTGAAACTGAGCTAGGGAAGGTGGGGGTGGAGGTGAGGGGAAGGTGTTTTAATTTTTTTTTCTTACTAGCTAAATCCATTTTAAGTGGCAGTACACTAATTTTCCTCAAGTCGAGTCCATTTTGCCTGTGATGCTGACTGGCAAGTGACTTCCTTGTCTTTTTTCTTGACCCATGAGCTTTCTCATCCTGTTTTCTCCTGCTGTCCTGCTGGAGGCTGGGTAGGTGTTTGGCAAGCCCACCAGGCAGGTCACTGGTTGGTGGCTTAGTCTGTGTCAGGGCAATGAATCTCTGAAAAACAGGCAGTGTACTTGTGACCAGACAGTTGGCTAAACAGAATGATGTGTAAGGGTGAAGATGGCTGTGCTGTGTGTTTAAAAGGCTTCTGGATTTAGGTATGTCTGCTCTAATGTCTGTGTGTCTGAGACGTGGCTTCTTCAAACTCTGGCACCTAGTTAACAAGGAATAAGCAGGCTGTAAAGTGGCGCAGGTGTTATTAGTGAAAGGCTTTGTATTTTCTTCTGTACTCCAACAAGTTGTGCTTGTCCGAAGAGATGGTTGCTGTATGTAAGTACTGTAGGTCCCCAGGCAGGACAGCTGCTAGATGCATTTCTGTATGAGTACCTGACCTGACAACAGATTTTTGTCTTCATTCACACTGGCATTTGCTGAAGTTTTTAAACAATTGTGGAACAGGTATTCCTGTCAGAACAGGTGTTCCTGACAGTCACAGATACTGTCCTTCCCAAGAGGGAGTCAGATGTTGGAGGCTTTCTTAATTTTTAGGTAGGGAATAGTTCCCTGGCATATGACTTGCTCCATTGTTCTTTTGTTTGCTAAACAAAGAAATGAGCTGTTGAAGTTGGTCCTACCACCTCTCTGTGGTCTAGGCAACTGTTGTTAATGTCTTGTGTTCAATGCCATGACTAAAGATACGCAGTCATCCTTCCCCAGCAGTGACAGACCTTAAATTGCCTCTTTCTGCTAGGTCTTTGTCCCTTCTTTTGAGCAGTGAAAGAGTTAGGGTATTGGCATTGGCATTAGGTGGTACATGTAGATGCACAGTAATTGCCACTTCAGTTTGTGAGTCAGTCCTCCTTAGTGAGTGACTGGGTATTAAAACTTTCCTACTCGATTGTCTTTGCTTTTTAGCCAGTGATAACCTGATGGTCAGTCTCCACTGCTATTGATACTGAATAACAGGACACAGGATAGTGAATGAATGAACAATAATCTGAATCTACAGTGTCAGTGCAAAGCAGTAATGACCACGACTGTATAGAAGTAGGTGCTCATGGTACTGGTTAGAGGTTGACTTTAGTGAAACACAGGGGCATCTGCCTTACAGGCATGCTGTTGTGGGAGGGTTGTTGCTGTCAGATGTCTGTGATTTGGGATGCCCTAGAGGGCTTGGTGGGGCTTCTCCAGCCCCTGGACAGTTGCCCACTATTTGCTGCTTATCACTGTGCGCAACAGTGGCAGCTAAGGGAAGACTGAACTAAATCAGGTGAGCCACAGAGCTCTAGGAGTGGAAGCAAAGGACTTGGGAGCTCTGGAGGAGGTCTTCTCAATCCTGCGGTTGAAGGATAAGAGTTTTGGTGGAAGTAAATGCGATTTGACAGTTAAATGGCTTTTTGGCTAGTGTTGCTGTTGTGGTTTAACCCCACCCAGCAACTAAGCACCGTGCAGCTGCTCACTCCCCACGCCCCTCCCCCCCCAGTGGGATGGGGGAGAAAATCGGGAAAAGAGGTAAAACTCATGGGTTGAGATGAGAATGGTTTAATAGAACAGAAAAGAAGCAGCTAATAGTGATAATGATAACACTAATAAAATGACAATAGTGATAATAAAAGGATTGTAATATACAAGTGATGTACAATGCAATTGCTCATCACCTGCTGATTGATGACTGGTTAGTCCCTGAGCGGTGATCCCCCCCATCCCCACTCCCCCCAGTTTACATACTGGGCATGACATCCCATGGTATGGAATACCCCGTTGGCCAGTTTGGGTCAGCTGCCCTGGCTGTGTCCTGTGCCAACTTCTTGTGGCCCTCCAGCTTTCTTCCTGGCTGGGCATGAGAAGTTGAAAAATCCTTAACCTGAGACTAAACATTACTTGTCAACAACTGAAAACATCAGTGTTACCAACATTCTTCTCATACTGAACTGAAAACACAGCACTGTACCAGCTACTAGGAAGACAGTTGACTCTATCCAGCTGAAACCAGGACAGTTGTGTACAGTGTTTTGCCTCCTATGACAGTGTGTCCCTCTTTGAGGAATGAGGACACAGAGAGAGGTGTGGGACAGCTGACTAAGGCAAGAGCATCTTTGTCAAAAGGTTTGCCAACCTGGGAAAAGGACTTTAAATGTATGGTGGGTGGGTGTGTGCAGAGTAATAGCTTGCAGTTAAGTGAGGAGAATAGAGGTTGTGGCTTTAATTGTGGGCAGCATTATAGGCATGAGAGAGCCCTCAGTAAGGATAAAACAGGCCAAGAGAAAGCCCTCTTCAAGTGCTTGTTACACAAGTGTCTGCAGCCCAGGTGACAAGCAGTGGGAGACAGAGGTCTTTGTGTAGGTCAGAGCTGTGGGACCGCTGGAGGAACTGAGATGTGGTGGGACTGCTCATGTGACTGCTGTCCAGTGATGGAGGTATGCAGGCCTTCTTGGTAAGAGAGGTAAGAACAGTCTGTCCTTTGTCTGGAAGAGCAGCTCAGATGTGTGGGGCTCTTCTAGCACTTAGGAAGATGAATGGTCATATCAGGCTTGGTTGCACAGGGAACTCATGACTGAGTTCCAGTGCAAAAAAGAGGTGTATGGGAGATGGAAGTGAGGACAAGACATAAAGGAGAAGCATTGCCAGTGAATAAAGGGATGGTGTTAGAAAAGCTAGAGCGCAGCTGCAGTTGGTGAAGGATGTGAAGGGCAACAAGATGGGTTTGTACCAATAATGTAGCAGCACCAGAATAAAAAGAGATTGTGGGCTTGCTGCTGAAAGGGATGGATGATTTGCTGACAGCCAATGGACAAGGCAGTATGGTGCCCAGTGCTTTTATTGCCTCAGTCTTCACTGTCAGGGTCTCCTGATCTCCTTTTACATAGGAAGAGGCTGCAGAGAGAAGAGCTGCTGGGAGTAGGAGAGGATCGGGTTTGGAATCTCCTGAGAAATCTCAACTGTTTCAGGTCCAAGGGTCTGAGGGTATTGAGAGAATTGTCTGCCCTCATGGTGAGGCCACTGTCTAATATTTTTGGCAGATCAGGAAGGTTCCTGATGACTGGTGAAAAGCAAGTTTTGCTGCTAGTAAAAGTGAGTGCATTAAGGATTCCATGGGGAGCCTCACTGTAGTCCCGGGGTAAATTATTGTGTGAGTTCTCTTTGAAGGCATTTCTGTGCAAATTAAACAAAGGTGATTGGAAGTAGCTAGCATTGATTTACCAAGGGTAAATTGTAGAGGAAGAGACTATCTTTGAAATTAATAGGTCTGTGGATGAGGAGAAGAGTGATATCATCTATGTGGAGTTGAGCATAACTCTTCATGTGGTTTCCCACAGAATCTTTGTAATGGCTTTGGGATATGAAGGTTTAGGTGGGTTGGCAACTAGATAGGTGTAAAACTGTAAGATTTTGGAGCTTGAATTTCAGTGGTTAAAACTTTATGAACTTCCTGGAGGCTTGTAACAAGTGGAGGTCTTGGGGACTCTGTGCCACCTATTTTATTTACTATTTTCTTCAGTGACCTGGGGAAAGGGAGAAGGTTGACCCTCATCAAGTTTGCAGACAGCAACTGAGGGGTGTAGCTGATGTTCTCAAGGACAGGACTGCTGACCAGAGGGACCAGGAGCAGTGAGAGGAAGGGGCTACCAGGGATCCTGTACAGTTCAGACAGGAGCATTGTGCAGCTGTGTCCGGGGTGGGCAGAGACCTAGCAGCAATGCCAGCAGGACTAGGGAAAGAAGGTCCTGAGCCCTGGCAGGCAGTGAGCTGAGTAGGGCATGGGGGGCTGGAGATAAGGGAAAGCTTTCCCCCTCTGACATGAACAGCTGGGCAGTGAGCCTCAGGCCCAGGGAGACAGTGCTGTCTCCTTCCTTGGAGAGCTTCCAGCCCACACAGGATAAAGTCCTGAGTAACCTGGTCTGACCACATGGCTGAGCCTGTTCTGGGTGGGGGGTCAGATTGGAGACCTCCTGAAGTTCCTGCTGGCCTGAATGACTCTGATCTATCTGCCTCTTTTGCCTATGAAATGCATTTATTGGACAGAGAACTGAGGCATGGCAGGTTCCTTTCGATTGAGTCTTACAGAAGGAAGAAACAAACTCAACTCTGGTAAACAAGACCTTGTTTTTATAGCATGGCTGAAAGTTCTTTTTAGAGGGTAGCTTTGAGTAGCTGTATCTGACCTAAAAAACTAGAATTGTATTGGAGGGACAGGCTGGTGGTAGGTAGAAGATGTCAAGATCAGATTCTGCTTTGTCATCTGTGCTCTTTAAGAGGTTACTGGCTTGGAAGATGCGCTGTAGTTTTCAGTTTCATGTGATATAAGCATTATGTAGAGAAGAAGCTGACAAACCCAAGCTGGAATATTTTAATAACCAGAAATGCCAGCACAGTATGAAACTACTGCCTGTTCCTACGAGTGCCTTTCAAGGTGAAATCCAGTCCTTTGCACTGTTTAACAGTTGTAATACTACTTTGACACTCTCTCCCTGTCCTTTCCTTCAGGCTATAGGTATTTGGGATAGCAATTAAGACACCCAGTATTGTTACCCACTGTGTGGGCAGCTGCCCTTATGATTCTACTTTACACTTAATGTGTGTTATCAGTTAACAGTTTTTCCCCATGCTTTTTCATGAATAGTAGTAGAGCCAGATGTTTGCTAATTCTGAGTGTCTTTATGGTACTGTTCTTTTGGGAGGAAAGAATTTAGTTGTCTCTTCCTCAATGGAAGTTGACCTATTCAAAGAATAAATAGTGATATGTCTGAACTTGTTTTCCTGGTGGGGATCAGCCTAGAGGCAAACAGCCTCCATATTTAGATTTTAAGTAGTCTTCAGAGGCCTCTTGCAGCTGAAAGGATGCACCTTTGCATGAACCACTCAAGAGAGCAGTGGCTGTCAGAAGACTTTTCTGGAAATCCCCAGGGGCAGTTCTGGGCCAAGTGAAGATCCTTTGGCAGCTGGGATGTTCAGTGTGGGGATGTCAGTGATGGTCTCTCTGGATAAGAGGTGAGTTATAATGAGTGCTACTGGCCAACCTTGACCCAATCTGTCTGTGCCAAGTAGAAGCTATTCACAGTTGTTTCTTGTATATCAGTTAAGTTGGAGTTTGGCTCTTTTTTTTGAGAACGCTGATTCGATGGCAAAGGTTTTTTAAGGAACACTTGTAGGAGAACATGTCTGAGCTTTGACCGGGTTTAGCCTTTTTCAGAAGCAGGACATCCAGTGTCCTATGGATCAGGGTAACTTGGTGTTGGCAGTACCATCTTTGTTAGAACAGTCTTTGGTGCAGTAAGAGAGGAAATGTGGCTTGAGAGGAAATGAGAAATGGAAAGGTGTTGCTAATGAATCAGAAGACTGAAGACGGCTGTAGTGATCAGAGTAAACCTGTTCATGCAGCAACATAATGTAAGTCTGGTTTATTTTATGGTGTGTTAGATGTGGATATCCTTGTTCTTCAGAGGTAACTTTCGCTTCTTTTCCAGTTTCCTGATTTGTGGAACCAACTGTAGCATTGTATAGTTAAACGGTAACTTAAATAGGGAAGGCAAAGGACTAGCTGCTCTTCTCTACTTTTATGCAATAGGGAATTCTGTATAGCAAACGAGAAATGTAAAAGCTTTGTGTCTATAACCACTTACTTTTGACAGTAATGCTTCTGGCATGTACTTCTGCTTCCGGTTATGAGCCTGTTATGCATAAAAGGCATGCTGCTTCTGTGATTAACAGTATATGGCCAACTGGTCACAACCTGTTTATATCAACAGTACCTTACTTGCAGCCCATTTTTGTGTTGTATAATTCTGGGTGATCTCAGGAGCATTAGGATGCAGAGAGACAATGAAGAAGTTTCCTGAGCATGAAAAGCAGTGGTGGCAGAGAGGGGAAAGAGGGATTGTAAGTAGTTGAGGTATTGCTTCTGGCTGAGATACAATAGCTAGCTGTCCTTGTTCTGTGTTTACTTCACTTTGCTGCAAAAAATATTTAACTTGCAGTATGATGTAGACAATTTTCTCAGGACTTGGGAGGTAAGAAGGAACAGATCATGTGTTTAAGAAGCCTTTCCCAGTGTCTTCTGTGGGACAAGCAGTAGTGGTCATGAAAACCAGGTAAGTACCTGGAGAATAACGGAAAATTGGATAACATGACTATTTTAGAGTGAAGAGCTAATGGTTGTGCTTCATCTTTGCCTTGATACTGATGTGTTCTTCACTGCCTCCAGTCCTTCAAGCGCAATGCATACCTCATGTGAGTTGCCTCTAAAAGCACTTACAAATAAGGATCCTAAACTGCACTTCTAGTGCATTCCATCTCATGGCTATTCATTCCAATTAGCAGGGATTGTCTGTGCAGATCAAAACCAACATGGCTGTTGTCTTCTACAGTCATGATACCTCTTCAAAGCCCAGAGATGGTTCTTAAGATGAAAAAATTTTTTCTCCTTCAATGGGAGGAGAATAAGTGGATCTAAAACTGCTTATGTGGGACTGCTAGTAACTACCCATTGTGGTGCTGAAATGTGGCACTTTTTGTCTTGGGCTTTATAGAACTAGAACACTAACTGAAGTTAATGTTTCCATCTACTAAAATAGAATTAGTGATAAAGTCTTGTTCTGTCTGCATTCCTGATTCCCAGTTTTCTTAGGAGAAGCCCATTGCTCAGGATTTAATCCTGACAATAGCTTTGATGCATCAGAGTCGAGTGAAGTAGACAAATAGATTGTGGTGGGACTAGCAGTGGTCCAGCCATGCAGCCAAAATGTGGGAGTGATGATGTGGGGAATGTGTTCTATCCAAGCTGCTGAATCCAGTCATATGAACAGGTACAAAGGAAACTTGAAAAGCCTGGAAATAGACTGATGTCGTAGGGAGGGAGAAAACCTCCAGAGCTATAGTAGTCAGATGAAACTCTTGGATGTCCTTATTTAATCCTTGTTCTATGACTAGATGTCTAGGTGTTCATAGGTTGTTCTACCACAATAGCTGCCCTCTAATATCTAGGCAAGACCTTCAGACTTATCCTTCCCAAGTGATGTCAAGAAGGAATTGTATAAAGAGTGCTTGATGACCCTCTTCTAAAGAAGCCTGCCTGAATTTTTATACATCTTTTCAGCCCAATGAATTGTAACAAAAATAGCCTCTCTTCAAGGTCAGGTTCTGGAGTGAACCAGGGTGTTGTCATCAGTTTATTAAGGAGAGTGACATTTGGAATACTCTTAATGGTGAGCACCTGGCAATTGCTGTGGCTCTTCCTCTAAAGGCACTCTTCACAACAGTTATCTACAGTATATTTTCCTTGAACTGCTTTGCTCTTCCTTGATAAGGAAGTGCTTATGACTTACTGTGCTGTGTGGGTGTAGCCAGAACACACAGCTTCATGCTGTCTAATCAACGTTTTCCTGCTTTTTTTGCATTTTGAAACTAATCTTTCTCAAGCTAAATGTAGCCACCCTTGAAACCTGCAGCACTGCTGCTGTATTTCAGTGAAATGGTACTAGAACACAGACCTGTGCTTCTTTTCTTCTGTCTTTCTTCCACCCCACAAATATTTGGGCAGGGAAAGGCTTGTGTTAACATAGGGATTGTAAGTGACCTGGGATTTACGTATTTTCCACTGTTTTTTGTGAGAAGCAGGGTGTAATATTCTATAAAGTTGTCTACCTGACATGTAATGTGGTCTGCCTTGGAGAAGGTGAGTGGAACCTTTGAGGACTTAAGGTAGCCATGTTCATTGTGGGGCCTCCTGCCAATGAGTAAACAATTGATGCTGCAGTTGTGTACTTTTCAGTCCAACAGCAATAAGTTACTGTTGTTCATATTAAGGTAGCTGCTTTTTTCATGCAAGTCTTACGTTAAATTTATGTAAGATAAGTCAAGAAGTGAACTAATGCAGTCATGCTGGAGTTCTCGCCTGCCTGATGCTCTATGTGGAATTTTGGGAAACAGAAGTGGCCACTTGTGAATCAGTGTCACTGTTTCTGGTATGTGCTGTTTCTGATGGCAGTTTTCTCCCTCAGCATGAGCCAAGACACTGGTAAGACTAAAAGCCAGGGCCCCTGGTTATGCAACAGCAGGATTGTTCATCAGTTTGGTGTTTCTGCTCTGCTGTTAGTGCCTCTGTGCATAATGTGTATGCCGTTTCAAACCCCTATTTTACATGAAAAGAAATGAGTGTATTTGAATAACCAGTAGAGTTAAGAATAGTGGTTTTATTCAACTTCAGGTAATTGTTTCTAGCTATGGTTCTTCTAAATAGGCAGACTCTTGTGTTTTGGGGTAGGAATTTGCCGAAAGTCGGGTTGACTGTAGATCTTAAGCCAGAAGTAATTAGAAGATTGCTAACCTGAGTGGTATCACTGAACTGTTGTTTAGTCACTTTGTCCTTCAGCATTTTGAAACAGTGTCTTGAATTTTCTTATTGTGGCATCCATTGGGATGGAGGATGATGGGTGGGAAGCAAAACCACTGTTGACAGTTAACTAAAGTTGGAGGTGCTTGGTAGCTACAGCACTGCAAAGGTTATAACAGAAGAATGCAGGTGAACTCAATATAACAAGTGCTCCAGGCAAGAAAAGATTAAACAGATGGTGGGGGTTGGAATTACTTCAGTATAACACAGCTGTAAAACTTTGTGTTTTCAGGAGATGTCAGTGGAGACTTGCTTGTGAAGAATTCCATAGACAAGATTTGATATGGGGAGGGAAAAAAAATCCCAGAAAGCCAGAATAGTGTTGAGGAACTTGCACAATAGATCAAGCAGTAGTTGCTGTTCCAGACAATTTCCTTCTGCTTCAATTCATTCTCAAGTGTGTTTTTTCTCTTCTTTTTATAGCTTGCATACAACTGTTCCTTAACATTGAAAAATTCAGTTCTGAAGCATCTGTAAAGGCATGACACATCTTGTCTGTCTCCACTTGATAAGGAAGCTGTCACAAACAGCCTTGAGGAGGTAGACTGTGCAGTAAAAATGTCAGAACAGAATTGGGGAGATATACCAATTTGATAGATCAGGAGTTTATCTTTATTAAAAAACTCTTGAAGCACAAAGCTTTGTTTCTTGATCTTCCTTGTTAAGTCTGTTAATTCATTGAGCGCATTGACTTCCTTAGAAGGTAAGGGTAGTGTTGGCAGGACACTGAAAGAAACATGGTCTTGGCACTGGTCTGCTTTTACTTGCCTATTTATGCTGGTAACATTAGCAGGGATATAAGCTTGGGGAAAAAGTGGTGCTTATTAGACAAAATGGGCTATTCTCCTGAGCATAGGTGGAATGCTTTAATGTGTTCTTGAGAACACTGTTGTCCTGGGCCATGTTCTACAGTGTATATTCTCTGACAACTGGGGAATGGAATTGCATGGCAAATGGAGGACTGTGCAAAGAATTGTAATCTAATGAGGATGAAATAAGCAGTGTTGAGCTAGTATTTTAAAAGTTGAATGCTACTTTGCCACATAATTTTTCTGGAGTCTTGTGTGTGTGAATTCTTTCTCCATTTATACTGATGAATTGAGTAACACAAGTATATAATTTGCTTTACTGTTGGTGTTTCTGTAAGGGACACCTCAAAGGTATCAGTCCATCCGCAGGACATATGGGTGATATGCCATCCTATTTTTTCCCCAACATTCATGTAGATTATAACACAGTACTAATTTGAAACTTTACTAATAGCATGACCTGGGGGTGGGAATTTAGGTCTCAGATACTCCTTAAGTCTTTCTTCCCTCTTTCTCATTGCCTTATCTTGCCTGTCAAGCATTTTTGCTGTTGACAATTGTGGAAGGTAAAGTTGATATGTAGATTTACCGTAATGTATTCTGTACCTGCAAGTGCATTTGAATGTTAATGAAATATAGTATAGAAGAACTCCCATTTGCCATGGCAGATAGAATAATAGGATGACTACATGATGGATCTGTAAGTTTCCACCATTTAGGGATGACAAACTTTTCAGTAACTCTTCTTCCAGTTGTGGGGAAACAGGACAAAAACTTAATGTATTCAGCTTGTGTTCAGTGTTGTTCTAATGACTAGAGCTGGTGTTAGTGGTTAAACAGCCCTCTACTGCATACTTAGCTTTTTTAGTCCTTTAAAAACTATCAAAGGTACTTCAGTTATATTAATGACTGAAATGATTTAGAATTGGAGGTTGGCAGGCAGCTTGGGATATTTTCTGGTTCATATCCCAGTTTAAAGCAGGGTCAGCCTAGAGCAGGCTGCCCAGGACAATGTCGACTTGGGTTTTATATGCAGAGAGTCTTCATCCTCTCTGGCCAAGCCATTCAGTGCTTGTCCATGTTTGCTGTGGGGATAAGTTTTCAAATGTTTAAACATAGTATGTTGTCCTGACATTGGATACATCTGAAAAGAGTCTGGCTCAGTCTTCTTTACTCCATTCCATCTGGTGTTTTTACTGGTCTTACCAGTAAAGATCAAGGTGAAGGAGGCATAGACTATCTCAGCCTCTTCTGTGTCCATTGTCACCAGGTTCCCTGCCCATTCTGCAGCAGGCCCACATTTTCTGTGTTCTTCCTTCTGCCTTTCTTTTTCCAGATGTCTGTCTCAAGTTGACCTAAGTCTCTGGTTATGCTGCTAAGTTGAATTAA
Source organism: Haliaeetus leucocephalus (assembly GCF_000737465.1). Taxonomy (NCBI): domain Eukaryota; kingdom Metazoa; phylum Chordata; class Aves; order Accipitriformes; family Accipitridae; genus Haliaeetus; species Haliaeetus leucocephalus. The sequence goes on from NW_010973041.1 coordinate 4,717,738, forward strand.
CTTCCACACTTTTGAAGTACAAATCATGTAATCAGCCAACTTGCTAGCACTTTAAAAAAATATAAATGCTCAGAATGCTTTTTCCTCCCCCTATATTAAGATACAAGTGCTTGATTTTTAAGAGCTTGTTTTCACTGGCTGTTTTTAGTTCTGCTTTTTACACTTCTTACTATCATCAAGAAAGAGCTATGAAGTAAAGATCTACAAACTAAATTTTTCTGACTTAGTGAAAAGGTACCATGCTTTCCATCTTACCCAAGAGCAGTTAATATCCTTGAGTTTAAAGATGTAACTTGGGTAGTAGTTCAGAATCCTGTGTTACACGATGGGTATACTTTTTGTTTGTTTGTTCCTCTGCAGGCTGTTAGGCTATAGTTGGAGACTTGCTGTGGTATATACTGAATGATTGAATGTTCTTTTTGAAATTACTGTTTTATTTGTAATCTACTTTATATGTTGTGAGTTGCTTGAGAAGGATACAGTAGTTACTGGAGATCCGTTTTTGGGAAAGCTGTGTTTGTGCAATACCAGCTAAGTTCTTGTTTTGAGGACTTTCCTAAAAGAATGTGTCCAGTAGGAGGTCTAGATGACGGTCATTTTAACCTTGCCAGAATGCCAATAACAAGTATGTTTAGAGTTTGCTTTTCATACCTAACCTCTAGGGGAGGAACCTTACACTATCTAAACAATAGTTTCCATTGTTAGATGGGGGAAAAAACAAAAACTCTAGTGTTGCAGAAGAGTGAAGTGCGTTATTGACAAATGATGGCTGAGTACATGTGTACTAAGCTTTTTGTCTCTGAGTGTGTAGAAGCTATTGCTAAATCTCAAGACAGACCTTTGCCACTGCTGTCTATGTCATTTCTGCAACCTTTGGCTGAAAGTGTTTTGGGGTTAGGTCTTTCATCTGTGAAGTACTTTACAGACATGTTAGAGGAACTCTTGTTTCCTCTGTTTGGGCTTTACTGCTAACAAGTAATCCTCAGAGTTCTAATCTGCATGCAGGACCACTTGGATTCTAGTGGCACCTGAAATTATAGTAGGCTCTTCTTATTTAGAAAGATGGCTGTTTCTTTAGGCAAATTTGTGTTTTAGTCGAGAGCTAATGGAAGAAATCCTCATTTGTAATGTTCCTTGAAAATTTCATTTGCATGCTGGCACTTACCTTTTCTGTTTGCAGTGTTTGCTCGTCTTTTTGATTGTGTTTAGCATTAAGGGTGCTACATGATGGCTTTCTCTCTGTGACTGAAATCAGATAAAGGTAAAAATAATTTTCTTGTTACAGAAATAGCTAAATGTCTTGCTTTTCTGAGCCAGTTCTCTAGCACCATTCTATTTTTGATGAACTCAAGCATTTCCTCATCTTAATCTGAATGATTTCTAAATAAAGGACAAAAATACTAATGATGGAACTGGAAATAAACTGTTATAAGTCTTTGAGCTCAGCAAGAAGGTTTTGTTAGTACTTCTCAATGTCATTTTTGTAAGAGGGTTCTATTTTGACAAGTTTACCCATTGACAAGATCTGTAAGAGAAAATGTTACAGCATACCAAAGGCATCATGGTTAGAAGTATTTCTTTGTATCTCTGGGAGGACTTTGTAGAAAATACCATAGAATCTGGACCATTTTTGTGAGAGGGAAAAATCCCAAGAGTTAAAAAAACCCTTCAGTTATCTTTGTAGTGGACCAAAGTTTGAACTGGAGCTACTCTTTGTATGGTTTGAGCAAGACTGAAGTACTTTGGAGAGAAACTCTTGTGTTGGCTGACTCAATGGATGTTGGCCAGCTTAGCTTTTGTGGCACAAATAGGAACTCTTGTGCTTCACCAGGTTTTGACTCAAATCGCTTATTTTGAGTAGAAGAAACAGCAGATGTCTGGTATCTATTTATGTAGTAGAAGATGGTGATGAAAAGGTAGAAGACAGGCTGAACCTCTTTAGGGTAGTCTTTCTGAGTGAGTCTACTAAACCTATAGCTTCAGAGCAATTAGTGCAGTTGACAGGTTCATTAAGTTCCTTTGCTTACCAGAAAAACAGGCCTAGTGAGCACATCCAGGCTTGTATGGCTCTTTCTCTTAAGTCTTAAACTCACAGGAGAACTGGCCATCTGTTTTAGGTTGTGTATAACTGTCAGTGTTTAAATAACTTCATTCTGTGCCAAAACTTTGTGTCCTGTGTACCCGTTGAGCTGAGCTGGTGCAAAGAATAGAAAACAGAATTAAAAGCACTTTGGCAATCTGTACAAAAATTAAGTGTGTTATGAGCTAAGGAAAAGTAACTATTCTGTGCCTCATGCCCATTAACATGTCCAGTAAGTTTGAGTCATTCATGATGTGGTATTTCCTGGTTGTGAGGCAGTGTTACCCCTGTATGACAGATTGCACTGAGGAGGAAGGTAAGGGTTTAACTCGGTGAGTTAATGGATTGAAGGAAATTCAGTATAAACAAATTTGCATGGTAGTAGAACACTTGATACATGAAAATTACTCTAAATTTTTTCAATAAAAGGGATTGGGGACAGTGGTAATTTGGGAAAAGTGAAGTTGATGTAGCATGTTGAGACAGCCTGGCACAGTTTCTTTTTTTTTTTTTGAGGTCAAGTATCTCTTCAGATGTGAGGTGGCATGGTGCACAGTATGTTGGGTAAGTATTATTGAATGCACACAATTTCTGAAGAGAAGCAGGTAGTCCTAAATATTTTCAAAAGTAGACTAAAGATAGGCCTGGACTTGCTTATTTTTGAACTCTAGTTGTTTTCTGATGAAAGCAACTGTTTTTTAAAGTGAGATTTTTTTTCCACAGAGAATATAAAGGGAAACTTTTAGAAATCTCTTACTTGACAATTTATCTGCTAGAATTGGGTGATATTGTTGGTACTGGTATATTAAAGATGAAAGGAAACCTGCTTGAAGAAACAGCTTGTCTGTTGCAGCATTTCTTGTGCCACAGGTTTATTGAAGCAGTCCCAGGAAGCAAATGGTTTTCCTTAGATTTGAGAGACAAACTGATGATGCTGGTAATTATCAGTAACTTTTGATGCCTATCTATAGCTACTGCTTAACACTCAAATTTGGGATTTCCCATTTTTGTGCAAACACTATACAGTTTGGACTTCTGAAACTTCAGGTGTAAAGAAGGTTGCCTTTCGAGTGTGTTCAGAGTTGCAGGCAGAACTTCAGGGATTATTGGTATGAAAAAGCAGAAAGAGAACTGCAAGGCTGTTGGGTGTTTCGCCTGATAGTACCTGGGGAATTAACCACAGGGTTATGTGTTTTTTCTGTCTTCACAATTTGTGTCTTTTTGTGTATGTGTACTGCTTGTAAGGATGCAAGGGGTCATTGCCAAGCTCTGAGACTTAGCACAGTGCCCTAGGTAAGGATGCATCCCTTGTGTGGCATCAGTGAAAGAAGTGCTTTCACAGCATCCCAGAAGTGGGAGAAACAAGACTTTGGATGAATGTCTTGCTAAATTTGAACATAACCTCCTGGGTAATAGTATCTAGGGTTTGTATCATTAACAACTGAAACTAGGTATCTCTATTCTGCCCATCTTTCAAGGAAACCATTTGTAAGTATATCATGGGGACTGCTGTTTTCCAGCCTCAGACACTGATTTAGTTGGTCAGGTATTCTAAGAATGGTGTATATGGTGCTTTACTGAGCTGAATTTCAACTCTGGGAAACAGAAGATGTTACTGCTGAGCAGCTGTGGGAGTTAAAATGTGGCATGGTCTGTAAAATCAGGCTTGCAGGTAAAAGATCTTGTCATGGTTGGACCCCAGCCAGCAACTAAACACCATGCAGCTGCTCACTCAGTTCCCCCTGCATCCGGTGGGATGGGGAGAGAATTGGAGAAAAAAGTAAAACTCATGGGTTTGAGATAAAGACAGTTTAATAGGATGGGAAGGAAGAAAATAATAGTGATAATAACAATAACAAAATGACAATAATAAAGGAATTGGAATATACAAAACAAGTGATGTGTGATGCAATTGCTCACCACTTGCTGATTGATGCCCAGTTAATCCCTGAGCGGCAGTCCTTCCACCCCTACTCCCCCCAGTTTATACACTAGATGTGGCATCCCATGGTATGGAATACCCCTTTGGCCACTTTGGGTCAGCTGTCCTGGCTGTGTCCCCTCCCAACTTCTTGTGCCCCTCCAGCTTTCTCACTGGCTGGGCATGAGAGGCTGAAAAACCCTTGACTGCATACAGACATTAATTACTAAGCAACAATTAAAACATCAGTGTGTTATCAACACTGTTTTCATACTAAATCCAAAACATAACACTAGAAAGAAGATTAACTCTATCCCAGCCAAAACCAGGGCAGGTCTGTTTTGTCTGTTCTGTGCATAGATTCTGAAATCTTCTCTAATCAAATTCAGTTGTTTGGTTTTTTTGTTGTTGAATTCTGCTTTTTGCAGGTGGCTCTACATTTGATAGACACTGGGATTAAGCACTAATGTCCCTTACTAGGACATTAGTCTTTTTTCGCTGAGTAACAAGACAAGGTTGATGTGCTAAGCTTAGAAGGGCCCCCAGAGCTCTCTAGCTAGAGGAAAAAGTACGGTGTGGACAATTTGGGTTTCCAGACAGGATGGAGGCCTGCTCTTTTCTAGGAGCAGTGATTTGATTGACCACTCAGTACCACTAACAGTTTTGAGATAGCTAGTGTATATCTAAAAGCTATTTCCTAAAAGTTGCTAAGACACATCTGACTATAGCAGGCTGTAAGGATCAGTAACTGGTAGCTTTTTTGAAGAGGTAAATGCAACATTCAGATATGAAACACTTGGAAATAAAGGTACTGTGTAATGGAGGGCTCCCAGCATCCTAGAGCTCATCTGATGAAGATTTTACTCATTTCTCACTGTCATCACTTACCTTATACTGATAGGGTTTAACATTTTATGTCAGTTTTGACTTGGGTATCCTTCTCTTCTTGAAGCTTCTTGTAAATAATAATAAAATGCTAAGGTACTGAGTCTTCATTTTTTTAAAAGCTTTCAGGTACACCTGTTTTTAGCTAGAAAAACTTGACTAATACTCTTCTCCTGTTTTGCACTCTTGTGCAGTACTATTGTTGGGGCCACATGGCTTTGTGGGGTGAAGGAGTTTGTTTCATGGATGTGGTAGTAAGAACATTTCCTTCTGTAATGGACTCCCAAGATCCCATGATTATGTGCTGTTGAATCACTGAATCACACTTTGCTGAAAACCAGAAGGAACAAGCAGTCCCAGGAGCAGATTGCTCCCTGAGGTGAACAGAATCTGCTAGGACAGCTTACACTGGTGCAGTTTATTCTGGGTCAGGTAATCCAATAGTGGTGGGCTTGCAAAACAGTTGATGCCACTTTTCTCCACTTGCTTGTCAAGTGGGCTCTCTCAGGCAGCTGAATCACTTCTACTACTTACTCCTTTCTGAGGTCTGTTGAAAGATTCCTGCTGCTGCTTTTCTGCCACCTGTCTCAATAAATGCAAAAATCCACCCCCGGAGTCATACCTCTTCTTAGTGCTTCAGAGAAGAGTCTTGCTAATAATGTTAGTCTGTGTAGCTAATCCACTTACTGTAGTGGATTCTGTAGAGAACTATAACAATCTGTACTTTGCATAAGCAAATTAGAATGTAACAGACTGGTGTGACAGTTGGGAGACTGCACCACTTACTGTTTTTTAAAATATTGGAACTAAGGATAGTTCTTGTTCTGTTTTTTTTTCTCCACCATTTTATATTAGTTTCTGATTTACTGTTCAAAGACTGTTTCCTATCCAACACTGTTTCTGCTGCTTTTGGGAGTCTGTGGCAGGTGGTAGGGGGAAGAAATACTTGCTACGTGTTGTAAGTCAGCTATGAAGAAGAGTTTCACTGAACAGTGCTCACAGATTATTTTTTGAAATTCTGGATTAATAAGACATAAAATGTTTTTGATACTGTGTGAAAAATCTAAAGGGAAGAGAAATAGAAGAGCAATTCTGGGGGAAACAATCCTTCTAATTTTAGGCTGTAGTGCCTTAGCATACTAACCTACTTCTGAAATACCTGTTAGTGTCTTTTCAGCTGGCAAATTATTTAAAGGCACTGCTGCTGTGTGCTACAGCTTGGTGTGTGGTTGATTTACCTCTCTTCCTTGAGGTTTACCTGACTTCCTTCTGAAGGGTTTATTTAAGGATGCTGACTTTATTGTGTATTTTCTTTGACTAATGAGGTAGAAAGCTCAAAGCTCTCTGTAGCACAAACAAAAAGTAGTTTATTGTTAAACTTGCTGGAACAAAATGCTTTTTGTCCCTCCCTCATTCTGTGTCTCCCCAGTGGATTTGTGAATCTTTCCATGTGTTAAATGCTACTGTGAAACAAGGAGTGCACCTGTCAAGAGTAAATTGGTGAAGTTTTTTGTATTCAGTATAAGTGTCACTTTCCTGTTACCAGAGATGGGAGACCTTTAATCTTACTGATTTTTTTTTTCTGTATAGACAGTGCTTTTTTTTGAAGCACCTGGTATGGATCAGTCTTCATCAAAGCTGAAAACATTGAGTAGCTTCTGAAGCTTCTCCTGCACCATATCCCTCCCTTCCCTTTCCCCTTTCTGACACAGAAGATGAAATAAGATGAAGTAAATGCATTTAACTTAATCTTGAATGCTTTGGATTACTTAGTATGTTTTTAGATTGATGTATTATGAATTTCATGTATTATGAAAATACTCTGTTTGGGACTGGATAACTTACAGTTAAATGACTCAGGAGACACTCTGAAGACCAGAAGTCTTTTGTAAGACTGGAAAAATGCTTGTAAAATTTTGGAGGAGGTATGGTGAACTTCCTGATGCAACCTTGACCTTCAACAATGACCTTCATAAAAGCATACTAGTATATCAAAGGCCTGTCGATGACTCCCAGTTGTTACAAATAAACTTCTCAAGCTCAGGTTTGAGAGGAGCTTGTTTTGGTGGAGAGAACTGACAGTATTCCAAAATCCTGAGTTTGAGTTTGGTAACTGTCACTGAGACTTAGTGTATACTGTACACTTATGCTTTTTTAACAAAAAGTTTTACATAGTTCTGTGTGGGAACACCTAAATGGTTTTTTTGGTGTTGAACCAATGTACGGATCTGTTATTAACCAAAATTTGTCCAAGTTGCATCAAGACCTGATATTCTTAGATCACCCATAGTCACCTGTTGCAAAATGAGCTTGAAAATCCTGCAGGCAGCTTGGATTGTTCACCTGACTTCAGTGTAGCTGATCACAAGCTCTTGTGTTCAAGTCTGTGTATAAGTTATCTTTACAAGGAGGACTTCTGTAAATCAATGTTTAAAACAGGTGAGTACTTAAAGGATTGAGGAATGCAGACATTTTCTGCCAGCAACTATCTGAACATACCAGGTAGCATACCCTGTCTGATATGCCCTTGATAATGTATCCAAGAGTTTACAAATGGGGCGGGTTATCTGTGTTGGTTTTACATGCTTAGCTATGGTATAGAGATCATTCAGTAGCTGATGCTGAGTACAGCCAACTGAAGGATGCTGGAAACTTGGAGAGTGTTCAGCCACTGAGCTCTGAGCTGTGTCGCTTTTATTGTAGTAATAAGCTTTTCTTTGTGGTTCATTAGATGCAGCTGCAGTGAATTAGAACCAGCTTAAATATAACTCAGCTGATCTGCTCTGAATACTCTAGGTATTTTTGTCGAAAGGAAAGCAAGCCTGTAACTTTTAGGTACTTACTGGAAAGAATGTTTAGTTATTGAAGCTTAAATGTTATGGAACACAGTTTTTGAGTTTGAGCTATGTTAGTTCTAAAAATTATCCCAACTTGCCTCTTCTTTATGCAGAGGATAAAAATCAGTTGAGGAGCTGGTAGTTTGGAGGCACCCATGTGATTTCTCTAACCTCTGATACTTAACAGTCTAAAAATAGTTACCATATGGGATGTCTTTATTGTGACGACAGCCCCAGCTACTTGAGAACCTTTCTGTGTTTAAGCATTTTCTGTGCCTAAGCATTTTTAGCTCTTTCTTCAACTAGATGAAGTTGTCATGGCTTGAATGAGAGCTGCTGTCATTGTCCATAGATCTAGAAGGAAAGGGAGTTATTTTCTCTGAATCTAGTAGGGGTGGATATGGTAGCATTCCTGTGTTAGATCTTTTTTCTACTCAGTCTGTTTTAGATCTCAGTTAAAAACAAAATGTAAAAAACTTTGATCTTACACCAGTGAAAAATAGAACAAATTTTAATCTTAACACCTGACTTGTATCTGTTTCAAGCCTGTTACAGTTGTTTAACCTTCTAGCAACCTACTGAGAATTTGTAGCTTCAGTGGAGGTTATTCAAAGATGTGCCTGCCAGACCCGACTTCAGTAGTTGATTTTGCTGCTTGTAGGGAGTTCACAAACTGCTCAGAGAAGTAAGAGAACATTTGATACTTGCCTATGCTAAGTCCATTTTCCACTAAGCTGTTGTATACAAACAGAATAATCCTTACAGAGCTGTTTCATGTTCTTTCAAGATGTGCAGTAAAGAAGGCAGTATCTAAACGTTGCATACACTTGTGCGGCACAGGTTATAATTAGTATATGTAACCTATCTGGTATTTTTCTGCTGGCAGTTTTTGGTAGGTTTGGGAGATGAGTTACCAATAGTCTGCTTTTTGCAAATTGGAAATAATTACTGTACTACAAGCTTTGGTCATCATCAGTCAAATGATGCTTGACTGCAGGTCCTCAGTGTCAGGATGCTGCTCTTCATGTTTCCTTCTGAGGTATCCTGATCTCGCCCTCCTTTTGTCTGTCCCTGTGTCTCCTGATGGCATGGACTTCATCTAAAATGACTTGTAGGATTGTGACTTTAACTTTTGCAGCCTTACCATGCACTGGCTTTTTAAGTCTTTGCAACATCAGGCTCCAGAGCTCTGGTATGGTTAACTGAACTTCTGCAGTCATGAGTCTCAAACCAATGTTCTTTTAAGGATTTTTTGTTTCTGTAGGTTAACAAGTTTACTGCACATGAAGCTACTGCTAGCCTTAGGCAACTAGTCCTGATGTGTTCTCTCTGCCTTGAGTAAAAGAGCAGTAAAACTTCTGCATTACTCATTATGCATAGGCTGAGGACTTAACAGATCTTTTAGCTGAGGCACTGCCTTGCAGAACTGACTTGCAGGTAACCTGTAGTGACCTTGCATTTTGTACAGTATTCATGCAGGATTTGCAGTAAGAAACTTTTAAATTCCTTTTTCCTTACTGCTGCTGTTAAGAAGTGTACTTGAACCTACTTTTCTACTCCTTTCCCTAAAAAACTTTACAGAGCAATGAATAAACTTCTGAAGGTTAAAAGTTGATTATTGACTGAAAGGTCCATTTAATGTAGAATGGTATAACATGCCTGCAGAAGTGAAATAAGTAGATGAACATCCTTTTTGACATCCGAAGTGGTTTAAAAATAACCTAACAACCCTATGTTCTTGTTCTTTAATGTTGTATGTATATAATGGAACAATGAAATACAGTTTTGATCTTTCAGGCAGAGATGTGTGGGTCATTGATATCAGGGCTTCGGGATTGCTGGTGTGTGTATTAGGAAACAAGTGGAAGATAGTTCCAGTATATTTTGTTGTCTTTTTGGTTGCAGGAGAGGAGGTGGAATGATGGCACTACTAGGAAAATGTAATGTCTTTCAGTAGTTACCTACAGTGTGAAGAAGGAAAAAATCCTTCTGGATGTGAGACAATATAGTACTTTGTATAAGCTGACTCCTTTCAAATTTTGGCCATCCTGACTATGAGTTCATTTCCAGAAGTGGATGATTGTCTTATGTTGTTAGTTCTGCTGCTCTTTTAAATGCCTACATTTAAAATGGGGGCAGCAGAGCTTAAGTGAACAGCCTGTCCAAATGAATAGTGTGGAGTAAACGTTTTTCTTCCTGATAGGCTTTCTTTTAGAGCTAGATTGTGCTGACACCTAATGAAACCCTTTTTCAAACTCAGAGCTGCCTCTGTTATAACTTGTTGAAGAATCTGTTCCGTTGTAATCTGGATGGCACTCCTTTTGAAAATGGGGTCTGTGGAAGTTCAGAAAAAAACTTACTAAAGCAATGTAACTTCTGCCTTTTTGACTGTTTGGGACTCCTGTATGTTTTTAGTGGGAATCTATGATCATACAGGACAGTGAGAACCCATACCTGATACTAGCAAGGTCTTTAATACTGACAACAGCAGTTTGTTCAGACTTCTCCATAGCACTGAAGCGTTAGACCTGTTAGCATGTCTCCAGTGCTTACTTTCGATTTATTTTTTTTCTGCTGTAGTAAAACACATTCTTGACTTGATGCTGGTGAAGTGCATGTATAAGTACCCTGTAGTTTAAGAGGTTCAGTACAAACCACTGTCATCTTTTAGGCAAGTTAAAAATGCCAGGAGGGAAGATGCATACTGTTTCTCAACAGCCTTTATTAATTTACTGATGCCTTTGTTAGCAAGACATCTCCTTCCTTCCCCAACCATAACGTTCACCTTGTGAAAGTGGATTTGTTGCTGTTTTGGAAGTAATTTGTTATGAAACAAAGACAAAAACTTCCAAACACAGATTCCTCTCTCCATGTCAGAGGGATGTCACAGCATGAAGTTCACCATCAGGTTTATTTTGAGGTATTCTTCAGCACTTGAGAGGTCAGCCTTTGGGTGCCATGGCAAATAATGTGATTTGACAGGTCTGCTATAAAGGGTGCTAGAGACAAGCAAGGTCTTAACTTCCTGGTCTCATACTTGGGTAGCTGCTTTTACCCAGCACCCTTCTCCCATGCCTCAGAGTTGATGCATTGCTGTAGTGAAATGGTAATAAAAGTAGTCAGGTTAGTCCATATAGGAAGCAAGAGTATCTTAAGTGAGATAGCATCAGCATCATATTTTCCACCTGTTGATGTTCTCAAAGTAATTGTTTGGTTGCTGCTGTGTGTCTGATTTCTCTGTCTAGGCTCTTTTTTGTTCCATAGTGTGTGTTACAGGGAGGTTTGGAGGCATAGTGGACTTTCTAGTGCTTGGTATACAGGGCAGGAAAGTAGTGTGAGTTTATTCAGAGCTTGTGCTGTTGGACTGGCTTTGTTCTTGCTGTCATGCTATCTTGAGACTTCTCAACAACTTTTTTGTAAAAAATTCTCTTGATTTTCCTTTGATATTAAAGTTTGAAGATGTGCACAGGAGAATAGAATAATTGGGAAAGATATGATTCTGAGTATCTGGGAGCTCTGTTGCAGTGGTGTACTTCTGTGACTACTGTTTCTCTCACTATTGAATTAGGCATATAATTAGTTTTACTCGGAAATGGTGTATTACTTCAGTTTTTTGATGCAGTGATAAATCTCCTAAGACAGTGAAGTCAGCTTTTCAAAAGTAATTGGAAAGAATTGGAAAGAAAATTACCTACCCTGGAACCTGCTGTTATAAGGTCTAGATTTCAGTAATATGTATATACAATGTTTAGTGGGTTAGACATAGAAATGTCTGCTGCATAAATATATTAGGTTGAAGTTTTAGTAGATTTAGGTATAACACCTGGCATAGAATAATACATGAAATAATATAGCATGAGAACCAAATATAAACATGTAGGTTAGCCCATGTAAGGAACAAGGGTATCTTAAGTCAATTTAGGGATGTTTAGTTTAGTGGAAATTGGAGTACTGGAAAACACTAGAGGTGGAAGACAAACTACATACAGCTTTCCATGAACAAAAGGTTAGGAAAGAGCTAGAGTGTATGCAAGCCAAACAGCCCTAGAGACTTAATATGTTCTGGACAGAATGATAGGAAAATATGATTATCAGTATTAATTATGATGTATACAATTCTTAGATTTAACAAAGGGTTCTGGCATCTTGTCTGCTTGTTCCTCTGTTTTTGAATTTATGTTTGTGCAGGGATTCCCATCCACAGAGACTAGAAGCCTTAAGGCTTGGGTAAGATTTCTGTGCTGACTGAAGGAGCAAGGTTATTTTAAAATAGGAAAACTTCTTAAGTATCCATCTCTCTGCATTTTTAGTTGGATTATAGAAATAAAGATTTCTGCACATAAGTCATCTTAGTACAGCATATGGATCTGTCATGTTGTATCTGTGTTGAATTATTCATTACTCATGGTATAGCAGGATTAAGAAACGAAGTTCTCTTCATCTGCTACTGGAAGCCTTTGTGCTGCATTCATGGAACTGCAGTGACTTCCTACTCCTGGTGAGGCAGGTGGGGGGGAGTCATAGCTGTCTAAGCTTGTTTTTTCTAAAACGTGATTATTAACTTCAGACCATTAAGAATGCTACTTAGGGACTGAATAGTTAGTCTTTATGTGTAATAGGTGTTCAGAGTAAACGCTTCAGCCATATTTTTTTTGTATTAGTTCATTATGAGTTGTTGAACAAGAATGGCTTGTTGATGTCTTTACTCTTTCTGGGTGGTATTAAATCTTTTTTAAGAAGTGAAGTAATGGAAGCTTCATAAGGCTGTAAGTGAAGTCTGAGCTGCTCTTGACTGAAGAGGGCAGAAAATGCTGACTGGAAACGTTTTGGTTTAAACTGTTCCTTTTGCTCTTCTGAACCCTCATGCCCAGCTGCAGGAAAAAAAATTGTGCAGGTCAAGTCAGTTGGTGCCATAAATCAGTATATTTTGCCTTACGTACTACTTTGAAGCCTTTCAGCAATGAGGGAGGGCAGGTATTTACCATTTCAATAGTGTTTAGCATCTGTAAGATGTGACCCTGGGTCACTGAAGCAATTTTGGACAACATCGTGTCTTGGACTGTTCAGATTGTTTGCTATCATATCTGCTATCATGCTGAGTTCATGGCAAACTCCCGTGCCTTTTGCCCTGTGTTGCTAGTTGAGCTCTTGTCGTACTGAAGACACCTTCTTCCCCAGAAGGTTTAATGGAAGGATTAATTTTTCCTGTGCAAAAATGACTTGATTCTGTGTGTATGTAATGGTGCATGCTTTAGTTTGGTTTGAATACTTTTTCATGTTGCACATAAGCTTTGCTTGTCATCAGTTTTAGAGCTAAAAGAAGGATGCTGTCTCCAACTTGTGGCATGGCTGTCTGTTAGGCCACTGGTCTGGGCTAGTGGAGGCATATGAGTGTGCAGGCTTTCTGTTGCTGTCCCAGCCTGACACCAATTTGAAAGGACTTGTAAAAACAGGTGTGGCGGAAGGGAGAGGCATGGAGGCTGCTGCTCTTTGACTTTCAGCTGCTTGCTTTTTTCCCTCTTTGTATGGGATAGAGGATGTTGGTTGCTTAGCTAACTAGCTGCGTATGTGAGGGTTTAAGGGGGAGCGATATTCAGTCATGCAACTTCTTCCTTGCCTACTCTACACTTGAGATCAAAGTTTACTGTTGGAGACCAAAAACCTCCCCTGAAGGGAGGAGGTCGAGAGGATTCATCCTGCAGCTTGAAGGGTAGGACTGTGATGGAGATACCATGTTCTCAAGATATGGCCCAGTGGGTCTGCTGGCACATGCCTCGGTTGGACTGTGATACTACTGGCTTTTGGGCCCAACCATCTCTCCAGTTTGCCAGGTAGTTGTGAGCAAGAGGAGTGCTGCCATGAAAGATCAGTGGAGCAGAAGTGTTCCTCTAACCTTGTCTTCAGCCTGGAAGATGAGTCCTGTCATCCATTGCTGGGCCCTCCATTGCACTGAGGAAAGTTGGATGCATGAGGGACAAAACCTTTTAGCTATGTTCTCCTTCAGGGAGAGGAATGGGAGAGTAAAAGAAGCAGTAGGTGGCCTTGAAGCTGACTGACACATGCTTTCTTGATTAGGAAGAAGCTGTTTTTCTAACTTTTGTTTTTAAATTTGGGCATCTCTTCAGAGTCAGACCAACCTGGTTTGCTTCCTTTTCATGGTCCTTGGTAAAACTTAGGCTTTTGAAATTGCCGGTGGGGCAGAAGGATGTAACTGCAGTGTGAAAAGGGAAAAGTTTTACACAGCCCAACTGGAATAGTGAGATAAATGCTGCAAAATTGGAAGTAAGCATCCTAGCTAGTTCAAGTGGAGCATGCAGCGTATGTTTAGAAGTGGATGTTGACTTTGAAACCCTTCAAGCTATCAAGATGTTGTATTTGAAGAGTCCTCAAGTTGTACCCTTTCACGCCATTAAATCTGTTTTCTTCTGTTACTCTCAGTAGGCTCAAGAGGACTGCAGATGTGTAAGGCTGAAGGAAAATGTCTGCAGTAAGATACTGTTACTTCTTGCAGGATACTAGGCATTTTGACAGAATTGTATTGCCTTGGAGAGCACTTGGCTGGGAGCTAGCACATGAGACTGGGACAGTATGCACAAGTGTTTAAGGGAGTAAGACCAAAAACTGTAGTTGGCAAGATTTTGTGAATGGTAGGGTGCTGTTGAAAACTCTGAGCATATCAAAAACTCTGAGCATATAATTTCCTTTAAACAATGGTCTCATTTAAAGTATTGATCAAGCCTGGAATTGTTCACAACTTGTTTGAGGCCTGAACAGCTGTCTGTATGATCCAGTGGTAGTTTTGGTGGAACTGTTGCTGAACATCAACAATATCAGCTGTGTTCAGACAGGCCCAACTTGACACTTAGTTAGGATTTCAAATATGACAAAAGTAATAATTTTCCTTCAGCTGATTTTAAACTTTTTTAAATGAAAGAGGGCAGTGAAGAGGAGGAAGAGTATAATTTTGTGTTCTTTCATCCTGTGCATAAGCTAATTAATGCTGCATGTTGATGCTGTCTTGCTCATGGAGTAAGCTATGTTGGGAGAGTTGGTTACGTGTCTAAATTGACCTGAATAATTAGGAACATAAAAATGGTTTTACTTTATTGGAGTCTTACTTGAACTGATCACTTAACAGAATGCAGGTACTTGTCTTCTGTAAAGAGAACTATTAGAGTTGCTATTTCTAGTATGGTTTCTAACTTACCCTGTACATTTCCCTCTCTTTACTCCAGCTGACAAGGTAATAATTAGTCAGTAACTGCAGTCAGACACAAGAGCTCCTGCATGGTCTCTGGATTACTCCATTGTCGAGCAATGTCCTCACCTTGTTGTACATGTGTTTATTTTTTCAGAACTGCTTGCAAATCTTTATGCTGGCTTCTTTCCTCATACACTAGCAGCATTAGTGTGGCATAGTCTAGAGCATCCCATAGCTTCTTGGGTGTTTTGCAGGAATGCTAAGTGTTTCCAGAAGCATCGCATACTGTGCATTCAGGGTGCTGAAGCATTGCATTCAGGGAGCTGATTTTTCTGTAATCACCTTTATGTAATAATACCATTTAGAAGTATATAGCTTAACGATGGCAGGCATCTGTGTAGTGATTTTTGGTGTGGTGTCTATAAATAGAGGTGAATTCTGTATATATAACCTATGTGAAACAGTTGGGGTTTTTTTTCCCTCAATGACAGGGATGCACAGGTATGAATCAAAACAGGTGGTAGAGAGGCTTTGGCCAGAAGTGTGATGCACTAAAGGTTTCTCCCTAGCATGTGCACCTGAGGTAGTAACAGTGGTTGAAATCTTTTCTGTTTTGTCATCTCACCTTTGTTCTGCCTCAACATTGCCAGGATCCAGCCTCAGCTTCCATTTTTTAGCTGAGCATGGGCAGTTGAAAAATACCTGTTTTTTAGAGAAAATAGTAGACCACTGTGACTATTGTTTTGCTGGTCTTCATCTTTCTAGCTCTGGTTTATTTTCTAAAGCTCTCATATAAAAATCTACTGTTGATACAATGGAAATTGTTCTATGGCAACCAGAACTACTCGCATAAACCATACGGCTTTTTAACTTTGGATGTATTTGGCCTTTAAAAAAAAGAAAAGCCTACTTGCTTCTCTGCTAGGCAAACCTTACTCATGACTTGAACTGCTGCTAATTAGAAACTGGGATACACTTAATGCCACAAACAGTGTTTAAGAGTGTTTGGATTTAAAATCTTAACTGTTCTTGGTGAATTAAAAGTAAGTTTATTGAAAGGTAGATGGCTCCCATGTACTGCATATTAACAAATGGAACCACTCAGTTTGCTGAACTGAACAACTATCTTCAGTTTTGCTTTCTTTTAGGACTGTAAAGAAAGAGCAGATTTCCTTTTCCAACTTCACGTAATTGTTCTCTTAATCTGAATGTATTTTAAGACAAACTTACATTTCTTTAATAAGCATAGAGCCTTGTTTCCTGAATTTATGGATTTCTTACGTTTTGAGTGCAGTAACTGCTGAGCTATTTTAATCTGAAGTTTAATACTGTCTCTGAGGCTAATAGTCAAAAACTGTATTGGCTTTTTCAATGGTACTAGTGATTCTTCAGTAAGTAGTTCAGTATTTTACTAAGTAGTTGAGTATTTTACAACTTTTTTTGATACTATTCACAGTTTGAATTCTATATTAATATGCCAGTTTAATGTTAAAGTACAGTGTTTAGGCTGGAAAATGTTTTTTAAACTACTTTTTTCCTTTGGTATAATTAGCTATATCCTTTATTTCTTCCAGGTCAGGTAGAAGTGTAAATAAAAGGGTAAGAACTCTAGTTCTCTGAATGAGATGTGAAAGAGCATTCTGTACAGCTTTGAAAGTAATAAAAATGGTAAAAGAATTGGTAGAGCAAACTTTGGTTTTGAGACATAATGGTGCGGCAGAGAGCTGACTTGTACATTGCTGCAAGTACCTTGTGGAGCACTTCAGTGAAGATAGATGTGTTATGCAAACTGGAAGCACTTCAAATGAGAGGTGCTCTTTGCTTTTTTGAGAAGTGTTGCAGTGCTCGAGGGCATGTTGATGTCTAGGTAGCGAGTACAATGAAGTCCTGTATGCACAAGTAGGCTGTCCTAGGCAGCCCATGGCTCACAGGAAGCAAATGCTGTGTTGGTCATGCTGCTTTGCTGAGAGCCATAGAGATCCAAGTCTTATGCACATCACTAGAGCCTCTGTAGGACAGAGTTGTGCGTAGACTGCTACTTTAATGCAGTCTCCTTAATAAAGCTTGTCTGGACTTAAAAGAAGTCAGTTGAGACTTTAAGCTTTTGTTCACGTAATAAGCAGTTTATCAAACATACTTGCCTGTATAAAACGGAGAGCTTCAGAAGTGCAGTTGTTAGTATTGGTTTTGGGTGGAGACCAGAGAGGTTGGCTTCCAAGCTTTCAGCTGATACCAAAGCCTCGGTATTGTGCATAAAAAGAGGTGATTAAAGGTCTTTATCAACCTCAGTTAGAAATAAAGACCAGGCATGAAGTCAGCTAACCATATGGACTTTGGTAGCAAATTGAAATGAAGACTAACTTACACAGTTTTAAAATAGGAAAAGTTGTTTTGAAGTATATGTTCATAAACCCTGGATGCAGCAGCCTTCCAAAATCTGAGTCCTTGGGCTTTTTTATCAAGTTTAGACTTGCCTAATCTGCTAACCAGAGGCAAGAAGGGTCTCTTGCATTTATACCAGTCTCAAGCTGTGGCAACAGTCAGGAGTCTTCTATTTGTGTTAGTATTGTGATTACGTTTAACATCTGGACCACTTGTAGTCATCTACGAATGGCCCATTAGCTTTTGTGGTGTCCTAGCACTACTCAATTCAAATCCAACTGGGTTTGCAATGATGTTATATTTAAAAACAAGCAACAATGTGCTTGGGGACAAAAATACCCTTATGAGGAACTCTTGCATATTTTGCTCCAGTTATTCCACTTAAGAAATCCTTAAGTCTACTGCTACTTGTATGTCCAGTGGTACTCCTAAACAGCTATTGCAAGGAAATTTACTGATCTATCTGTGCAAGATTTCATTTACTTGATTTTTAAACCCTAGGATTTTAAGAACAGACTGGATTCTAGCAAAGTAGTTTGTTGTCTTGTGTATTTTTTTTGTGTTGGGAAAGGTGTGTAAGGGGAGCTGTTTTTCAGTGGTGCATGGTCATTTTATGTGCTAATGGAAAATTGACTCACTGCATTTTCTTTCCTTTTACTTAAGTCTTGAAGATTTAAAAATTTGTTTTGTGGTATAGTTCCTTTTAGGCATGGTGTGGTTCTGGAGGTGGTTTCCAGCATAGATGCAGGGGGAACTAGACTGCATTATCTTTTAAATCTCCTTAAAAATAAGCATCTTATTTCCCGTAAGAAAAATAACTTTAGGATGGAATTTGGAAATATTAGATTGGAATTGCCTCAAATCCAGTTAAGCCACACTGCATGGACGTGCTGGGAATATAAATGCAATTACTGTAAATTTGTACAAACTTATTTGTTGCATTATCTTGCTAATCTAACGTACGGTACTTTTTGTGTCCATATTGCAGACGGCAACTCCAAACTAACATGGCAGTCAGACTGTGTGATGTGGCTTCTCTGCTTAGAAGTGGTTCGTGGGCAGCAGAGCCTTGGACTGGGGTCTGTGGGATTTTTCTTAAATTCTGTAGGCTACTTTTTTACATGTTAATAGTGCTGAGGCCATACCAAACTCTTTAATGTCACATTTGGAATGTTAACTCTCCTCTCCTCTACCTTAACTCTCCTCTATGTTAACTCTCCTCTACGTTTTGTTACAGGCTGTAGGTTGTGTCCCTATTCAGTGAGAGCCTGGAGCACACCGGTGTACCATGACAACTTTTTCCATAATATGGTCATCTCCTGTAGAAATTAACTGCAGTGGCTTGTCTTTCTAATGTCAATTATAGTACTAATTCAAAAAGCCCGGTGGATAATTGAAGAGTAGTATTGTACTAAAATGGTTTTGGTATGGTCTGAATACTAAACTGCAGTAACTTTAAAAACCTGTATACTGTGTATTTTTGATTACTACTTCAAAAGTATATTTACAAGTCTTATTCTAAGAAATTGTTTGAAAACTGTAAATTTATCTCAAACTATTTTTCTGGGTGGAAAATATTTAGTAACTGCTGAAGACCTACTTTATGTTTTATGAACAGTTGTATTCAACCTATCAGTGGAATATGCATTATTTGTAAAACATATTAGTATCACTTTATTCAGAGCAGATGGTTCTATAGCTGAGAAATGCTGTAATTTCAGCACACACAGGCTACTGCAGCTGTTCACTTGAATGTTGGCTTAGGATCTCATTATTGCCACCTGAACATGAAAATAAATGTGCAATTAAGCAAGGATTGTTTGTTGTCCTTGCTAAATCCTGCTAATTTTGATCAGCGAGCACTTTAAATTTGAGAAAAAAGAAAGGGGGGGAAGAAAGCAATCCTAGAGAGCCTCAGTCAGAGCACAGCATTTGTGGCTACTAGGTCTGCCAGATATGCTAGTGTTTTGAAAAGTAGTTTATCTCAATTGGGATCACCTACTCTCATCTCTTTAGCAGATCTGTTTCATCACAGCGGCAGGGGCAGGTTACCCCTTAGAGTTTGTCACAAGGGAAGAAAATGTTGTTCCAGTTGTAGCGCCTCAGGAAAACCAGATCGCATTTTTATATTAAATGTTCTTAATAGATGCATCTTCCCTTTTTTGTGTTGATCTGAAGTAAACTCTTGGAAGATACTTCTGTATGCAGAACATAGAAATATCTTCCCAGGAATGTTTGAATTGTAGTTTAAGACACTCAACTTACTCCTCGTGTTTTTAGGAAATTCAAATTTGCACTCCTTGAGTACAGTTGAACTAATCAGCTGTTTGGGTATGCATTGATTGCATGTGCTGCTTTGAACAGGACAGGACAGGACAGATAACCTCCAGAGGTCCTGACATTACACTGGGGTTTTACAGTAGGCTTTTTTGTGTGAGAACTCCTCCTAGAAATTTGAGTATGAGGTTGGATTTCAGTGATTGCTGGATTTTTTTAAATGAAACTTCTTGAGTATTGCTTCTCAGTTGAAATGTTTATTACTGGAGAATTAATTTATAGAATTTTTTTGTTGGAGGTTGTCCTACATAGTTGGTCTCAAACAGGGTAGGCTGCCCAAGTCTTGTATACTATTAGTCTGCCATTAAAAATCCGCTGTATTTACCAGCTGTTACAATTCAGTGGCTGACTGAGATGGCAGAGAACCTTTTGTACATGTGATGGCTTGTGGGCAAGTACTGACACTTCTCCAAATGATTGCTGCTGTATCTGCTAATCATACAGTCAGTTAGGGGTGAAACAGTAGTTCCTGGAGTGGTGTTCACTCCCTTATTTTGATGTCTAAGAGTAAATTAAATTAAAATACCAAATTTGACTGTTTTCATGGTGCTGGGGAGGGAAGAAGTGAGAACAGAAATTGTCAGTTTAATCAAATAAAAGCATTTAGAAACCTACATCCAACCTGGAGTGACAGAAGGTTGACCTAGAGGTTATCAAGGAAGAATTTGTTTTCCATTCCAGCACATTCATGTATCTCTGAGTATCTCCTTAAATCACTAATCTTGCTTCTGCTATTGCTTATGAGAAATAGGCTCAGGATACAGTTAACACCCACATCTTTTTGAAAATAATCACACACTATCACTTTAAAAGGTACATTTCATATCATTTCAGTTATCAGTTGTAAGTTTATAGAACTGATTCCCCTTGCAAGAGGCCAATTCTGCTTGTTAATGTCTATACTAGAAAGGCTTAAATCAAGGGAATTGGGGAGAATGGAAACTAAGCTTTTGAGCGTTGACTTCATTGAGAGAGGTCCTAGAAGATTTTAGTGACAACTTAATTTGCCTGTAAGTTTTTTAAAGTATTGCCTTGACTAACAGTTAAAATCCTTCTGTATTGGTGGGGTTTTTTTTGCATATAGAGGCAGTGTATGGCCCTGGCAATACCATTTCTGCATATTGACAGGTCTTGTAGATTCTTGTCTAGACTCTCCTAATAGATGGTGAAATAGGAACTTTGATGGTTCTTGTTTTCTGTGTTTTTCAGCAGGTAATTGCTGCCATGGAAACACAACTGTCTAATGGACCACCTTGCAATAACACAGCCCATGGTTCAACCACCATAAACAATTGCTCATCACCAGTTGATTCTGGGAACACAGAAGACAGCAAGACCAATTTAATCGTCAACTACCTTCCACAGAACATGACCCAAGAGGAACTGAAGAGTCTCTTTGGCAGCATTGGTGAGATTGAATCCTGCAAGCTTGTCAGGGACAAAATAACAGGTATGTTGGTTTGGGGATTTTCTGCATCTTTTCATATTCCAAGCAGTGAGCTGTCAGATGGTGTTTTGCAATTCTCTTAAACCATGGAATAGAAGGCAGAAGAAACCAATGCTGATACTGCTAGTCAGAAGGAACTTAAGTTCATTGTTATATAGATTCTATACCCCAAAACTAAGTGTTCATATTTGCATTTCATCCAGGCATTTAAATATTCTGAGCTTTGGAGTCTTTTGAAAGAAGATTCAGATGTGGAAAAACAGATATTTATACAAGGTTTACTTGAGTTCTATTCAACTCCATTGGAGTCATGACTTCATTAGCCCTAGCTGATGCAAAACTTCTTTTTTCAGGAATGCAGGTAATTAAACTTGTACCTTGGGAAAAAGGCAGACTACCTTACCTTGTAGGTAAAGCTGCTTTTGCATTGCAGCACTTGAGCAGTTTCTTTGGAATGCACAGTTGTATCAATATGCGCTGTCTGAGAGTGCAAGTATGAACTGCGCTGTGATGTATTCTATCAGTACTTTATTTCAGCAACAGCTGGTGCACAGGTTGCATGTATGTAGACCAGTTGCTTAACTTTGAAAGAACTACCAGATGGATGCCTGCACTTTAAAACAAGAATGAAAGGATAGTTGGCAAGGTTCAGTTTGTCAACTCCATGTTTCAACTTTAAGCTCTCAGAAAACATTGATGTACCGCTTATGTCAACATTTCATTAGTTTTGTTCTGAAATGTTGACTTTGGTACTTTTATTTCATGGCTTTTTTTGCAAAGTCCTCAAATGTCTGGCTTTCAAGAACACATCTTTAACTTATGTTTTTGGGTGCAACTTCTGAATGTGCTAGTTAGCTTTTGTGTGTTTCAAGCTACAACTCTTTGAGGCTGCATGTTCCCTATACTTTCGGTTAAGGGTTGGAAGCCAATACTTTCCTATTACTGAAAGGTAGTGGCAGAACATGGAGATTTTTCTCATGCTAAATAAAAACTTTGACTTGGTGTTCCCTGAGCAGCAACAGTGGGAAGATAAAAGCTTTAGTTGATGCAGATTGTGTGTGGCTTCAGCCCCTATTACACATTTGTGTTGATGGCTTGGGTATGCTGGAGAGATATGTTCCCCAGCTGTGTACATGAACAGTGGAGGACAAGGCCTAAAAACCTTCAGGCAGTTTGGCACCAACCCCAGGACTTGTCTTTGGCATGCAGCACATGATTTCTTCTCTTGTTCTGATGACATATTGGCTCCTCTAGCATGGCATGAAGAAGTTATGCCACCTTTTCCCACATTGATGCAGACACTACTGTGTCATCAGTACAAGGGTGATACTTAAACAAGAATCTGGCAGCAAAAAGATGCTAAGGGGAATATTTCCCAAGTGTTTGGTTCATCTACATCTGTACCTGCTGAGGGTGAGCAGAGTAACTCCTGAATTTGATCATCTAGTCTGCTGCAGTAAGACTGGCTTTAGCCAGAGCCTTGTACCTTTTTTTGAATAACACAAAAAACTTCAGTTGCCAGTGCTCATACCTGCATTCTGCTAATACACAATTAGTGAAAATACTGATATGACACTGAATAATCACGATCTTTTTTGAGGATGCTTTTTGTCATCATTCTCTGCATGCTGGAGACAGCATTTGTGACCATATCTGACAAGTTTTTTATTTGTGCACAAAGTGAGAATAAGCTGTTACATATCAAGGGATGTTTTTGGCATTGGTCACTCAATAGTTTCGTTGTAAAACTACACTTCTGTGTGCCTAGTCTCAAGTTGGATTCTCAAGCCCTGCTTAGGCTTCCTGCAGTTCAGCTCTATACAGCATCTGTCAATTTTGTGCTTGACTTCAGGTACCTTGCAAGAAGAAACTAAAGAGAAAGAGAAATGGCCATACTCAGGCCTAGAGAGGTGATGCTGTACTTCTGAGACTGCAAGAATGGGATTTTTTTAAATCTTGATCTTTTCTACTGACTATTCTACATAAAGTTTGTTAATTTGAAGCAAATTCCCCCAAAACAAGGGAACCCTGCATGAAGAGTATGACTTTTAAAAGGTGACTGCCAGAATGTATACCTCTGTCTCTGTGAATTCACTGGGCCATGCTTTCCTTCATGGCTGTTGCTCACTTCAGTTTGTGATTGCTGACAACTTACCCTCCCTGAGGTGTAGGGACCATTGAGTGGCCCAAAATAAGTCAAGCTAAAAGGCTGCTTAAAGCCCAGCAATGATCCTTTGGCTTCCTTCTTACGGTCTTTGGGTGACTTCTGTGCTGTTGAATGAAGGTTGCTTTGCCTCCCCTTTGGATCTGAATGACCAGCACTTCTTCCTGTAGTAGGTGGCTTGCTGTTAAGACATTAGGTAGTTGAATAGTTAAATCTGTACAGTACCCTGCTTCAGCATGGTAGCCTTGGCTACTGAAACTGCTGCTTTCACTCCTGAGCTGACCAAACCTCAAAGCAATCTCTGCTCTTCACTCTTAAGAATGCTGAGTGTGCTTGGGGATGCCAAAGAAACTAGACTGGGCTGGTGCCACACCTTGCTGTCTTCAGCTGAAGGCTGGTTGATGTAGAAAACAAGCCTGTCTTCTCTATAGGTAAGGACTTCTTTGCTTTGAAACAAAAGGTCCTTTATATAGCTGTTTCCTGACCTTTTGTTGTGGGAGTGGAAAGATATAACTGGTACTTGATCAGTTAGTGGGATGGCTATTCGAAGTGTTTATCTCTGTCTTGGATATCTGAGTTCATATACTTAGCATTCCTTATTAAAGTTGCCTAAGGATTACATGCTTCTCCCAACTAGGAGGCTGCTGCAGGCACAGGGAAGTGAGCCCCAAGGTCAATGATGGATGTGCAAATTGCCCACATCCTTACATGCTGGTTTAGATGTTTTATATGCCAGAAGCTTACATTGCTGCTACTTCATGTCAAAAGACTCATTGCCTGGGAATAGAATGGAGCAGGACTTAGTTGCCAACCTCTGGTTTGAAGGTGTGATGTCTTCTGTCTAGCATAAAGCGATGCTTAAGAAGGATCCTGAATTTAAATTACATTCTTAGGTGAGAAGTCCAGGGTTGGAACTATTGGAGATAGAGTTGGTGTTTCTACTTTATCAGAGAGCAGCTCCTCAGCTTTGAGGCATACATACAGCTGCCAGCAAAAACATTGCATCAGTCTTGTTCCAAAAGGTTTTAGTTTAAATGAGATTGAGAATGTGATGTCTGACCTTATAACTGCATTGGGAGCAGTACTTCTGATTTCAGTAGCCTGGAGCAAGATTACCTTGTGTTTGCGGATGCTGGGGAGAGAATGCTCTAGTTCTAGTCCTGTTCTTGCTCACTTTCAGGTTTCCTAGAGTTCTTGAAAAGCAAATTTTCCTTCTCTTTCTACAATTTAGAACAGGGATTGTTACCAGGTTTCTGTGAAGGAAGACATCTGGCATGAATTTCAGAATTATATTCATTTAATTCCTGTGTTAAAACAGTAAGTGTTTTCATCTTAAATGAAATGTCATGAGTACTAGATACTTGATGAGAAGTTTAGGGAAGTGTAGAAGTTGAAATACACTTTCATACAGGCTAAACTGCAAATGAGAATTGATAAGGGGCAAAGCTTTGGTCTGCCTTTGACTGTCTAATTCAGATTGGTCCATCTTGGTATTGGATGCATCCTCTGTCTTCGTGAGGTGAAACTTCTTCAATTATGACATGCTGGAATTGAGAGCTGTTTGCCAAGCAGATGAGACAGCTCCAGTATAGCAACACTAAGAAATCTGGTAGTATCTGAATTGGTGAATGAAATTAAATATGCAGGTGAACCATTTCTCACCAGTGAAATATTTTTTGAGTAAGAAAACAAGAAATTCTAACCTATGTGTCCATATTAGCAGGCAGTGTCAGAGTTCCAGACCACACCCCACTGATGTGATCCACTAGCAAATTCTAAGGCATGAAGAAGCCTGCTATGTATTGGGTCACCAATACCATGTGTTAAAATTCAGAGGCATCAAGGATGGCTGCTGCCATCTTGACCCAAATACTTGTCAGAGCATCCTATGGATTTGAAGCAAATTGACTCCCATCCCATTATATTTAATATTCAGTCTGCAGTCACACCTGCAACACTGGAGTGCATTTAAGACTGCATTATAGCAGTGCCCCAGTTCCTTGAATCTGTCTGCACACTTTAGGATTGAGATGAGTTTTGCTTGAGGGCCTCCCTGCCTCTGGAAACCGTATTGGAGGGAAGGGAGGCACCCCGGAGCTCACTTACTAATTTCATGTGAGTGGTTTGAAGCCCTCTTTCTAAAGGGCTGTTCTAGCAGTTTCAGTAATGCTTTTTACATTGAGTGGAAGGGAATGAGGACCACATGAATGAACAGACCACTATAACTTTGCCAGTTTCCAGAAGAGGTTAGCTACTTTTGTGAAACTCCCCAGCTCTTTTTCCCTTCTCAGTCTTTCCTCCTAATGTGCTTGATGTTTTCAGTCCTATACCACTCTAATCCATCAGATGTTTCTGCAAGGTTTTGTGTGCACTTAGGGTGGGAGAGTCGAGTAATTTGGCAGGTAAAGGAGGAGCTAGCTGAAGCTGGCTGCTTTTTTGTGGTGCGCTGAGTCTGTGAGAGGCAGGAGTTCTTGCTAGCTGCTGCTTTGTGGTGTGCTGAGATAAGGAATGAGGTCGGCAGCCTGACAATTTCTGATTTTGGCAGGGATGTGGACAAAAGGTGTTGCCTGGCAAACTGTATCTTGCCAGCAGGATGCTTTGTGCAGAACTTGACTAAAAGGTGAAATCAAGAGTAAAAACCCAATAGGATTGGAGGCACGTTTATATTTATATACGGTGACTGATCTCTTCTCTGGAGCAACTTGCTTAAGACCTTGAAGCATAGATTTTCTGGGGGTGGGTGTGAAAAGGAGGGATGTTCTTAACATCAGCTTTTAAGTTTTCAAGATAGTCCATATTTTGGACTCTGCAGCTGTTAAAACGGAGTCTCTGGTATGGCCTAGGGACTCAGTGTGTAATAGCACAAAGGTAACAAAGTAATTTTGAACTTTGTGTGCTTGTTGGAAGAAAGTGCAGCAGCAGAGTGTTGGTCTACTTAGCTGGTGGTTGGAGTACTATTGTCTGGACTGCAGGAATAATCCTGAAGGAGTTGTTATGTGTGGATCTAGAGCACTACTAATGGAGACTTGGCTTATGCCTGTTAATATTGTATCCTGTAGTTATTCTTCTCTGATTCTGCATATTGCTATTTAATGTTTTTGGGAAGGACTTAGTGGCATTTACTGTGCTTTTTCATAGTAAACTGCATAATTTACTGCATGTTGCATGTCTCCTGAAAGTGAGTCATGCACACAGGTGGAGGTGAAGAAACTTGTTTCATCTTATGTTACTCAAGATAGCACTTGATTGTCTTTGCACTTCCACTTGCTTTTCACTCTTTTGCAGGTGTGACACTGTTTTGACCTTTCAGAAGTCTATAGGATTTGTTTTTACAAATAAAAAGGTACAAAAAAACCTGTTTGACTAAACCTGCATTGTCTGTTTCAGGGATTCAGTTAGGTTGCCTAGTTAGTCAGTTGTTACTGACACTGTGGAAACAAGCTATTTTTAAAATGGTTGAACAGTTTATTCATCCATATATTAAACCTGAATTAAGGAGCTGATCTTAATATACAGCATAAGCAAGGACTTGATGTTTTAAAACTGGAACTCTTTATAAGCTAAATATGCTTGGGGACCTCTCTGAATGTAGTGAATCAGAACATCATCTTCATTAAATCACTGCTTTTCAGCAAGCACTGTGCTTTTTGATGGGGATTAATGCGATTCTCTCCTTTGCTTCTTTGCTCTTTTGCTTTTCTGCAGACAAATTAAAATTCACTGTTGTCAGTGACTGCAGTAACTTACAACATGCCTGTGAAAGCATTGGGTCTTGCAAATTAGTGCTGGTCCTCTAGTGATTTGGGGTATCTTGTGTGCTTTTAGCAGAGGTGGTGCTCT
Source organism: Haliaeetus leucocephalus (assembly GCF_000737465.1). NCBI lineage: Eukaryota > Metazoa > Chordata > Aves > Accipitriformes > Accipitridae > Haliaeetus > Haliaeetus leucocephalus. The sequence goes on from NW_010973041.1 coordinate 4,744,832, forward strand.
CTACTTCCACTTGGGAGTTCCCAGGCTGCCTGTTTGTACATCTTATCACTGCTTACTCTTTCATAGGTGCTTGTAGGTATATATTGCTGTTATGTCCTAGTGATTCTAGGCTAGCTGTTTGAATAAGTGTTAATTCTAGTGGAAACTAGTGTGTGTCAAGACCTCGAGTAATCTGAAGTTTTTATAGTCATCACTGCCTTTCAGGGTAACTGTGCTGTGAGATTAGTGCAAAGTATTTATAATAATCAAGGTGTGGTTCACTGCGGTCTACCTCAGTTTGGGTAGTAGTGTTACTGACCTGCACACCCTGAAGCCCTTTCACTCCAAGGATGTCAGGTGGATTATAAGGACCTGGGTGTCACCACAGAAAGTGGGTACTTCTCTTAGCCACCACAAACAGAGTGGTAAGTAGTAAGACCAAGCTGCGCATGGTCCTAACTGGTTGGTCCATTATGTGTTGAAGCAGCTAGTATATTGTATTATGGAAGCAAGACCTTAAATATGTGTGAGGAACTTTCTTTAGCTTCCTGTATTTATACTTATCTTGCTATATGAGAGCACTTTATTTCTACATTTTCTTTTCTTTTGTCATGGTACAGTTCAACTGGCAGTTCTTACAATACAAATTTGCCAGGCTGACATGGGGTTTTGTGCATAACTGCAGAAAAGGATTTATTATCCTATTCTCTATGGACGTTTTTGTCTTCCTGGAGTATGCCAAGTGTGAGTAGAAGTAGGCAGAAAGTTGTAGAAGGCAACAGAAGAAAAATCTGCAAGCCTCTGGTTTTAGTGACTTAATACTTTAATCTATATGTAAAGGGAAAATAACTGACACAAAACCAGCTCAGATCCTACATTTCATTTTATGATTCCTTTAACAATTCTTGTAAATCTGTCAACACCCAGAGTTATCAAAGGCACAGCCATGTTATCTTCAAGCTTTCCACACTGTTGACCAGTTGTTTCAGGTACTTTGCTTTTTACTTTTTCTTATTTGAGACATTTGGTAGAACTGACTAAAACAGAACGAGACTCGTAATCTGAACTCTTTTCTGTGTTCTGAGTTTCTGGAGCTATGGAAGATAAGTTGCTTTTTTTCTCCTGGTCTTTCTGGTACCTATGGCTTCATGCAGGTTAAGCCACAGCCCTTTTTGAAAGGCATTTGAAGCCTAATGTTGCTGCACAATGGTTGTGAACTCTTGCATCTATAGCAAGATGCATTGATTATGAATAAAAAAAATCTTGCTTCCGGAAAAGTTTTGCTGTGTTCCTATAAGAATTACTTTATGGAGACATATTTCAGTTGCAAGTAATGAAAATGGCAGCTTTTCTCAGCATATCCTTTTCTTGTGTGTATTTGACAATTACAGTGAGAAATGGCTTGTTTTCTACTACTCAGTATTGCAGATTAGTAGTTCTTGTTTGGTAATCACAGCTATTAAAACCGAAAGAAGGATACTCCCCTTTGACATGCTTTCAAGGACATACTTTTGACTTGACAGTTAACACTTAACTCTAGGGAAAGGGTTTGTCTTTTGACAACAATTTATCACTTTGTTAACTGTTTTTCAGTCATCAGTAAAGACCAGAAAAAACCCCACATGACTGAAACCAATACTGTAAGTTAATTTTTGCAAAATGTGCCTTAGGGGTAAAAATAGTTTTCAACCTTTTGATCACAGAACATTTCAGGATGTCTTTCAAAACTCTGATATTAAGTACCAGATAGTCCGAAAAAACCAAAACCCCCCTCCAACAATAGTATGTGTTAATGGGAAGTTTTGGAAAAGCATTTATGTTCAAGTTACGCTAGTTTTTTACTTGGATGCACAGATTACTGCATGCTTCTAAACACCCCAGCAGTAGAACAGGATGCTTTATCCACCTGCTTATTTAAGGTGACTAGGTGGTACAATAGGGCAGAATATTTAATGCTGCTGGCTGTATTCTTGACAAGGAATAAAACAACTGCAAAAGAAAAAACTCCTCAGCTGCATAGAACATGTTACTACTAGTAGTGGTAAGAATTGCAGGGTAAATCCAACATTCAAAAAAGTAACTGATTTAGCAAATTCTGTGGTATACTTTCACCTTGGCATAGTAAGGAGCTTCTACCTGTAATATGGCAAGCTTATTTGTAAAAAAACATGGTCCTTAAGTCAGTCATTATTTCAAGCAGTTCATGGTTATCACTAGTTATGTTTGAACATGAGAAGCCATAACAGTCAAGACTATCGGTGTTCAACCTGCTGTAGTGTCCATAAGCAAATATCCTGTTACTTTTGCTTGTGCAAAAGCATACACCTTCCCACGCAGTCTGCTTCCAACTGTGGTTTTGGGGGTTGAGATTTCCTATTTGGACATGGTGTGTCTGTTAGTAACCCTGTTAAAGTCTCTTCTGACTTAATGAACATCTTTAATCAGGTTCATGTAAACATTAGCATCCACAATACCCCCTACCCTTGACTTTCTCTTGCCTGCTGTGGGGAAAAAGCAGAGCTGCACCCTTATTTTTGTATTTGACATCAATAAGCTTGTGTTGATGAAGTAGCAGATGATGATGTTCCACATGAGAAGAACCATGCAAGATGTAAGGCAAGAGGATGGCATTACATTAGTAAAAGGGTACAGTTGAATTTGGCTGAGATGAAACTTCAGTTTCTCTTTCTGAAAAATTCTTATTTTTAGGATAACTTCCAGCTCTGTTAATAGCTGTTTAATTACAGACATAAACTTACTGTTTGGCAAGATAAACTGTCAAATACTTTGATCAGTGTTTGATCCTTTTCATTCAGTCTTCAACTTCCATTTTTCCAGATTCAGAGCAATAACTGAGAAACTGGGGTTGGCAGAAAGAGGCATGAAAGTATCATGTATTGGAGTCTAGTAGTCATCATGGTTTACAGGTGTTTTCTCGCAAGCTGCCTAGCTTGCTAGCTCAGTGGTGTGAGTTATGAGTGTTCAGTAAATAGAATCCATCTACTGGAACTATGAGCAAACTGCAATTAATTGGGGATTGCTTAGTGGCTCACGCAGTTTTCCTCATTTTGCTGAAGCTGCTTTTAAAATGCAGTTCAAGCCTCAATACAAACTTCAAAAGAATGTGACACTTTAACGATTTATGTTAAAAGTAAATTGGAAGAAAGCAACACTGATGGTATTCTGTTTTTATTCCTTTAGCCCTTGTTAGAGAGACCATAGCTATGTAGGTAGTTACAGGTACATTCTACAGTTAAGTGAACTGCATGTCTGGGTATGTGCTTCTAGCCTTATTCAGTGTCAAAATAATACTGTGGTAATCTTGTTGGCCTAAATTAGACACAGTTGACAGTGGTGATTTGGGAAGATGCATTAACTTTTTTGAAAAAGAGCTGGTACCAGCTGAATGATCCCCCTGTGTTGGCACACCAGTGCTCTGCGGGCACTGTCTCTCAAGGGGATCACTGCAGCTTATTGTGGAGCATTCCAATGTGTTGAATTGCAAATCGAGACAAACAAAAGTTTGAGTGAGGTTTTCTTATTCTTATATCTGGAACTATCAAACTTTTCATGATCCTGAAATGGGACTACAGGCCAGAAGTGCTGTTGATCTTTCCCATGGCCACACTGGCTTGCCTTCAGGACATCACAGGCTGGGACTACGTATAGTTTTTAGGTTGATCTTAATGCTGTGTCTTTTATGCAGTGCCACTTCTGCTTTTGTGTGCTGGTCAGGGAACACATCTCCCCTATGAAACTTTAGGAGACTTGTGAAAAATTACACAGGTCCATGAGGTGAATTCAAATGAGAGCCTTTGTACATGACAACATTACAAGCCTACATACATTTCTTTTAACAGCATTATTGCACCAGTGTGTGCAACTTCAGGAGTGATGAAAGGCAGAATAAAGCCTAACATCAAGTAACTGTGAACTTGTCTTGGCCCTGTTCACAAAGATATGAAGCTTGACTTGTTCTTACAGTACTTTAGTGGATCTTTACCAATTAACTTCATACACAGAGACAGAAATTTATGTCTTTAAACAAAGTTTTGCTTAGTTTATTGAAAATAGTGTTTGTAAAATGAACAATTGTGCAGCTGGTGGCAGAAAATATATTAATATTCACTAGAAAATGGACTATTCTCTTATCAAGGACTGGCCCACAGGTCTTCAAGCAGTAAAGCACTGAAGGCAGCATACATAGCTGAAGTTAAATTAGAAAAAATTAAGGTCCTCAGTCTGCTAGGATTCTTGCATTTTTTTCTGTAGACTTGCAGACACTGAGTTTCAGTTCCGAGGCTTTATTACTTACCTCAGAAGTATGTTCTTCACTGTCATATATTGATGCAAATAGCATGTAATTTTTCTGGAAGATAGGCTTTTTTAGCATTTCTTCTGTGTGATATTATAGTTCTTGCTGATTATATTCCTTTAATTCATTACTTTGCAATAAGATCTTTTTTACAGAAGTTGAAATAGCCTGAAATGTCACTATACTGAAATCAAATGACTGTATTGTAGAAAAATCCTATTTTTTTAAATGCCTGCTTATCTTTACATTTTTTGATTGCCCTCTGTGGAAGGTAAATGTGTGAATATGTGTTATTTGCTACTCAGCTCTTTAATTTTCCAGAGTATGATTAGTGTGTGCTTGTGGTAAATTTTTGTACTAGACCATGAAACTAGTTTTATAGCTTAGTGGTGTGTATTAGTTTTCAGATGGATTATTAACCACATCTAAGTGGTGTTCTGGGGTTTCTTCCTCTATGTAATATGTGTATCAGGATGATAATTTGAAATTGAATGATAGTTTGGGGTTCTTTTTCTTCTAAGAATTAGCATTGATAGCACTCAACTAGTGGGGCTACTTTTCTTATATTACTTTTACCTGTTATGGAGATCAGTAAGTGGAGGAGAGGAGGTGGAACCTACGAACCTAGCTGTGCTTGCTCCTTAAAATGAACCAATTTGTTTCATGTAATGCATTCAGTCTTACCTTTTAAGATGTTGAGTACATACTGAAAAGGCTTTGAGAGCTCAACTGATTATAGTATTTGGTTTGGCTCTAATTATTTTTTTTTGTGGAAAAAGCAATTACCTGAAACTGTTGATTTGTCTATTCTGTTTGGTCTGCAGACCTTACAGGAATGTTTTAAGAATTCCAGACAAGGTGCAGGATTAGCTGGGTACTGTGGTCATTTATCAACATTACTTCCAAAAGGTAGCTTGCTCAAGCCCTTGCACTGGGTGTTCGAGTGCTCTGGCAGGAAAGAAGCAGCCAAGGACTCCCTCGTGTGGTGGGTGTGCCAAGCTTCCAAAGGCCTCTTGCTGCATGATTAAAAGGCGAGTGCTCTGGTTCATGCAAGTAGGGAGACCGTGCTGAAGTAATGCAAGTAGTTGACCCCGGGAAGAAATGCATCAATAGAAAGTCTTCTATACTGAAGTTGCTGGTTTTTCAGCATCTGCTAGTCATCTGGTAATAATACCATTGTATACTAGCGGAGCAGTGCTGAAAAAAAATACCAGCTGTGTGCTCAAGCAAAGATAGTTCTACAGTATTGGCTCTGAATTTTGTCTGGGAAGGCAGGCTTCTCACAATCATGTTTGTAGGAAAATGATCTTCAGCAGTAGCTATTTAGAGAGGAGAATCGTGAGGACACAGATTCAGTAGACAGCTAGACAGCAGGAGAGTTCAAGAGCGGAAGGTAAGTAGGCTTGTTGTTGGCCAGAAGTTTCTGGCATCAAACTTGGTGTTGCTGCCCCAAAACATTCAGAGAAGACCTAGTAAATTACCAAGATGCTTTAATCAGTCATGAAATAAAACTACCATACTAATCAGCTGCTCTCTATAATCAGGATGTTATGCAGAAAACAATATGTGTTCTTCAGGAGTGATAAGATGTTGCAAGACTACTGAAAATGCAGCACGAATTCACTGTACGTTTGTAACCTCACAGGAGCTTTTCCTATGTGATACAGCTCTCACCGTATTTCAGAAGTAGCTTTTGAAAGGTAACATCTATTAAGTTAAAGCTCATACTTGTCTACCTTTCAAGCCTTTATTGTTGGGTGTAACAGATTGTAAATGACACTTGAGCACTTTCAGGCAAACTCTTGTTAACAGGACTACGTAGTTGAGATGACTGAACTCTCTCTTACTATGCATACAGCCCAGTAGCATGAGTAAGAGCTGTTGAAGATGCTGCCTTTGGCATTTGTGTCTGAAGCAATATTTCTTCTTGGTTCTGAGGTGCCTACAGGCTTTAGGGGATGTTCCTTCTGAAACTGAGTGGTAGCTTGTAGGTTGAAAACATAACAGAAGCATTTTACAGCAATTCTGCACTCTGTTATAAAATAGACTATCATCCTTTGGCCACTGCAGGAGGGAGCAGCTGCACAGAGACATTACTGCATATCGGTCTAGTTACAGAAGTTTGCTCTTGTTGCATGTTGTAGTCCCACTTTTTATTTACTTTCACTGGTTTTCCAGGTTTATGGGTATAGTAGTCAAAGGGAGAGGATCTCTTTAACTTGGCCTTCAAGGAAGCTCTTGTCTCTTCTGTCCTTTTTGGAAGTGCAGCATGGAGGAATTTAGCTGTTATGTGGCAGGTATATTAAAGCTTTAGAAGACAAGCTACTGCCTGTGGCTGTTGTAGCTGTTTCCAGAGAGAAAAAGGAAGGAGATGAATGTTGGCAAGTATACTTTTTCTTGCAAGAGGGGTTGTCAGGGAAGCCACTTCCCAGGGAGGTTCTGAGGAGAGGCTGTAAAACATCTTAATTGCTAGCCTGGTGTGGTTGGGCTAAATGGCCTGGTTCAGCTGTTTATGTAATTCCTTAACATAACAGTAGAATCTCAATGCAGGTTTGTTGGAAAGAAGAAAACAGGCTTGGGGGGGGGTAGATAATTTAGTCTGGAACGCCTTTCAGTTTTTCTTATGTTCCACTGTAGTTGAATTACTGTTTGGAAATAAGCTCTGGATTTCCCAGAGAAACAGGAGACTCAGAAGGCACAGTAAAAATTATTTGAGAACAAACTATTAAGAGATGGTAATTGTGTATATATTATCTAGGGAGAGTAAAACCTTTGTTATGCTATCCTGCACTTGCCTTTAACTGTTCATTACTATTTACAGGTGCTGCCCTCAGTTCAGTTGAGGCATAAATTGCTGCCTTGGATGGGTGATCACTAGCAGTCAAGCTGTTAAAACTGTCTGTCAGTAGACAGACAATAGTGAGGAGACACCACCAGCTTTCAGAGTGCGAACACTTCATTCGAATCTAGAAAAAGTATTGTGCTTCATAATCAGAATATATGATCTGTAAATTGACAACAAAGTAGAGAGGTGTGTATGCAACTGAGAATGGCAGCAGTTGCTGAAAGAACAAGTGAGGTCAGGTTCCCCATTCAAATGGGGGAGATGAGCTGTATTTACTGTGGAAGTGGACTTCAAGTGAAACCTTTAGACCACAGCAGCCAGCAGGAAAATAGGTGACCTATTGCTCCCCAGTCTTACTTGATAATTGTCCTATCTAGAGTAATCTCTAGTCTTATGTGACAGGTCTCACTAGCCAGTCTCCCAACACTGAACTGGGGGATGCCTCAGGACACCTAGGCTGTTCCATGCAACCAAGTGTTTCATGCATGAATGCTTCTCTAGCAGAGGACTTTTCTAGGTAGAAGGATGCATCCATGTTCAGAGAGCTTCAGTACTTATTTTTTCTTCTTTCTTTCATGTCACCAACTCTCTTGTGTCTGTCTTCCTTACAAATAATTTGGTCAGTAATGGGGCAATTAGAAAAATCGCCTTGTCTCTAGATATGTTATTCCTCCCCAAGTTCAGGAGAGAGCTTTGCATAAGTACTTAATGGTGATACGTGAAGTAAGCTGGCTTGTAATTGCTTTTGAGTGTTCAGTAATTCAGTAGTAACCTCTTTTAGGTGGTGTAAATAGCTGTGTCTCATGGAAGTGTACAGTACAGTGTAGTGATGCATTTTTTATCCCACAATCCTTCTGAGTTATCTTAAGGAAAAACTAGACTTGGCTAAACAACCAGTTAAGTTTCTCGATCTTTTTGTCATTTCTTCTCTTGCGTCACATCTCCAGTATTCCAACCTAAGTCTTCATCATGATTTTTACTTTTAAAATTCAGTTGTTGCAACAGGACTGTCCTGTAATCTGTCTACTTAAAAATGTTGAAGCAGGTGCTGGAAATAACCAAGGAAATAACCTTTTACAAGTAGAGTTCTAGGGTAAGATTATTCCTATTCAGAAAGTTGAATGTTTTTGTTGTCAGAAGGAGGAAAATACTGTTGCTTTATCAATTCTATTAAAAGGGCTCGATTCTCCTTTAAGGAATATTGCTGCTGCTTTTAAAAGCATAACATTAAGAATGGACAGCAGGTGTCACAATGACTTTGTATGACCACTTCCGCTGTGGACAGCATCCATTTGGAACTTTCTCTGAATGTTGTGTAGCAGTGGATTTTCTTTGGGCTCTTACTGCTGTGTGCAGTATTTAAATAGGCTTTGTTTATAGTAAACACTTGAGAAACAACTAGGGCATGATAGAACTACTTTATTTGTTATTCCTCCTCTAAGTATTGTGAGTAAGAGCCTGTGTGTTTTTTAAAGCAAAAAAAGTGACATTTTTCAAGGCAGAGTAGTAAATTCAGGAGCACTGTGACTGTGGCTATACTTTCCTACTTGTTTATTTCCCTCTTGCAACTTAACTTTTTTGGTCTTTCGCTGACTGGTGCCTGTGAAGTCTGTCTACTTTTTTTCCTAAATACTGAATCAATATGTTCTTTACTTCTTATTTAATGTTAAATTACTTTGTCCACACTTTTCTAGCATGCATGTGGATCTCCACTCAGTCTCTTGAGCAGTCCTTTCAAAGACTAATTTCAAACAATTTCATTCTAATCACTTTTTAGCTCTCTCCTCTCAAAATCCATTCTGTATATTGATTGTAATGCCAAAAAGTAACTTGGCATTATCTAGTAAATTACTTTAAGTTGCATCATCATATGTGGTGGTCAAGTGATATTTATGAAGCTCATAAACTTGAAACATAAATGGAACAGTTTCCCTTATTAAAGTGAGTAGCATAGTGCTTCCCAGTTCATGTTTTCTCATAGGCCACATACTTAGAGGCTGAACATTTGTCAGCGACCCACTTAGTGGTGGCTGTAGCATACCTAGGTTCAAAGAGGTGCCTGCCTGAAAGGATGCTTTTGCCACTTATGCTTGAATTTGTCTTTGTTGCAAGTGTCAGTTACATAAAGTGTAATTAATGAATATGAACTTCCAAATCATAACCTTTGCTTTAAGTTCTTTGCTGTCTTACAGGCTTGTGAGATGCACTTCTGCTATGCAGGTTTTGGTTTTTTATCAGATTTTGTTGAAGCAGAATTCAAGTTAAACTGCTTTTCCTGTATTCATTTCCTCTTTCCTTCCAGAGCACTTCATCATTTTGACTTTTCTTACTTCTGGTGACTTCTTCCACCAATCATTTAGCTAACTGTTGTTTTATTCTATACCACATTGTCTAATATTTGTAGTGTCCCAAGCATAAAATCTAGTAGAAAGTGTACAGAAACAGCTTTAAACAGTGCTGTGAAATGGCTACAAGAACGATTGAGAAGCTCAACTGGTAGTTTGAGCATTCAACTTCTGAAGTATTGCTCACTTCTGCAAATGAGCAGAGTATTCATCTTGAAGGTGGTGAATGTTTTCTACTTACTGGCATGAGTAATAACTCACAAAAATAAGAAACTCAAGTCACTCCTTTCTTTAGGATAAGCTAAATTTAATACTGTTTATAAGTCTGTTAGCGAATAAATAGCTGATGTGGACAGATAATATCTTGTCTGTGTTGATGCTGAGTAGGCCATAATTTTGAAGATCTAGGAAAGGCTAAACTGGATATTCAGAATACTTAAACACATAATAGTAGACAGAGCACCAGGACAGTTAACCTGGAGAGGTGTTAGAGGTTTTCCAGACCATAGTATCATGGAGCACAAGTTGGAAAAACAAAGCAAGGCAAAAGCCAGATGGAGCTCACCCTGTCTTAAAACAGTTGGAGACTAAGCTGATTTTTTTATATGCATTTAAATCTAAGGATTATTTAACTTGTGGACAGCTATAGATTTACCTTCTTTCTTCCACCACCCTGTTGTGGATTCAGACACATAACCTACTTTAAGTGTGTTGCTAGACTTGGAAACAAGCATGTGTTCTGCAGGAGATTTCTGTCTTGGCAAATGGAGTTTGGTGTAGAAGAGGCACAGATGGAAGAGTCCAGAGCTGTGTTCTGTCAGTGTTCCATTTCATCCTTGGCTTCAGGCAATACAAATTAGTCATTATTAAATAATGAAGTTCTTTTTAGATACGTTAAGTGGTGGCTGATTTCTTTTTTTTAAGTGCATCTAGCTTCTACTTGGTTTGTCTTGAATGCAAAAAGTTTAGACATTGAGGAGATGGAAAAAGCTACACAGGAGAGCTTGTTTGAATTACACTGGCCAGGTGTCTCTAATTTTGAGTGAAATTTGTGTGCAGTGGGTATGCTGCGCTTTCTCAATCTGAAATCTGCAATCAGATGGGACTTCTCATTTGTTCAGTGGTAGTGAATAAGCTTGAATAAGCAACAAGTTTGGACTGATGTCCTGTATGTCAGTGAAACACTCAGGAAGAACTGAGCTTCTGAAGTTCTTGTAACCCAATTGGCACTTTCCCACGAAGTGAGAAATACCACCATGTTTTGCAGTAATTGGGATATCTGGTGCATTGTTTGAAATAGCTGCTTCTACTGCATTTTGTGAATTGCTTGTCTGGATTTTCTAAAACTTAGCCATCTGTATGTGAACTGGCAAACCTCTTAAACAAGCAGCTTTAACGCAAGCAGGAAGACTTAAGAGTGGTCCATCAAGCATCTGATTCCAGAAACCAGGTTCAACTTCCAGTTATTTGTATTGCTTGTTGAGAACCAAGATTCATCTTTCGTATGTGCTTCTATGAAGAAAGTGATTTTTTTAACTCTGAATTACTGATAATGTGTAATTGATCCACTAATCTTCAGGCAAAATTTCAATCCCTTTAAGAAGTTCTACCTTATGTTAACCTTTTGAAATACGTAAGGCCTTTGGAATGTCAGATCTGAACACTTTTGAACTTTAGGTGATAGCCCAAATTAAACAAAACTGAATTAAATAAATCATTCACGAAGTCATTGAGGGAGGAAGGGAATTCTAGACGTGATCTAGTTAACTCCCCTTCCTCAGGCAGGTTCTCCCTGAGCAGGTTGCGCAGGACCATGTCCAGTCAAACTTTGAGGATCTCAAGGAATGGAGACTTCACAACCCCTCTGGGTGCCCTGCTTCAGTGTTTCACCAACTTCACAGTGAAAACTCTTTTTAATTGCAAAATTGCAGAATAAACCAGCAGGAATGAGTTAAAGCTTATCCTGACAAAATTACTGGGTTTTGTTTGTGCAGCTTCCTAGGGTAGTCTGCTAATATTCATGAAGGTTAGCTAATAGAATGTCTCCAGAAGAACTGGTCATGAATGATACCCTTTGTAACAGCTGGGTACGCTCTTTGCCTGCAGTGGTCTGAGCGTTCTTAATGTGAAAAATAGACCACATGAACAGAGGGGTAATAGAAATAATTTCTGCACATCTTTTTCTGTGCACCCTGGAATTAATGAGTAGTATACTGGGAGCATCTTAAATGAAATAGCTTTCTCTTTGAGATTTTTAACACCTTTTAAGGTTGTGGTTTATTTAAATGGGTTCCTTCCTAAGAGAGCAATAACACCAAAAATCAGCATTTCTTTATTAGGAGATAAGACTAAAATAAAAGCCATGCACAAAAGGAGACATTTCTTTAAGTTGCTCTTTTTTGGAGACACTGCTGGGAGGAGTTTCTGCAGATAGTGGGAATGATGGAGGTGACAGGTATAGAAGATGCTCTACTGTAATCAAGCTAATAAGGAAGAAAGGCACTTCTAGGATAAGGAACTTGGCTGTATCTAGGTAGAGATGTAAATGAATACAGAAATGCTTCTGCATATTTCTGTGTTGTTTGTTACAGAAACACAGAATTGCTGAGGTTGGAGGCAGCTTCTGGAGATTGTGTAGTCCAACCTCCTGCTCAGAGCAGGGTTCTCTAGAGCAGGTTGCTCAGGGCTTTGTCCAGTGGGGTTTTGGATATTTTTTTTGTTAATAACTTGGCATATATTAACCTGTTCACAGCTTCATCTAGCCAATTTATTTGTGCTTCTGTGTGCTGTTTTGAAGAGGAGATTTGGAGGAATGTGGGTAGCTCTGGGGTGTAGGGTGGTGGTGTCCTCTAATTTTTGGTACTATGGTAGACTAATTTGTACAAAATTATGAATGCCAGCAGTGGCGGGCTTGTTACTAAACCCTCTCTTGTCTTAATCAATTACAAACTTTCCATCAGTTTTTTAATGTGCTATGTAATACATGCTGTACAGATATTACACAAGAATTTAATACAGCATAGGTTCTTTAATAACTTTGCTGGCAATAAATGAATTTGCCATTTGTGCTTTGTGTAATACTGCTTATCCTTTTATATTGTTGTATCTCCAAGCTAATCTTTCAAATGAGCATTTTGTGCATTAGATATACTGGATGTTTTCCTTTGGCTTGTTGACTGGTTTTTGGACCTTATTGTTTCAGTTTCTAAAAATAATGGTCAAAGAGTATGGGAGAGTGTTTCTGAAAAGGTCTGTGCTAATGAAGCATAGTATTACTAAGTGTTGTCCTTTTGCTATTTTAATTTTTTTGTACCTATTTGCATTCTTACACACTAAAAATATTTTTAAAGGGGTATGCCAGTTAAGAATGGTATACTTTAGGTTTTGAAGTTGTCAGGAGATAATTACTGCTAAACTCTCAAGTGTTTAATAAGTGCTTAGAGAGAATACACTGTTAGAAATGGGCTGTGGCTCAGTGATTAAGAGCTAATTAAAAATGTTTTATATCCATCTATCATCTGAATTACCAGTGCTAAAGGAACATGAAATATTGCATCTTTGGGTGATACTTAGTTCATGACCAGTTACTTGTACCAGTTGTTTTGAACATAGGAACAAAATGAACCTTCAAACTAACTCCTTGTTGCTGAGAGGCTCTGTTTAGTGTGTGAATAATGTCTGTAGCAATGTTCAGCTTCAAATTTGCCTCAGATTCTGATACTGAAGTATATTTGAAACACATTCATTTTCAAGCACTGGTCCAGAATTTTGCCACTGTACTTTCTATGTTCAATTAAAAAGTTCAAAAGTGAGTAGTGGATTTTTGATGTTGTCTTAACCTTGAAGCTCCTGTATGTCCTTTAGTCTCTATCTGATCATAACTATATCCTGAAACCTGTTTTGCATAGAAATTTTTAAGTATTTTCTTAAACTGTAGCTGTTTCTGCATTGAACTTAGGGTAATCCATAGGAACAGAGGAAGCTAGTTAAAAAACACCAACCTTACTGGCAAAACTAGGTGTTGGGACCCTTTGAAACTTTATCTGGGGCAGATACTGTTCTTAAAACCAAAAATTGCTTGTATTAAACACTGTTAGTTACCCATTGTGTAGCACTGCAGTACTCATGTTCACTCTTCTTTCTCTCTTTAATTAGGGCAGAGCTTGGGTTATGGTTTTGTGAACTACGTTGACCCCAAGGATGCCGAGAAAGCTATCAACACTCTGAATGGATTGAGACTTCAAACTAAAACCATAAAAGTATGTAGTTTAATTATGATTTTAAGAATGATTTAAGTGTTTTGACTTCTTGTTGATCAGATGCATGATTCATTTTTCCCTTTCCAAGTGTAACTTAAGCATTCTGCAAATGTCAGTAGAATAGACTAGGACTTCATGTAGCAGATGGTTAGTCCTTTGTAGTCTGTTTAGATTTAGAGACTTATATTATGATTATGTATAGAAAATTTTGATTTTTTTAATGCACTTGCTAATGTTCTAGATGTGAGCTTGAATTGTTTTAACTGAGAAATAATGTTGCAGAAATACAGTATTGCATATAGTCTGAACACTGCACTATGTGCTTCCTCCTTACTGTCTCAAAGAAGATGGTATAACTTACTAATACTCCCTTTTTTAGGTTGCTAGTGTCTTGTTTCTCTTACAAATCCTTAAAATGAAATGCTGAAATAACTATTTTGGTTATCAATGAATTACTGGACTCCTAGGGCTCTAGTCTCTAGGTCTCTAATGTTTGGGATTCCTGGCTTTTTGTTTGTGTTGTAACTCCTTGTATTGGGTTTGTGTGGCAAGGTTTTGGTAGCCAGGGTGTTACAGGGGTGGCTTCTGTGAGAAGCTCCTAGAAGCTTCCCCCATGCCTGATAGAGCCAGTGCCAGCTGGCTCCAAGACGGACCCACCGCTGGCTAAGGCTGAGCCCATCAGCAACAGCAGTAGCGCCTCTGGGATAACAGGTTTAAGAAGGGAAAAAAAGTTGCTGCGGGACAGAAACTGCAGCCAGAGAGAGGAGTGAGAACACAAAGGAGAAATAACCCTGCAGACCCCCAGGTCAGTGAAGAAGGAGGGGGAGGAGATGCTCCAGGCACTGGAGCAGAGATTCCCCTGCAGCCTGTGGTGAAGACCATGGTGAGGCAGTCTATGCCCCCCCCAGCCTATGGAGGTCCATGGTGGAGCAGATATCCACCTGCACCCTGGAGAGTGCCCGATGCCGGAGCTGGTGGGTTCCCGAAGGAGGCTGTGACCCCGTGGGAACCCTGCGCTGGAGCAGGCTCCTGGCAGGACCTGCGGATCTGTGGAGAGAGGAGCCCACGCTGGAGCAGGTTTTCTGGCAAGACTTATGACCCTGCAGGGGACCCACGCTGGAGCAGTGTGCTCCTGAAGGACTGCATGCCGTGGAAAGGACCCACGCTAGAGCAGTTCATGGAGAACTGCAGCCTGTGGGAAGGACTCATGCTGGAGAAGTTCATGGAGAACTGTCTCCCATGGGAGGGACCCCATGCTGGAGCAGGGGAAGAGTGTGATGAGTCCTGCTCCTGTAGAAAAGTATGAAGCGGCAGAGACAATGTATGATGAACTGGCCCCAACCCCATTCCCCTGTGCTGCTGGCAGGGGGTAGGTAGAGAATCCAGGAGTGAAGCTGTGCCTGGGAAGAAGGGAGGGGTGGAAGGGAAGGTGTTGTGAGATTTGGTTTTATTTCTCATTATCCTACTCTGGTTTGATTGGCATATAGTCTGAACACTGCAATGGTTAATTTTCTCCAAGTTGAGTCTGTTTTGCCTGTGATAGTAATTGGTTGAGTGATCTCTCCTATCCTTATTTTGACCCATGAGCCCTTCATTATATTTTCTCTTCCCTGTCCAGCTGTGGTGGTGGAGAATGATAGAGCGGCTTTGGTAGGCACCTGGTGTCCCACCAGGGTCAACCCACCACACTCCTGTACCTCTTGTTAACTAAATTCAGTTTCTTGAATTTCTAGAAGCAGAAATCTTAAGAGTTACATTTTCTCATCTACTGTCTTAATCCATTATCAGAAGAGTGAGGATACTCATTTGAACAATTGATTGGGCTCTGAAATCTTGAGAGAGGAAATGAAATAAAATTTATCAGGGAATGCAGGCTTCTGAACATGTTTCACAGGTGTTGGTGCCTGAAGGCAATTCATATTTGAAACAGCCCATTCTTCCTCATTAAACAGCAGGGTTTGTTAGCAGGTCACTTTGATAGTGACTGCCCTCTAACTAGAATCATGTTTAAGCCATAAGATGAAGCTCACCTCTAAAAAGGTTCGAACTTAAAAAGCAATGCAGAGCCACTTAAAGATGACTGAGACAAAAATAAGATGGCAGTAATCATGGTTAGAATGCCCTACCTCTTCTGGATTCATAAGATTTAATGAAGTGGATTACACTAATTGAAACTGAAATACTGCTATTTAAAGGTGAATCATGGCTCACCATAGCAATGTATGAAAGACATAGATGCTTTGCTGCAGAAAGCTCCCTGTGTGCTTCTGGCAGACTTCTTGTCCACAGACAGCCTCTCCCATTTTCTGCTTTGGGGGAAAATTGAGGAAACTCATTTTGTGCTCCAGGTTTTTTGAAGCTGTCTTTTGGATGGCGGTGAGAGAGGGAATGGGTTTGTGTTCCAGTAATATGGCAGGTACACTGTATGTTTACCTTTAATGTATTTGAACAAATAAAAAATGCTTCTGTCCACGGTGATAAGTTGGAAGTTCAGGTGACTATATAGCCAGGCAAAAAAGGATCATGTTGTAGCGACTCAAGCCAGATCTCCCAAATCAAAATGATCCCTTAAGGGGGTTTCCAGTGACTTACTTTATGCTGCCAGTTTATGAATTCATAATCTTCTTTCACCTTGCTAAGTGATTAATGCAAACAGTCACTGTATTTCTGCAACTAAAAATTGATTATAAAAAAAAGTTTGGGGGGAAAAAAGTGAAAATGGAGTAGACAGATACAGGTGATGACACTGATGCTCTTCCTTCCTTCCCAGGACATGAAAGTAGAATTGCAGCTTATGAAAAATACCAGACAGTGACCCTTGCAGTGAGACTAAAGCCTATGTGTAAATTTTCAGGGATTTGTGCCTTAGATGTTCTTAGCTAAAGAAAATCTGAAACATTTGAGTTGTCACAAGCTGAAATGACCACTTCACCAAAATAAAGAAAATCTGTTTAGTTAGAAAAAAGTATCTGTAAATGTTGCTTGTCATGTTACAGGTAAAATTCTGACTCTAGCTACCCGCATTCAACCCTGTTTAACTTCAGCAGCATCTTTCAGTGTTAGTGTGTGTGACTTGAGGGAAAAACTGCTTTGTTTCCTTCTTATGTACTCTTCCTTCTTGGACACAAGCTGGTTTCAGGCCAAGTTTTCATGACTGGCTTCTGCCAAGATGCTGTTTGAAGAGGCTGGTTTTACTTCCTTCCACACTGTAGGTGGGGCAGAGGCTAGGGGGATCCCCAATAAGTTTTAAGACTAAGGCGTTTGTACATTGGATAGTTGCTTCTCCATTTAAAAGAACTGAGATGTCTGTGTGGTGGTGACTTGAAAGGAGGCATGCCAGGAGTGTTTGCCTTTATCTGTGAATGAGTAGAAATGCCCAGCCTACTGTGAAGCACTTAATAATTTACATGTTCCTCAGATCAAACTGGAGGCAATACTGAGCAGAGGTAAAGTTGATGTCTGAGGCTTTTACTGTCTCTGGGGGCAACATCTGGGGTGGAGGGAGTCACTTATGAGATCGCAGTGCCAGTACCCTTGCAGAGAATACTTAGAGTTCATAGACCACAGTGTTCCTATTTGTCCAGAGTTGATACTTCAATTAAAATGTTTAGTACTTCACTAGACTGATGACTGAAAATGTTTGTTTCCTGTTAGTCTGTAAAACTGGAAGGAACCTTGTTTAGGTGATGGACCCTCACATAGCTGAACCTGAACACATTCCCACTCAGACGGAATTGTCCTGACCCTAATGTGTGATATTCTAGATTAGGGCCATGACAGATACTTCTGATCCACTGCTTTTGTATTAGCATGTTAGTCATTGGATATATTACTCTGATCCCTAAAAGGAGGTGCCACTTACTGTTTTCTTGAAATAAGGTGTATTTGCAAAATGATGGCTTAAGTTTTTTTTTATGGGTAGCGATATTAAAACCTATTATCTGATAGCTTTCTAAAAAGAACAGCATCCTGTGGAATGCTTTATGGAATACCTCTCTTGAACTATTTGCAAAGTATCTCAACCAAATTTCAGATCCGTACCTCCAAAGGAAGTCATAGAGGGCTTCATCTTGTCTAACCTGGTGCCAGTTGTGTTGCCTTTTGATTTTACCTGAATATTAAAACTGCGGGGTGGGTATGCATTGATATTGAAGGCATATCTAGATGTGTTAGACACCTGAACACCACTCTGCCAGGTAATATACCTACACATATTATATGGTGCCCTCTGTGACATAATTTATGCTTTATTTGCAATGTAAACAGTCTTATTTGTATTTCAGGTAGGCTGTGAAGTTTGGGCTTCATTTAATTATGCAACTTCAGTGTGAAAACAAGTATCTTAGGAGAGGTAACATTTTCTGTAGCTTGTCTTCTGGGAGAAGGTACTTTGGTTCTGTTCTACTTAAAAGCCAGTAGAAATGCAGATTTCTGTCCCTGGTGCGATTTTTTTTTTTTTTTTTTTTTCCATACCCACTTGCTTGTGCATGACTTCTTTCATTTGGGTTGTCCTGGAAAGATCAGTTCTTCCCAAACGTGGAAAACTCAGAGGAGCAAACGGCATATAAGAGTCACTGACTTGCACATAGTGGTAAGAAAATTCAGTGCATGTGTTTGTTGGCTTGGCTTCTGCTTGGGAGAGGGGAGATCCTCAGTGCCTTGCCCTCCCCTTTATCCTGGGAAAAACCCTTTAAAAAAAAAAGATACAGGTGAATTTATTGTGAGATGATCTCAATAGGAATATCTTTCGGTGTGGTGTAGAAGGCTTATATATTAAAGTGTAGTAAGATTCTCTGTCTAAAGAGGGGTGAGCAAACAAATGGCCTATGCTTGAACTGGCGTACAACTGCATAATATACTGCATAGGAAGCAGTTTTTTACCTAGATTATTAGGGATAGCAGGAGGGCCCAGGAAAATCTCTTCGGCTTTTCTTTGTGGATGCTAGACTGCTTGAATGACAGACGTGGTCTTTTGTGGATTGTAGCTGCCAAGGGGGTACTGCACATGGCAGGCAGTGCTCGTTCCTCCCTCACAATGTGAATTGGGGCTGAGGAGCTTCCTGCTGTCCTGTCCCCAGCTCTTCAGTGCGAGAGGGCCTGAAGTGGCAGAGCTGCTGCATGCGGGAGCTGTTAGAGAGTGGTCTTACTTATTAATGCTGGTGATACATGTAGAGACATGTATACAAATATGCATTGGAAAGGGAAAAGAAAATAGTTTGTCCAGGCTAGAGGCTTAGGAGTTGTCCTTTTTTATAAGATAATATTGATTATCTAGCTGTACCTAGCTAGTGCTGCTTAAAAATCAGATTTAGTGAGGTTTCTTCCTCTTTTAAATTCTTTGGACTATTAGGGTGTTTACATGGGTAATTATCACCTGTCAGGGGAATAGAGATTTAAGAAATATTTTATCTAAAGTATTAAATCTGTAGGTTTTCTTCCCACTCCTTTATAGCTTTGCATATATTTAAAAAAAAATGGGCTTAACATGTAATGTTCTGCTAACTTCCTGTTGGAACGAAGTTTGACAAATTCTTTAGCTACAAGCACAGATGTCCTGCTTTGCCATCATAACCTAGTTAACTGCCTTACTGTAGAAAGCTGTGTAATGAGAAGAGCTGGTTATGACTTCAGCAGAAGAGTGAATACTGAACTGTCAGTTGTACAAATGCCCAAAGAAGTGTAGTACAGCAAGGGAAGACTTGGAGGTGAGGGATGTGCCACAGCTTCGTTAGTGTCCACTGATGCAGAGTGTCCTTACAACTTGGCATTATGCAATGCAGTTTTGCTTGGTGCCTTGAACCATTACTTAGATTTACAATAAGTTGCATTTTAAAGGAATTACCCTCTTACTTAACTCCTCAAGGTCTTCACCCTTGTGAACTTACACCTATGACAGTACGCCTGACAACGCTGTATACACTTCATGGAAAATAACAGAATGCTGAAAAAACACATGCTAGTTTGATTTCTCAGCTGGTGCACCAGGTAAAAGATTGAGATTGTTCCTGTCTTCATCATTGATACTTGTAAAGGAAAATTTTGGTAGTGTCACTTTTTTGTAGTAATTTTTTTCATTAACTAATGTCCCTGGGGAGCAACAAAATATGAGTTGTGTAAAAAGTCTGTTAAAATAGCAGAGGCAAGTGAGCTGTGAAGGTGAGAAAAACCCTCCTTACCTTGATTTTTTTTTTTTTCCTTCCAGCACTAAGGTACATTGATCTAGTGAGTAGCAAAAGGGGATCCTATTTGGAGTTTTAATTAAAGCTAGTGAGTTTTACTGATGCTATCAATCAGCAAAGATTGAGAGAGGGGGCATGGTGCCAGACCATTTAGCGGTCTTGACAGGGTAATTAAATACCTCAGGACTGTATTGTCAAGATAAAATTGAAGTGCTCTAGCAGATCTGAAGCAGAAGAACAATTTGTCTTGGAACAAAGGCAAAGGTGGTTTTTTTTTTCCCCCCTAAATTTCTGCAGGAGTTATATAAATGTTAATTATACAATCTTTTAGCTATGTTACAGTTAAAAGCTTTGACAGCATTTCCATTTTAAACCCCCTACCCACCCCACACATGTTTTTTCACCCCCAGGTAAAATTTGTTCTTCACTGAAATTCAAATCTCCTCAGACTTTGCATGTTACTTAACCAGCTTAAGCTGGCTGCTTGTTTTTAATGTTGCTGAGTAATATTAAGAGGAGGATTCACTTCTGAATACATATTGCTGTGACTTCCTGTAAAGCACATTATGGCCACATGGTTGTTCATTAATGCCTAACCACTCTGAGGAAAATAACACAGTGTGTCAGACTGAACTACACAATGTGCTAATCTCTCACCTCAGCAGCTACGTAGCTTGTTTTCTGTTTGGATCCTAACTGCTGTGTTGCAGCTGATTAGAGTTTCCTCCAGGAGTCTCTCCCTGCTTTTCCTGGGGCAGAGGATCCTTAGACCAATGCAGGTCAGCCTAAGGCTGCTGAGCAGGTTTGTGGCCAAAAACCTCAGTGGTGCAGTAAGGTCCTTTCCGAGTTTGCCTAGGGGGTTTCTGACACAGCAATGGAGTTGTTAGAAGGGGCCAACAGTACTGTATGGAGCTGAAGGAAGACTGCAAGCATTGCTCAAAAGCCAAGCTCTAAGCAAGTGGAAAAAAAAGCCACCAAAACCAACAAAAACCAGCTTGTTACTACTAGGATCAATGATGCGTCTTCCTGTCCTCTGCCCTCCTCATGCTATGCAAAGTCCTTTAAGTAGCGGTGTATGGCTTTCTATGTAGGTGTCGTGGTTTCACCCCAGCCAGCAACTAAGCACCACTCAGCCACTCACTCACTCCCCCCACACCCAGTGGGATGGGGGAGAAAATCGGGAAAAGAAGTAAAACTCGTGGGCTGAGATAAGAATGGTTTAATAGAACAGGAAAGAAGAAACTAATAAAGATAATGATAACGCTAATAAAATGACAATAGTAATAATAAAAGGATTGGAATGTACAAATGATGCGCAGGGCAATTGCTCACCACCTGCTGACCGACACCCAGCCAGTTCCCGAGCGGCGAATCCCTGCCCCCCCCCACTTCCCCGTTCCTAAACGAGACGGGATGTCACACGGTATGGAATACACTGTTGGCCAGTTTGGGTCAGGTGCCCTGGCTGGGCTTGAGAGGCTGAAAAATCCTTGACTTTAGTTTAAACACTACTGAGCAACAACTGAAAACATCAGTGTTATCAACATTCTTCACATACTGAACTCAAAACATAGCACTGTCCCAGCTACTAGGAAGACAGTTGACTCTATCCCAGCTGAAACCAGGACAGTGGGTCTGAAGGTTTTTTTCTTCCCTTAATTTTAATGCTGATCCAGATAAGCTGAGCTCAGTTTCCTAGCTTTGTTGGGGAGCTAGGACTTTTGAACTGCTGCCTGCTGGAAAGCAGGGTGAGCGTGGGCTGTGGTGCAGGGAAGTAATGCAGGTGGCTGGCTGTGGTGGTTGTTTCCTTACTGACAGAAGTCAAATACAGAACATGGTCAAAGAAGAAAGAATGTAAAAAAATCTTTTTGAGCTCCAGTACTCACTTGTACCAGCGCTGCTCCTCTCTGTCCAGTAACTAATCTGAAAATTGGCAGAAGCTTCAGATGCTGGAGACTTTATACCCCGTGTTCATACAGTGCACTAACATTCTCAAGAGTGAAGGTGATAAATATGTAAAGGTGTAAGACTTTCCCATAAGCAGTTACCAAAACCTTCAAGAGACTACATCTGTAAGGAGACTTCACTTTATTTCAGTGGAAGTTAACTGCAGAGCAGTCATTCCTTAGTTTTAAAAACACATTACTGTGTTACTTTTTCCCCCGATTCAAAAACCATGTTGAGTTCATATTTGTGAGTCTTAGTAGGTGTGGTGTGGTATATTTGGCCTACCGCTGTTTGGCAAGTTCATATTATCTAGATAAAATTATTCTAGTTCAAAGGAAGAGCTAATTAAAATACAGGCACTCCTACGTTGGCTAGTCACGCTCATGTGAACTACTGTGCCCATCAGTAATCACTTTGAACATCATGTTATAGGTCTGCTTGTTTAAGAAGCTGGGAAAAGAGCTGGAGCTTCAACACTGTTCTAGCTGGGCTGTTGATTTGGACATGGAGAAGGCTGTGCTGGTCAGTGTGGCTCTCTTTGTGTGCCAGGGTTGTAGGGGATTCTTTGTCAAGAGTGCATGTAGCAACTGACATAATTGCTCTGCGCTGCAATATCCTGAGACCGTTATTGTCCCTACAGGTCCCTTATAAGTGTAGCCTGTTCTGTGTAGTCCTTGAAGAGAAAGCTCTGGTATTAGGGCAGTATATTGATGAGTCATTTGTCTCTGAAGTGTAGCTCATCATGGTCCACCACCAGTTAGTACTTCATGGCCAGATCGGGTTCCAATGTGTGTCTGTTTTGTGGAGGAACAAACTGTGAGGTGGGTCTCTTCATGCCCTCAGCTGCACGGGCACAGAACAGACATGGATCCCATGGCTGACCTCAGGCCTGCGACTGTCACTGGTTGTAGCTGTCAGAGCCTGTACTCTTCATGAGATGTGGACTAAAATAGCAAAACCTCTTCTAACAGTAGTGCTGAAAGGCTGTTACTTCTGTGTCCGTTTTTGAATGTGTTACCTATTGCAGGGCAGGCTGTAAAAGTAAAGTCTGTATGGGATATGGTTATATTTATTAGCTTAATCTACACACGTAACTGAAGCGGTGTTGAGTAGTATGTTTCTGTAGTTCCACAGAGTTAAGTCTAAATTGCCTTTACAGAGGGAAGCCTACAGTGTTTCCAATTTGCTTTGCCCACAGAAACAAATGCTGCTGCAAGCTTGCACCATGAACTTAAACTCAGCACAGCATGTACGTGTTTAACAAGGCAGTCTTGTGTATACTGGGAAAAGTGGCCTTTAACCTTTGTTTGGAATGAACTATCTTTCATTTGCGGGGAGACAGAAAGTAAACTTGATAAATATACAGCAGTGTACTCTCCTGTTTCAGACAACCACCTATCACTGGATAGTGACAGCTGAAACCTGGTCTCTGCTGTGTGCTGCAGCATCTTGTTGCTAGAAATCAAATTGAGTTCTTGACTCATGTTGTCTCATATACTAATTTAAGTGCAAGTTAACACTTGCCTGGCTCAATGGTTTCTGAGAACATTGCTTTTATTGTGCTTGCCAAGGGGGCTTATATATTCCTAATGTATTCCTCTTCCCAATATAAATCTGTCTGGTTTGCAGGAAGGTTTAAGCCATTTTCATCTGCACATAAGGCAGACAGTGTTCTAAGCTGAAAGTTTACGCTGGAAGTTATTGAATGTAAACATTATTGAAATCCTGATTTTAACATTTAAATATTTCGGATCTAAAGACTTGCAAGAATACCTTGGGTAGAGGTAGTTAGAATTTAATATCACTTTTTCCTGAAATTCTTGCGGGTAATACAAACACTCTGTTTGCCCTGTATACTAAGAAACTATAAGATAAAAAAGATGGAGGTATGGTGCTGAGATGTCTAAAAGGTAGTAGCAGATAGTAAGAAACTGAAACATTCATTTGCAGGGATTGGGTCGCTTTATTCTTTTTGGCAACTTCTTTAACTTGTTAACTTTCACAGCTTTGACTTGAAAATTGTAAATCAGTTCATCTTGATGTTAAGAAATAAAATATTAAAGCAGTGAAAATACTTGGATTTGGTGGTGTAGTGTTTGCATTTCTAGAAACAAGTGTCTTTCCTACTAACTACAGTGGAAAATTCCAGTAAAACTGTTTTTAAATTGGTGTCTCCAGAGTAGCTGTGGTACAGTGTGTCATCATTAAATATTTAAAACTGTAGGCTTTCTGGCTGCTTCTTGACTTGCATTGTGTTCAATGGTTTTGACATTGCATAACCTTAATGTTTATCTATTAAATATTCACCTGTTGAAGTAGCTGTGGAAGTAATATTTTAGCATAGTGTCATGGTTTAACCCCAGCCAGCAACTAAGCACCATGCAGCTGCTCACTCACTCCCCCCACACCCAGTGGGATGGGGAAAAAATCAGGAAAAGAAGTAAAACTCGTGGGTTGAGATAAGAACGGTTTAATGGAACAGAAAAGAAGAAACTAATAAAATGACAACACTAATAAAATGACAACAGCAATAATAAAAGGATTGGAATGTACAAATGATGAGCAGTACAATTGCTCACCACCTGCTGATCGACACCCAGCCACTCCCTGAGTGGCGATTCCCCCCACTCCCCCAGTTTATACACTAGATGTGGCGTCCCATGGTATGGAATACACCTTTGGCCAGTTTGGGTCAGCTGCCCTGGCTGTGTCCTGTGCCAACTTCTTGTGCCCCTCCAGCTTTCTTCCTGGCTGGGTATGAGGAGCTGAAAAATCCTTGACTTAGTCTAAACACTACTGAGCATCAACTGAAAACATCAACGTTACCAACATTCTTCTCATACTGAACTCAAAACTTAGCACTGTACCAGCTACCAACAAGACAGTTAACTCTATCCCAGCTGAAACCAGGACACATAGCTATTAATTCAGTGCATATGTATATTGTTTGAAGAGACTGTCAGCAAGTAATTACTGAATGAGCAAACTTGACAGGATACAGGTAGGGAGATGAATCTGGAGAGTCTGTGCTTTAAATCTCTATCACAAGTGAAATAGCTAGACTTTGACATCAATAATGAATAGAAACTGTATATCCCATACTCCAGGCAAGCTTCTTTTGCATGGGAATTAGTTTACTTTTACAGTAACATTTTGTGGTGTCCTTGTTTTTCTCCAGTGATGCTGACTTGCAGTAATCACAGATCACTAGAAATGTATTGCCAAAGAAAGTAAAACTTAATGACATTGGGTTTCTGAAGTTCTGTGTTTCTTTCAGGTTGCTTGCCTGGCCAGAACTTCTGGTGCTTAACGAGATGGCTAGGGATAGTGTTTCGATATTTGTAATGAAGTACTGATTTCAGTTTGATGTATGTTATTCCTGTGACTAATCTGCCCAGGTTCCAGTATACATCATTTAAGGAATAGGAGCAGTCACTGGGATACTTTCCACGTAGGGTAATCTGTGATCGGTGTATGTGCTTAGATGTGAAAAATACCTTTTAAAGACACTTCAAGAATTGAATTTAAAGGGAATGACACTGAAACTGAACTTGTAATGGTTGTATTTACTGGTTAGAGCTTATTGCTTTAATTTACTTGCTTTCTTTAAATTGCATTCGGTATAGGCCTTAAGTGCTATGTCAAACTCTATTCCAAATAGCATTTAACCAGCTAGGGCATGGGCAATAGACATCACTGGATCAACTGTCACCATGAAAGAATTCATACTCATTTTACAGAGGAAAAGTGAGGTTTTCAGATAATGTTTTATATCTTGGCAGATACCAGTTCTGTAGTGTAAGGTAAACTTGCAGTTAAGTTAGCAAACATTTCTTGTGGATTTTCTGTCTTCTGAGGGGCTCGGAGTGAGTTTATATCCTTGATATGTGACAGCATGTGTTAAGGAGTGTGAGTTCCCCTTTGGAAGACAGTGTTGCTATTTTTAATTCCTCTTTGAAGGAATAGGGGGAAAATGATTATCACTGGTTTTATACAAAAGGCTGAGTGTGAATCCTCTGTCCTGGCTTTGTTCCTTCACTTGAATCAAGTTACTTCCAGACTTTGAGTAGAAGTCTATTTCAAAGAATTTCCTTAAGAATTGTTATGTCTTGTTGCAGGATTGCAGAACGGCTGAGGTTGGAGGCACCTCTGGAGGCCTCTAGTCCAATGCCCTGCTCAGACCAGGTTCATAAGCAGGTTGCTCAGGACTGTGTGCAGTTGGGTTTTGAACATCACCAGGGTTAGGTTCTACAATCTGAGTAATTTCTTCCAATGCTTGACTATCCTTTACCATTAAAAGGTGTGTTTTTACAGAATAAAATCTATATGGAATTTCCAAATGAACTTTTCTGTGTTTCAGTTTGTGCCTATTGCCTCTTATCCTGTCACTTGATACTACAGAGAAGAGTCTGGCTCCATCTTTACTCTCTTCATCAGATTTTTATGGCTGAGATCCTGCTGAGCTGTCTTTTCTCTAGACTGAGCAATCCCTGCTCTCTCAGCCTTTCCTTTCATTAGAGACGCTCCAGTCCCTTAACCACTTTTGTGGCCCTCAACTGGACTGACTCTAGATGTAAATATCTGTATTTTATTGGACAGCCCAGAGCTGGCGGCAGCCTCCCAGCAGGATCTCATCAGGGCTGAGTAGAGGGGAAGGATCACCTCCCTTGACCTGCTGGTAATGCTTCTACTAACACAGCCCAGGTGGCTGTTGGCCATCTTTGTCACAAGGGTACTTTCTGCTGGCTCATGATCAGCTTGGTGTCTACCAGGAGTATTCAGGACCTAAGTTCCTGTAACCTGCCATAGGAAGCCTCTTTATCAGAGTTGTAGTAGTAAAAAGTGATTATGGCCATTTTGTAGCATCATAAGTAATTTATCCATATAGTGCATTTCAGTGTGGCTTTACTGGAGTTGAAACAAACTGTATGGAAACGGGGAAATTCTCATTCCTACTGTAGAACTGGACACTGGCAGCTTTTCTATTAAAATTAGATTTGTGCATCTTCACAAAAAAAAGTAAATTAGGAGAAAAGGCTGAGGGTATTCCCAGCGGCCTGTGTGGGAGATCAGAAGACAAACACTTCGAACACAGGTCTTTAGCTCTTTTGTGGCTCTCACATTAGAAGAGCAAGGCACTATGGCTCACAGGGCTCTGTGTTGGATAGTGTGTTATCTTGGACAGCTACAAGTATTGTAGGTCAGCCCTTTTCAGCCACCTTTGGAAGATACCTTGCACAAGGCCTCTGAGGAGGAAGTCGGAATGATCACAGCAGCGTTCAGGGTACTGCTTGCTTAGTCTCCAGGGTGCTCCATCTCAATTGCCTTTTTGGTTTTGCTTCCACAGGAGTCTTAAGAGTTAGCTGATCTGCATGGAAATGGGACAGGGAGCATTTGAAAAGAAATGTCAAATGATTAGGCAAAAGATAAATTTACGGAGTTAAGTTCCAGCTGCCCAGAGCTGGCTGATTCTGCATTGCAGGGAGGGAAGAAAAGGAGCTAAATCTGACCACATGTTGAGGCTTCTTTTTACCTTTATGTTTTGTACAGTGAAAACCCCAAATAATATAATTTGTCGTGTTCTGTAACACAAGCATGGATGTACTGTTCTAATCTTCCCTGTAATAAGGATAAACCACTTGTACAGACTTCAGTGGGAGGTACTGAACTCTTCAAGATGCTGGTTTTGTAGCATGATTATAAGGGCTGAAGAATCTAACTGATAATCTTAAAATATTTCTGACTGACACTTTCAGGCAGCAGGTAAAAACTTCTGTGCAAAAGGACCTGAGAAGCTCACTGTTACTTGGCATTTTGTTGTAAGACCTCTGTGTTGCAGAAATTGGTGAGCTGCTGAACAGCTGAAATGCGATCCTACTTCTGCCATTCATTCTTAGGCTTATAAAAGTGATGTAGCAGAGTTTATCTTGACCTCATGAATGATTGTGTGTCACTTGATAGCAAGCTCAATGACTGTACAAAAAACTACATTCACTTGAAAAACATGTGCAAACCTCCAAGTGCTTTGGGCTGTCTTCCTGTGTTTTTGACCTAGATATCAAACTGAAATATTTATTCCTTGTATTTTTTAATGCTTTTTAATGATAATTAAAGGAAAACATTCTTACATCTTCTTAAATTTGTCTTTTTAATCTTATAGTAAGTTAACTGAGAACACTTTTTCTCCACCAAGGCTTGCTGGAGTGTGTACCTAACTTTTCTCCTTTATTTGAATTTATTTGAAAGTACTACTTAAATTATATATGAGTTCATGTAGTCAGCTGCTCCTGGGTGGTCTGTGTTACATTCTTTCAGTGTTTTCAGAGAAGCCAGCACAGAAAAAACCAGTTAACTGGCTTTGCAAGTTAACTTTTCTGGCTGCCCTTAGAAACTTTGCAATGTCTCAGAACAAGTGACACTGTCCTATTTCAACTGTTTTTAAAGTGTTTGATTTCTAATTTTTTTTCTTTTTCCTAAGGTTTCCTATGCGCGACCAAGCTCGGCTTCTATCAGAGATGCAAATTTATATGTTAGTGGACTTCCAAAACCAATGACCCAGAAAGAACTCGAACAGCTCTTTTCCCAATATGGACGCATTATTACTTCTCGTATTCTGGTTGACCAAGTCACTGGTGAGTAGCCTGTTTGCACCTCCTCTCATTTTTGGACTGGCAGTTTAAGAAATATTTTAGCTTTCTGTAAAATAGTCTCATTTCTAGAATGTATGAAAGGTGTATATAGGCTAGAAAATGTAATTTTCTGCTGGAATTGTTCATAAATATGCATGGACAAAAATAGATTGTGGAGTGTACTGAGCCAGCTTGAGTAATTTCCACCCTAAAGGTGCAGGTTTGAAGCCTGTTTCATGGCTTGTAATAAATTTACAGCTGCTATAATCTTCCTTTCCAAGTTGCTGTGTGAAAATAGTCCCTATGCACCTTATGAAATGCTATTAAACACTCTTTTAAAAAAAATAAAATCTTAACGCAGAAATGCACAGCTGGTTCTCTGAGGCTAGGATTACAAAAGACCTAGGCTGGTAATTGCTGTTAAGACTGTTTTCAGGGTTGCCTCATTAACTTTGGGCACACTGAAGAATGTGAACTTTGAGTTCCTTGGGAGCAGATAAGGTCTGTGCTTAGCAGTGCCTTAAAGAACTAAGCTCTAGCAGGTTAGTTGCGGTTACAGTATGCGTCTTAACCAATGAGTGGGTGTCAGTGACACTCTGGTTACTCTTAAGACCTGGACAGTAATGCATGTGTCTTTGTTGGCTCAAATAGCTGATCTTGAGGAGCTTTATAATTTGCTGTCTCACCTGCTTCCAGCAGGCCTGTTCCAAAAATAAGCAACCAAATGAAATGCCAAGTACATGACAGAAGTACTGAGTGTGCAAAGCAAAATACAAAGGAGCAGGGCTCTCAATTCTCATCTTCCCAGAAAACTAGGGGTGTGGGGTGGAAGAATTCATTTACTCACATAATCATTCCCTGAATAATAAGCTGGCTTGGATTTTTTTTATAGTTGTACCTTTTCAAAGTTGCATGTCATTGTAGGTGACAAACAGCTTTCAGCTGTAGGAGGTCATAAAGTTTTCAAATGGTCTTACTTTGAAAGGATTGTGCATGCTAGTGTTTGACACTTGGCTGACCTGTAGAGGACCTCATATGTACTCCTTTGCAATTCCATTATGTTAACAGAAATCTCAATATTGACACATAATACTTAGAGTGTTTTAATAGTGTGAGTTGGTGAGAGTGCAGAGAGGCAGGGAAAGGAAAGCTAAAGGCCAAATAGTGACTTGTAGAAGCAGCAGATTTGCAGGTCAGTTTTCCGGTCTTCGTGGAATAAATCGCTGTTTTCAGTACGTTCCTGTGTTTTCATGCATGGAAATGGTGGGATTTGACAAATTAGCCAAATAAGTAAATGTAATTAAATTTTTAAATGTGTACAGTAATTCTAAGTACTCATAAATCCTAATATGTGCACATTAGTTCTCTGGCATAGGCTGTTGTTCAGGTTTAAGCTTTCTTCCCTCCTCCTTCTTAGTAATTTGGAATAGGTAGACTCAAAATGGTATGAATAATAAGGTTGTGACACAAACTAGCAGGTGAAAAGTGTAAGGTTGAAGCTGTGACATTTACCTCTTTAAAGCTTTCTTATGCCTGTTTGTTGTCACTTTGATGGTTTAAATTGTCATTGTTTATGAACAGAATAAGTTTCTTGTTGTTAGTGTCTTTCACAAGTGAGGACAAGCATCTAATATGTCTGTTTATTCATGAACCAAAATAAAAGGGGCCTCTAAATGGATTTAGGAATATTAGAACAAAGTGTGCAACTGCTGTTGGCTGTAGTAGCGTTAATGTTAATTGGTTCAAGTATTGACACCTTAGTGTGTTTATATTTAAGCCACAGCATAAATTTTTGAGGTGCAATGTTCCTAAGACCTTCCATAAACACTTGCTGATCCCCTTGCATGTTGTCTTTGACTTTTCTATACCAAGGAAGAAACTATGTCTCAAGAAAAATTTCCTTCAAAAATAACACCTACAAAAGTATGGTGGTGTGCTGAAACTGAATCTTACTTAGAGGTAACCATGGACTGTTAAAACAGGGCCATAATTCCCATTACTGCAATCTAGAACCTGCACTCTGTTCTTTGTCCTCTCAGCATATTTGCTCCAAGGGGAACTTCAGGGGGTGGCGCAGCAGTGCATAAGCCATTTCTTGCTGCTAGGGAGCAGATGACTAAGCTATTTACAGAATTTCTGTGAATTTAGATACTGCAGGGTAGTATGGACTGAACAGAGGTTACAGTGCAGCTGGTTCTGGGTTCACCTCTATCCTGCACACACACACCACCCCCTACTCCCCCTCTCCCCCGCTTCATTTCAGAATTACCCTTTGGCTCACTATGCTTTTGTTGTCTCCACTGTGTTTTCCCTCAACCTTCTAAGCTTTCTGCACAATGTATCTTACGTCAATTAAATTAAAAAAATAAAATAAAATTTAAAAAAATTACAGTAGAAGTCTTACTACTTTGAGCAAAAGCTCAGTTCTAATAAGCTCAAACTTATCATGTGTTCACAGCAATTGGCCATTAATATAGCAATTGGCTGTATCAAATGTTAACACCTAATATTCTAGAGTCTATGAATTAATTATTATATGCTTCCTTCACCCTGTGCAGGAGTATCAAGGGGTGTGGGGTTTATCCGGTTTGACAAGCGAATTGAAGCAGAAGAAGCTATCAAGGGCTTGAATGGCCAGAAACCTCCAGGTGCCACAGAGCCCATCACTGTAAAGTTTGCTAATAATCCAAGCCAAAAAAACAATCAGGCCATCCTTTCCCAGCTGTACCATTCTCCAAACAGAAGATATCCAGCACCTCTAGCTCAGCAGGCTCAACGTTTCAGGTAAGTCAAATACATACTTGTGTGCAGCTGTGCTGGAAGCCACATGTTCCCATGGGCCTGTTTGTTTCCCTCCACTCTTTCCCTTCCCTGCTTGTCTGATTTCTGTGTTGAACTGCAGCTATGCTCCTACAAAACAGCTAAAAGCAAAAATGCATTCCATCCTATTGATAGCATTTCAGTATCTAATAAACCTATTTAATTATTGTTAAACCAAGATGACATCTTTTTCTTCTACACAGTCACTAAAAAAATCCCTTTTTAAAGCCTATTTTTGATTTCCTAGATTATTCTCAGTTAATGTGCAAGTTGATTCAGTTAAGACTGACCCGGGCAATTCAGTTTTCTTCTTGGCCATATGGCATGCCACAGCCAGCCTCTTCTTCTCCACCCTGTCTTTCCTCCCCATTCTGGCTTTCAGTTTTTTTCATACGCAGTTGTCTAAATCCTTGTCTTCCCTTACTACAAACTTTTGTAATGAAGGTTATTCAAATACTTTCTGCATGTGTTTTTTGTGGATGTATGTTCCCATCATGTTGAAACTACAGCCATACAGTTTCCTGTGATATATAGTGTATTGAAAAGGACAGATGGTGAGAACAAAGTGAAACAAATACTGTATTATCTACATTCATGAGTACCTTGGATTTTTTTCAGTGATTTTGATCGTTTCTTCCCACCCTCTGCCCCTGGGCTATGTGACTGGAACGTGTTAAACAGCAATATATGCAAACGGTTTCTATTTTATTTTCAAGAAATAATATCAGCTGGCAGTTTGCTTCAAAGAGAGTATACCAAACTTCAAAAGCTCTGCATTGCCTTAGGTTGCTTTTAGGCTGAATATTTGGAGTTCATTGGCTGCAATTCTGCCAGAACTTCTGAACTCTTCTTCAGCTTTTCAGCCTTATGTGCTGCAAGTGTCTGAGAGGTGTGAAGGTCACCGCTAGAGTAGGCTTTCTGCCCTAAGGGAGGGGATAATAAATTTTATTCATTACTTTGTGGATTTTCTTAACATGTCTTACAGAATAGAAGGATTAATCTAAATGGTGTGCTGAGTATTGAATAAAAGTAGGCTTGCCATTGTTCCATAGGCAGAGCATAGGGGCAGAAGTTGCGCTGGCAGGATGGACCCAAGTGCATTATTTGAAATAAGGTCATGAGGGAGCTGTTGTACAGCCTGTGTGTTAGAGCATTCAACATATTCTGGCAAGTCTGGCCTGCTGACTCCTTGAGTCCTGCTGAGTGCACTTGTTCACAGATACGTGGCTGTGTTAAGTATTACTCTGATACTGGCTAGGATAGCATCTGTATTTAACTGATACTCCAGGTAGATCTGTCATGATTTGTAAAAATTCTCCAATTTCTGGAGTTTTTTCTTTGGATGGGACCTAAGAAGTTCTTTGCAGTTAAGTAATTTCAATAGACTACCCTTGTCATGCAACATTAGGCTTTCAACCTTACAAATTTTATTTGATTGCAATTTATTTTTGTTTAAAAAGGAATTGTATTTTTATGAATATAAATTTCACTGGAAAGTTTTTTTTCTGAGGTACTAAGTGTAAAGTGGTGCCTGAAACAACCATAAGAGATACTGTGATTTGCTCCACTTAAAAGTGTAATGGTAACAAAAAGCACTGAGTAGGTACCAAGTCTGTCGTGAATAGGAGGGAGAGTAAAATCGTTCCTGCTTTTATCGATGTGGAAGGAAGAATAAGGTTGAACTGACTATTCAAAAGGTAAACTGGGGTTGCAGACAAAATTAGATTTTTTTTTTTTCTTTTTAAAATTTTTTGGGGAATGCCTTCAGGCTTCTGTTTCCTCTCTAAAAGAGGCGGCCTTGCCACATTTTAAATTTTTATAACTGAAAACGGAAATCATCTTTTCTGGTTTTTTAGGTCTTTGCTGTTGTCGCAGAATTCCAACTCTATTGCTGACTACATAGTTCAGATTGCACCAATGCTTCAGATCTTTTATGTCTTTTACATGCAAGAAATCTTTGCTTTTGACATTTCAGACAGGATTACTTGATACAGTTGCCCTGTCTTAGTGGTTGACAGAGGCCTGAAAACAGTAAACTTCAGTAGTATAGAACAATAGGATCACTACAATGCTGCTTTTCTTCTTGTTAAGAAAAATCTTGAGCTGGACTTTCAAAAGCAGCTATATATAATTGTTCCTCAGTTTCTGTAGGATGTGTAACTTAAAGCATCTTTAAAAATTGTCCAGTGAGTGCCCCTGAGAATTTTTCCACAATACTTTTAAGTCATCCAGGTAACTGAAAACTGTTAACGGTGATACTATTACCATATGAAGTCCTCAGCCAACTGCTCTACAGCAAAGACCTGTAAGCAGTGGTGTTTCTGGAAATCTTCACCTTCCCTTCCACCCCCAAATGTTAATGACAGTAGGCCTCTGTCATCCACACTGAGTTTATAGATAGTAGTCAGGCATTTTTTAATTTCCTCTTTTCTGCTCTTTTAGGGGTTCAGTGGCTTGCTTTCCTGTCAGTGCATCCTGCAAACCCTGCTCACTGCAGAATCATAATGCCGTGTAGTTTGATACCTTTACTTGGCTGCAAACAAGACCAAGTATTTTTTCTTCGTTTTTTTTTTGTGCACAAGTGTGGTTACACTACTGTGGCACTTTAGTTTGGATTCTGCCTACCAGTAATGGTTCTTAAATCCTATAGCTCATTACTGGAGAGAAATCACAATAAGGTACAGATCTGTAAGCTAAAAACTAAATCAAGTGTACCTTTTTTACCTAAGCTCATATTTTGTGGAGTCCTGAAGTCAACCTTTAACAAGACTTTCCTTTCACATCTCTGGGCTTTGCCAGGAAGAAACCAGGGCTTCTTTAGGGTAGAAATATTCTTAGAGAAGCACTTCAAGGGACTTCAGGAATAAGATTAATAGGATTGGTAGGCACTGCGTGTTCTGGGTATTGGCTAGGTAATTCCAAAGGGTTTAGAGTTGTGGTGACATACTGCAGTTTAGCAGCTTGGGGGAAGGTGAAGGAAGAAACACATGAGGAAAGCTTATGGTCTAATATGTATGTGTGTATCTATATTCTAAAAACACTATATTCTGGAAAAGAGTAGGAAAGTGAAAAATCTTTTTTTGCAGTTCATGTTCTACCATGCGTTACTGCTCCAAAACCCTGCATCTGTCTGGGTATTCACATCAGCATACTGTCAGAAGCCGCATTAAAGTTTTCATCTGAAATGAGTTGATCTGGAAAACTTCACTGAGGTGGTCACTGACTGTAACTTTATGCTAACAGTATTTGACTTAGGCTAAACTTGTACTGGTTCATTTTCTAAACTGTTATGGTTGTGGATGCTACACAATAATAACTATTTTGTATTTGCTAACTGTATCAGGTGTAATAAGGTGCCACCACTCTTCTGGTGATGGTGCTTTAACTTTGCATGAGGCTCTGTACAGTGTAAGGGACGTGGGTGTAATATACCAAGTTTCCTTAAGATTAAAGGTTGGGAAAGCCTGAAGACTGAACACTATGCTAAATGTTTTGCAGGTTGGACAATCTGCTCAACATGGCTTATGGAGTAAAGAGGTAATAAAGGACTATTGGGTTCATAACAACCAAATCAAGTGGTTTATATACTCTTACTTTTTAAATGGACATTACGTTGGATTTTTGCATGATGAGACTTCAGCTGAGATTGCTCATTTTGTTGCACTGTGCATGAAAGAGACAAGCTGATTGTAGCAGTTTTATCAGATTCCTGTTTCAAGTGACTCACTAATCCTTACTGGTTTTATAGCATGCTCTTCTTTTGACCTAGCACCGTTTCCCCTACTTGTGTGTAGTAATGTATGTACTATTTATGGGGGGGAGGGAATACTTGCAATGTTACCTTCTTAGTCTGGCCAACATGTTCATGCTGTGAAAAGCCCTGTGTCATTTTCTTTTTTGTTCTGAAATTTCTTTGCTGGGATTTTCTGTGAACAGCTACTTTGTTTCTGTTTTGTTTTTCCCCCATTCTTCAGTAGGTTTCCTCCAATGACCATTGATGGAATGACCAGTTTGGCTGGAATTAATATCCCTGGGCATGCAGGAACTGGATGGTGCATTTTTGTCTACAACTTGGCCCCTGATGCTGATGAGAGCATCCTCTGGCAAATGTTTGGACCCTTCGGAGCAGTAACCAATGTGAAGGTCATCCGTGATTTCAACACCAACAAGTGCAAAGGTTTTGGATTTGTGACTATGACAAACTATGATGAGGCAGCTATGGCAATAGCCAGCCTGAATGGATACCGCCTTGGGGACAGAGTATTGCAGGTCTCCTTCAAAACAAACAAAACGCACAAAGCCTAACAAGTTATTCTCAGTGCATTAATACATGAAATCTATACAACAAAGGCAATTTACAAGAAGCTGTATGCATTAGTAAATGCCTTTGTTGTATGCCAGTGTGGAAATGGGGATAAAATGTCTACTTAGCATCCTAAGAATATGTGAGATTTTTTATTGCTAATATTTGAATTTAAACTTCTTAAATATCTTTTGTTTGAATATTGACAAGAGGTACAGGGTTTTTACCTGTCACGATGCATATTCTATTGCCTTCTTTGAAGAAGGTAGACCTTTTAAGATGTTTCAGCTAAGGGAAGAAGTTTTTTTCCTTTTACATGACTGCCTTTGGCCTATGAGTAAATATTGAGGCTTTGTGTTATACTTAAGTTGGTTTTTTTGGTGTTATTTCTTGATTTGCCTTATGTTTAATTTACGTATTAATGCATTGCTGTTTTGTTGTTCAAGAAAAATATTTGAAGTTTAATTTATGAAGTTATAAGCAGTATTTATTTTGTAACTATCATTTGCGTTGGGGAATGGGAACACATTCTAAAAGCTTATTGTAAGAATACTGGAGAACTTTTCGTAAAGCAGTACCTTGCCAAAGAGATAAGAGCCTCTTTGATGTGGGTTTAAAAAAGCATCTATTTTTATAAAAAAAAAAAAAAAAATTTGGAGAAACTTTTTACTGGTCCTGGAACAAATATTTTGACTTGAATACTTTGAGAAATCTCTTCATATGACACCTAGTGAGCTTTTAAAACTTACCAGGAAATTTGCAATTGTTGGGGAAAATTTAGAAAGATTTATGATGTAGAAATACTTTTGAGATCTTTGTATTAAGAAGTAGAGTCAATGGGATGCACTGTTGATTTCATTTTTGTAATCATCAGTGGAGTCTTTGAACATCCTGGTTATTAAGTGATAGGTGGCTCACAGTAATTTGTGATTTTGAAACAAATGAAAATTTTAAAAAAGAATATAAAAGCAAGCAGGAAACTTAAAATACTGAGAGATGGGGGAAAAAAATCTGTTCTTCCTAAAGAATTCCCTTCAGATAGAGCTCATGGTGTTTAGTGATGTACTTGCTATTGTTTGAAGAATTGTTTTGTCTTAAAAGACATTGAGCATGGTTTGCACAGCAGCAAATCAGCAGAAGAGGCCCGAGTTGGGTATATTTGGAGGTATTTTGAAAGTTATGTTCAAGGCTAACACCTGAGCTTTGTGTAATGTAAATAAGACGAGTTATGAACCTTTCAGCCGATTTTGACTTTAGTTTATTAAGTCACATGCCAAGTGATGTTCAATTTTGAATGTTTTTGTATGAGTTTTTTCTTTGTAAATGGCATTAACATTGTTACTTGAGGTCTGCTTATTCATTTTTGTTGTCCTGAGGACTTGAATTTACAGTGCATCTGATCTGTTGCTATTTTTGTCTGTAGATAGTCTAGCTTCAGCTGTTTATGGTGATGCTACATTTTTGTTTATAAATATGTTTGTGGTAAAAAAAGAATATAATCATAGGTTTTGAACAAATTTCCTTACATTTTTCATACAATACCCATAAATACCTGTATGCTATTGAAATTTAACTTTGTATGATGCTTAAATCACTATTTGGGGAAATAGAAAAAGTCTTTACCATGTATTGAAGAAATTTAAGAAAAAAAATACAGAATATTTTCTGATTAGCATCTAGCTTATAATTAAATTTTTAAAAAAAAAGCTGAGGGTCTGATGCCTTCACCAGGATGCACTGACAACTATGTAGTTACATCCTGCTTTTTGTATAAACTGAGATGCTCATATGCTTCCCCTTAGAAAAAGCAATGTTCTATGCATAACATAGTTGTACACTATCTTTGCAGTTGCTTTTGGTTCTTATTCTTTTGAATTGTAGTTATAAATTTTTCAGTATAGTACAGTACATATCCTGTGAAGCGCGTGCTAAAGTGAATAAGCGAGTTTTCATGCTGACCCACTCAATGCTATTCAAAAATCAATTGGCTTCCTGAGCACTTCCTCATTCTTAGGTGCATTTAGATTGTTAAAGCTAATCCTCTGCATTAAAAATTGTATATACTATAGAAGTCACAAACTTTCCAATGTGGGAAAAACAGTAGCTACATGCTTCTTTCCTATACTACTGTAGCAACTAACGGCATTGATGAGAAGGCATGTAAATTGGGCTTCACTTTACAGTGTTTATCAGAGCACTTAGTAAAATATAAGGCTGGTATTTATTTGAAGCTGTATAGTATGACTTAATTCACATCTGTTGGAATAGAAAATATATTCTGTTGAGTATTTAAGAGGTTGTACATGTTTTCTTTTGTGTTTGGATCCTTTGTACTTTTTCATGTTCAGTACATCAATAAACAAAGTTGAAGGGAAAACAGTACATGAGCAGTTCTTTTACCATATTGTCCTCTGCTTTAATGGGTAAGCAATCTGAGTGAAAGGTTTCTGCAGAGCTCTTGAGCTCCTTTTAACTTAGCTTAGGATCCTAGCTACTAACAAGGGGGTAAGACGGTGGAGCTGTGTACCGGTTCTGCTATGTTAGAATTGGTTTTGAATGTTTTCACTTTGGTTTTATATGAACCACTCAATACTTAGGCTGGTGTAATAAATGAGGGTCATTAAACGCATTCAATAAAAATTAATTTGCTGTCTTTCTAGCAGACTGCTATTCAGTATAGCTAAGTTAATGCCTTAGTGCATTAGGGTAAATACAGAGGGGAGGGGAGGATTTACTCTTTATTGCAATGTCCATTTGCTGTTTAATTACTGCATTAATTTCTGGGCTCCATTAATTGAGTGGGTATTCAGTTAATCTTAGTTTGCTGTTCTTTTCCGTTCCCAACTCTTGAAGAAATTCTTTAAAAATTAGTCAACTGTCTCTTGCCCTTTTAAAGTACATATACTCCTAAATTCATTTGCTCTGCTCAGTTGAATGCGAGTGAATTTCCACCAGTGAGAACACAATTCCAAAAGTGGATTATGCATTATAGCTTTTATTTTTAACTGTTTTCTTTCACCTTCTCTTTTACATCCTTATTGTGAGATTTTTTGATAAGAAGCCTTGTAGCATGTGGAGCATCTCCCATCACTATAGGGTGATGGAGTTGAGTTTGCTTGGATGATGAGATCGTAAGTCTGTGAACAACATGTAGATAATAGTACAAGCTTTCAGTCATAACCAGTGTTAACAAACTGACTCTTTATATTTACTTACAGAAATAGTGGGTACTTATGACTTCCTATGTGGTTATGTTCTTTGGTGGCTGGAGTAATGAAAGGATGCAAGACACAGTGCTTGGCAGCAAATGAGGAACTATATTTCGAGTTCATATTCCAGCAGGGACACCTGTGTGTTCAGCTTGCACTCTTTCATGGAAGGATAGTTTTAGTTCTCAACTGACACCAGTTTGAGTACGGTGTAATTAGACATGGTTGAACTATGTTATATGGAAATGAGGACCAAATGTGTTTATGTTATTACCTTCAGCTTAAGATCAAAACTGCTTATGTTTTGAGGTTTAGCTGCAGATAAGCACGCAGTCAAGGAACACCACTAAAAATTATCAGGTGTCAATGCTAAAAGATAAAAGTTTGATTATATATAGCTGAGCACCTCTGGATAGTTAGAGCTTCTAAGTAAGGGAACCTGATGCAAATTTATACAGAGGTAGTACTTCTATATTAAAGTTTTATGATAAAGCTAAGGAAGAAAATGTGAAACTGCTTCATGCAATAAGGTGGAGAAGGACTAGTTCCTTTTGTACCTAAATAATTAGAGTTCCAGGAGTGTCTGTAAACATTTGTGTGAGACTAAGTGGTAGAAAAAACAAGCTGGGAGCATGACCCTGACAGAGGGTGAGCTGTAATTGCGGTACATAAGCATTAGCTGGGGCCCTTGTGGAAGGGCTTTGTTACTGCAGAAACATGCTCGAGGCTTGTTTGGCCTCTTCTGCAAAAGATGTATGCAGTTAAATCAACTGTGACAGGTGAACTTCCCACCTGTGCCTAGAAAAGCCTTCCTTTGGCAAGAGAGCATTTTCCCCATGTGAATGAAAAAGGTGCATTTTTTTCAAGTGGACGGCTGTCTGTTGGGGTTGTGTGTGGTGTATATTTGTTGCATAACTCCCAGGGGTCATCAAGTACTAGTAAGTCTGGGATACTCGTACTACTGAGCAGGCCTGACTGATGTTTAAAATCTATTTCCCTTTGGAGTGTCACTTCAAACACACTGTATGAAGGTGACTAAATGTATAGGAAAGGTGACTTAAGTTAAATCTTGAAAAGCAGCAACTAGTTAGGACTTACTGTCAAAAAATTTATAGCTTTATGGCTAGCAGTGAGTATCTCGGGGGTTTTTTTACTTACAACAGTTTGAAAAATGAATGTAATTTGAAAGATGCTCCATCACAGGTAAAATAATAGCCAGGGATTGTGCTATTTCAACCTTGTCAACACTGTTGATCCAACCATGCTTGCACCTTCTTTAACACTGGACTTTGCCCAGTTGTGGCTGTGGTGGGCTGACCCTGGCTGGGTGCCAGGTGCCCACCAAAGCTGCTCCATCACTCCCCTGCTCAGATGGACAAGGGAGGGAAAATATAACAAAAGGGTCATGGGTCAAGATAAGGACAGTTTAATAAAGCGAAAGCAAAGGTCGTGTGTGCCAAAGTGAAGGAAAGCAAAAGATTTTATTCTCCACTTCCCATCTGCAGGCGATGTCTGGCCACTTCCTGGGAAGCAGGGCTCCTGTATGCATTTTCAGTGGCATTTGGACTTCAACATTTCAATTTGTGCATCTCAAAACCAAGAAGAATGCACCTATTTTTACACTAAAATTTTCCTAGTTAAACTTCGCTGTAGAGGCACCAGTCTACAAAACTACTGCTGTGATGACTAATGCCTTAGGCAAGTCGCTGTGCTAGCACATCAGAGGTCATATGGACCAAGCAGCTTAAAACAAAGCTGGGGGAGAGATTGGGTCTTTTGGTGGGAGGAGAGGGAACTGGTTCACTGTGATAATGTGGGAAGTCTGCTGTTGGGGTAAAGAGCAGTTTTAATCTGAAAAGCTTGACGTGCTGCCCACACTTTCAGTAACTATGACAAAAACTGAGGAAGCAATGTAAACTATCAAGTACCTTCAGAGCAACATGAATGACTTCAGTGGGTTAAGAGTTGTCTAACTTCATGCTATCAAGTCTGATGCCTTACTGTCTTACCTTGTAATTACTCTATTTTCTGTTTTGACAACATTCTGCTCTAAGACATAAATGGGAACAAGGAAAACATTAATTTTTTTATACTTGTAAGGCCACTCTAAAAACCAAGTGTAACTGCAGAATGTTAATAAAACATCTGATTTCTTCTTTTATATACTATATCATATGATTCCTATACATAAGTGAGTTTAAGTCAACATGACATTTTTAGTGACCCTGTAATACTGTAAGGAAAGTTGCTACAACTGCTGGCAGAGTATTGATTATAAACACTGCATACTTTAAAAAAACATAAGAGCTGAACTTCAATTTGAAGCAACTCTTACTAAATTATTCTCATGTATGCAGTAGGACCCTTGCTTAGTAGAGCACATGTATTTCTGTTGCTTTGAGTGCAAGGATGTTCTTAGTTTCAAGTGTTCACTTGAATGTTCTGCTGATAAAATCTTCTGAAGGTCACCCGGCTGCTGATACAGGGCTATTTGCCACCAGTTTTAGAAGACAATTATTTTCTAATAAAAAATTAAATAACCTTTAAAGCTAGTCCACTGCTTCTTGATGTCTGCCTGTCTCAAAAGTTTGGCATTAACTTTTTGAAATAAAAGCTATTAAGTAGCAGCCTGTTCTGTTGGAAGATGGAGATAGGTCAAAGTGAAACACTTATTTCCTACTACTATCTGTGCTTTGTGCCATCATACAAAATACAACAAGCAAAAGCATGGTGGCAGACTTCATTTTTTCTGTTTTTGATTAACATTACCACTGTTCTGATGGATCCAAAAGAGTTCAGTTGTAACCTTCACTTCAAGCTGCCTGTCTTCCCGGTTCAGCAGTTCATGTTTTCTGAGAATTTGTGACTCAGACTTTCTGGTTGAATTACTTCTTTCTTGAAGTGGTGTGTTGCATATTCACTGCAAACAGCAGCAGTATCCATTTTTATTGCCACAAACTCAGATATGTTATAAATCTGAATTTTGAAAGTAACTGTGATGCTTGCCATAAATGATGCCCATTGATGGTGGGCTTTTTTTGTACAGGCAAAGTATTTAGTAAAGTGAGTTTAGGCTTCCTCAGATTCCTGTTTGTTGTGCTAATGCCCAACAGCAGCACATGATGTGTGTTGTGCCCCATCCCACCTCTCTGATCCCTTAGTAACCAACCCATTCATTATGTATCCAAGCCATGCAAATAGATTTGTGCAAGTAACAGAGGAAAAGCTTAAGAACAAGAACGTAGGTGGCTATCTGTTTTTACAGACTTCAGGGAAGACCAGAAAGGGCAAAATTAATCTTCAAATTAGTTCCATTAGGTTGCCTATCCAGGACTTATATAAACTGATCCACAGCTGTTTAACAACTTACTTTCAAGTGAGAACTCATTCCTGGATGCTACTGCTTTCTTTCCTGTTTGAAAACAGGGTCTTCCACATTCTAAATAGTTTAACAATATTCTCCATAACCCTGAAGCTGATGCCTTAGGAATTTATATGGCCATCCCTCAGAACAACTAGGGGAAGAGAGGAGGGAACCCCAAAAGGGTCAAGTTTGGATCAAAACAGAAAGTTAAGAAGGTTGTTGAAAATTCAGGTTATGTCTGAAGCTCATCAAGACTTCTCTTGTTTCAAAGACTACTCTCTTTAGCCCTTTGGCTTGTTCTTGTTTTCTCTGGGAAAATGGGTATTTAATTTCCTGCTACTAAGATAGCTTCTCCAGAAAAGCAGAAGTAAAGCAAAAAAGGATGTGAAAACAATAAAGGCAGCAGAAGCCTGAAAAGGAGCTTTCAAATTGTTATACCAAATTTCAGCAGTTCTGTCAGTTGATAGTGGGCTTCTTTGAAATCTATGCAAAGCATGGAGAGCAGAAAAAATAAAAGTAAACTAAAAAATTAGAAATCAACTTAAAATAAAATTCTAATAAAATAAATTAGAAGTTAACTTCCTCTTTGGTTGACTGAATTGCCACCTGTGAAGTGTTGTATATTTCTTGAGGACTTCATCAGGTCGTGGTAAAACTTTGAAGAGACTTTGAGAGCCCCTGATTTAGGCGTCTGTTCACAATAAAATTCTGTAGGTATTACCTAGAAAAGGAAATGAAGAATTGCAAGGAAGTGATGACCAAATTTCCTTCCTCATGATGGAATTTTAAGTAATTATTAGATGTATCAAAATAACTTACTTTGTTCTCTGTCCCACACAGATATTTTTCCTTAGTGGCAGCTCTAGGTGAGGTTTTCTACAGGACAATGAAGGAATTGGTCCATACCGGGCACTTAAAGGCAAACTCAGTTTTCTTGGAAAAAGTTTTGTGTTGGGTCTGGCTGAGATGGAGTTAATTCTCCCCATAGCAGCCCTTATAGTGCTGTGCTCTGTACTGGTAGCTAGAAAGGTGTTGATAACACACCAGTGTTTTGGCTGCTGCGGAGAAGAGCTCCCACCACATCAAGGCTGTCTCTCCAGCATCTGCCTTGCCCCTCACCGGCAGGCTGGGGCTGGGCAAGATCTTGGGAGGGGACACAGCCGGGACAGCTGACCCAAACTGACCAAAGGGATATTCCAGACCGTATGACATCTGCTCAGCAAGAAAAGCTGGGTAAAGGGAGGAGGAAGTGGGGGCATTCGTTATTTATGTTTGGCTTCCAGAGCAAGCCCTATGCATACGGAAGCCCTGCTTCCCAGGAAGTGGCCAGACATCGCCTGCAGATGGGAAGTGGAGAATAAAATCTTTTGCTTTCCTTCACTTTGGCACACGCGACTGTGATGGGTTGACCCTGGCTGGACGCCAGGTGCCCACCAAAGCTTTTGCTTTATTAAACTGTCCTTATCTTGACCCATGACCCTTTTGTTATATTTTCCCTCCCTTGTCCATCTGAGCAGGGAAGTGATGGAGCAGCTTTGGTGGGCACCTGGCACCCAGCCAGGGTCAACCCACCACAAGTTGATACTTGTCCAACTATGTAAATAAAGGTCCTGAAGACACTGCTGCAAAGCCTTTTTTTTACTGCTCGTCTCTGAGAAATAGAAGGTACTTTCTTCCACTGATGAAGATCAATTTTGTAAAATATTCCAGGTGAGAATGTTTGTGTTTTACTTCAGGGTACTAAGGCTGAGATCATCTTACAGCATTGTCTAGTTCTGAATCTTTTACTTTTATAAACTTTGAACTGTAAACAAGCCTTACAAAGTCTAATCCAGGGAATACATGGTATATGATTTCAGGGAACCTTGTCAAGGCATTATGTGACCATCTTTGCCACTATTTGACAGCGTTTTCTCCTTAAATGATTCCTAAACATGAAAGGTCCTTTGGTAGTATGGCAGTATTGTGACAGATGTCACAAAATATTCCTCCTCAAATTCTGATCTTTAGCTTTTTCCAAATACCCTGTTTAGAAAACAAT
Source organism: Haliaeetus leucocephalus (assembly GCF_000737465.1). Classification (NCBI taxonomy): domain Eukaryota; kingdom Metazoa; phylum Chordata; class Aves; order Accipitriformes; family Accipitridae; genus Haliaeetus; species Haliaeetus leucocephalus. Next base: position 4,789,067 of record NW_010973041.1, read on the forward strand.
CCTGTAATCTGGTGAGTCTGCCGTGTGTCAAGTATTCCTTCAGCAGAAGGGGCTTTGAAGAGTTGGGTAAACTTGCAAATTCAAAGCTATTCGGCAGAATCCAGCAGTAATCATGGTAACAGGTACCCTCAGGGTTTTGGACAGGAAGCTCATTTGGTGTTCTGTTTGCTTTTAGGCAAAGCAGTCTTTTTCAAGTGTCCATACATTGGGAGAAAACAGTGTCAGGCTCTGGGACAGGCCATGTTCCTATCATAAACTGGTTTCACTTAGCCACCAAAACAGGTGGAAACTTGAGAGCTGAGACTTTGGGTTCAGGAAGTTGCTTTGAACTTCTTCAGTGTTTCTCCAGGAACGCATACACTATGCAGTGGAAGTCACCAAAGTGACAGTAACAAGTGGGATAAGTGGACAGCTCTGTGTTTGGTTATAGGAGCCTATTTAGCCAGAAGAGATGCACTTCAGCTTATTAAACAACTCAGCCCGGCTGTGGAGGAGAGGAGATGGACCCTGTTGGAAGCATCCAATGTGAATCTTCCATCAGACTTGCTGACCTGCTGTTCTTTACCTAAATGAACCTACTTGCACACCAGAGCTTTGGGAAGATAGCTACATTTTTCTTCATGTTGGTACTCTCATCTCTCCACCTTGAATAACTCCAGGCCACCATAGAAATATCATCTGGGATCTACCTAGCTTAATTCTTGCTGTCTGTTCAGGCTCCTTTGCCTACAGATGAGCAGGTGTGTCATGTTCACAGTGAATGGTGCTTCACTTTGAAGGTCGTGGAGTTCTTGTTTCTTGTTAGGTCCCCTTAAATGTCTTCAGATATTGGCAAACCTTACAGATTCTGAATTGTTGTTTCTAAATCCAGACAGCTGCTCACCAGCTGAGCCACGCAACCCTCTTAAGAATCTGATTTTCTTAGTAAATGAAGCAAAGATGGTTTGGGAGAGGGTTTGGGTTTTTTTCATCTCTCAGCCTTAGCTGCCCATGTATTGTCACTTCCAGCTTCAGCCTGATATTTTGTGCATAATGCTTTATGGAAGGAGCATTGCTTCACATTCAGATTTATTAATATTAGTATATCAATATTGCCAGTATGATGTTTGCAGACTGGAGAAAACGAGAGCAGAATGATATGTCGGTGTCATTTTACTTTGAACACTGATATGTTTTTCTCCCCTTTTTGGCTGCTAATGCGAGCTTGCAAGCTAAGCATTTTTCACTGAGGCTGTGCTCTTTCCTACTGTGTGGACTGAAATGCAGCATTCAGCTCAAACAAATCTGTATTCTTAATTCATTTTTGTCCTAAAATTACAGTGCCACCCTTCTGCATGTATTACTGATGCAGTCAGAAAATCATAAATTCCCACTACTATAAATTAAGTTTTGAAAGAAATAGGGTGCTCTGGAGCTACCGCAGCCTCAGAAGATATGCAAAATAAAAATAAATCTCCCCAAACTTGAGGGAGCAATTCATGGAGGGGGGGAGGTTTAGGAGGTAATGAGAGTTACCTTGATGTGTAAACACTAACACTGTTTCTTTTCTTTACTTTAGACTGCACATGCTTTTTCCCCTGTTGCAAGATGTAGAGGTGCAGTTGACAAGATGCATCAGTTCAAAGATGCTGGTAGGGAGAAGACCCAAAGAAAGAAGATCCAGCCACCTCATTGGCTGGGGAGGGTGGAAAGATACTTTCTTAAGAATTGGAAGGTCATCTGGATTCCCCTGCCAGCAGAGGTCTTTACAGATAAGGCAAGATTCCATTGTTCACAACTTCAGTGTAATCTTTTTCTTTCTATGCATTTAAGCACAATTTTTTCATTACTCCAGAGTTGAAAGGAAGATTTAGGAGGAGCGTAGGACCAACAACCCAAGTGGTTTTAAATACCAAAGATAGCACTGATGCTTCTACATCTTTGGCTTAGAGAGGCAGGGTCCCTCATAAGGTAGGCAAGTCCACCATGTACTTCTGTGTTTGTGAACAGCACTTATATTCCCATGTAAGCATGGGATTCTTCATGCTGCTTTTCCCCCATGATGTACTTCTGGCATGTGTGCTCTCGTAAATAACAGTAAATTTTTAACAGGAGTAGGTTCCAAACACGCTAAATTGTTCACAGCTATAACAGCTCCCTAAAAGCACATGTCAGGAAATCATAAACTGTCATACAGTGCTAAAGATATACAAGAATAGCTGTATGGGAAGAGTGAAACAGGGCTCTTGTTCTTTGCGTACGAGAGGTAGGATGTTGTGTTAGGTATCTCCTGTGCCAGATCTGGCAGGCTTGTTTAAGGAACCTGTCACATCCCTGTATTTCCTCAGAGCCAAAGTGGAGGCAAGACAAAACCCCACCTTATATGTAGTGTGGGAGCATGGGCATCTCTAGCTGATGGTCCAGAGTTTGCTTGGTCTCTTCAGTGCAAGGACTGCATATACAGGGTCAAGCTGGTGTTGAAGGACACAGTGTGTCCTCGTACGGCTTCTCTTTGGCCACAGGGCTATTGCATTTGTGGTAATTTGCTATCTGGTGTATATCTTGGCAATAAGACAGGCTTAGCCTTAAATGTTTATGGACAGCTACATCAGAAATCTGTTAAAGGCTTTTTGGGAAACTGATGTTTAAATGTTAATACAACCTAGTGATAGCCTTTTTTTTTTTTTTTTTTTTTTGGGTGCTTTTTTCCTAGGTAATTTCAGAAGTTCACTGTGAAAAGTAGGAAATTATGCGATATTGATAAGTTCAAAAGAGAAAAATGGCACTGAGATAGAATTGCTTTATGTCTTCTAGAACAGAACTAATTCTAATAATGGTCATTTTTCACTGTGATCTGTAGCTATTTGTACTCCTCTCTACTCTTCAAATTGAGTTTGTAAATGTATTGAAATTTTTGGAAACTGCTAGGTGATTATTTTTCCTCAAAGCAGGCCACTTACTGTGTTTCAGTCAAGATGTTAGAAATTGTATCTGAAGGGTTAAGGTCAAATCTCTGATTAATGAAACTACTAGCCTGTGTGGTGATGTGTTGTCTTGGTGTTCAAGATTTCTCTAAGAGGTTAATGAAACATAGAGCCCATAGTGAAATCAAGAAGCTGATTTTCATGAAAAAATGTATATAGAAAAATGCTTAAGGTTAAACTAGTCTTTAAAGGCCCGTATCTATGAAAATGCTTTCTCTTTCCCCAAGACCATCGATCAAGTAGAGCTGCATTTGTTTAGTATTATGTATTTGGAAATACTAGTAATTCATTGCCCTTCAGTAAGAATGGTTACCTATTGTTCTGTTCGATAGAGGTAGAAGGATTCCCTTTTTCCCAGCATAGTCAAGGGAAAAAATATTTTGACCCTATCTACTGAAGGAAAATAAACTGTGGAAAACCAAACCACCATTTTATTTGAACTCTGTTATGTAAATTCCACTGCCAATGATTTCTTCATTGCACATTGTCACTGTGCACAGTGCACAGAGGAAAACCAGACTTCACACCGATTTCCGCTGTACCACTGGCAGATGAATCTATATGCAGTTTTGTTGGAATTGCAAGATCAAAGGCAAAATGAGCCTTCCAGTTCTATGCTGTCAAAACAGTAGTTTTGTGCATAGCAAGAGATGTTATATGATGAGCTGGGTAATCAGCTGAGACATTCATTTGAGTTTGATGCTAAATTCTGTAGTGTGGGAACACTGCAGCAAATACTCTGTGTAAAACCAACAGGAGGGAGATGAAAAGAAACAGGTTAAGAAAATGAAATCTTTATCCAGGTATATGCTATTCCAAACAGATTTGTTCTTTCCGGGATTCACTGGAAAATGGACCTATTGCATGAAACAGGGGCAGATTGGTAAAAGCAACTGGAGGCCTAGCCATTAGTGGAAATTATGCTTGAAAACAAATGGATTTTCCAGGTTTTTTGGAAAACTTTGTTCTCAGAAAGCCGTCTGTCTCCATTTCCTGATCAAGACCAAGAAGACCTGCAGGCTTCAAAGTGTAGTACTGATCAGCTGTGATAGTTCAGGTAATGCCACAGCACAGCACTGACCCCAGTGGCATTGCATGGCCATGGCCACAAACACAGACAAAGGCTCCATGCATGTGAAAGTGGATTCCTGCTTTTTTTTTTTTTTTTTTTTGGGGGGGGGGGGGGGGGGGAGTGGGCGGGGGGGTCATGAAGTCCTTGCATATGCACAGAACAGGAATGAGCACCTGAAATGCTGAGACTTGTAATGACTCCTCTCCAGCAGTAGAGCTGATTTCCCCTGACCTTCATGTGTTTTAGTCACTGGAGGATCTTATTACAACCATTATTTTTAGTACACGTGCTATACCATGACTGTGGCTAGGTCCATCGCATTTTATCATTGATTTAGCTGTAAGTGCCGCTGCTTTGAAAGGCTGCTTTGAAACAGTACTTAAGAGTATTTGGTTCAATTTGAACTCGAGCAGTACTATAGTAAATGTTGGTCAAAAGGAAAATGCTTTTGAAGAATTTGCTTCCATTGGTGGGAATAATTCCTACTTAAAAAGCTCTTAACATTAGAACTGATTCATTGTAGTGGCATGAAAAATCTAAAAATACTGCCTTAAACTTTCTTCAGATACTTTGTCCAGTCTATGAGCAAGGGCCTGGCTACAGTGATTTCATGTTTGCTTCAATGCTGGGCTACACCACTGTATTCACTTAGCTGGAGACATCCAATAAGATATGATTTTGTGCATAATTGTGTGCTATTATGCTGCTAAAACTGCAGGGAGCATCTTTGCTAGTGCCTTCACATTGCTGTACCAGTTTGCATGATGCTAGATGCCTCTGCTTTGAAATGCCTAATCAGTGGCTGCTGAAGAGCTGATCTGTGCTGAAGAATCACTAAAGCAGCTGCATTCATCTGGGATGAGGCACACCATGATTTCTTGGAAAATGTGCTTACAAGCTCAGTGAAGAACAATTCCTAAGAAGTTACAGTTACAAAAAGACTTCTGCAGGAAACAAGAGAATGCAAAGTTTAACCATGTTTAGGGTATGCTGTAAAATATTTCTATGAATAGGTGGTGTTCTACAAGAGTAAATAGTCTTAGATAAGCAATACTCCTGAAACAGGAAAAACATAAAGCTGTTTTCTGTAATGAACTTTGACTGAAAAAGTAAGTGCTGAAGATTTTCTGAAATATTTTCTAGATCATGCTACCCTTTTTGCTAATCTGTAAAAACAGGTAGAGGAACAGCAACTTACAGAAGGAGATTTACCTTTGAGAAGACTTGAACCAAGATTCAGGGCAAACAGCAGCTGCCTAAAAATGCATTAATATTTCACTGGCAGAGAGCCTTTTTCCTGTAGTGATTGTTTATTCTTTTTGTTGCTGGGAGTAATTGGCTAGAGCAGTCACTTGCAGCTGTTAGATACTCTGAGCTCCAGTGGAGATCATCAAGGCTTTGTGTGCATTTAGGTTCTGTTTGGTAACCACTGAGTCTCCAGAGTAGTTTACATCAGGGAGTGCTTTTGGCAGTTGGTGGGTCCACTGAAAGAAATGAGATAAACTTATGCTTTTAATTTTCATTTGAGCAGCTGGGGTCTTACTGCACAATCCAATTCAGTGAATTGGGGGGGAGGGGGGAAATACAGATTGACCTGTGTGAATTTCCTAGGTTTTATTGTCTATACATCTGGAGGATGTACGGTTTTGACAGAAAAAAACCTAAATGCCCACCAGGCCAGGTGAACAGTTGTATCACAGCAACTCCTTTTTCCCTTGCGTGTATAGAAAGACATTTGTATAGAAAACTGTTTTCTGCATTGATAGATGTGGCTATTTCTCACCTGGAACGAGACAAACATGAGTATCAGCTGGTGGGTTTTTTTCCTTCCTGCAGCATTGGAAAACAGAGAGAATAGAAAGCCATAGTTTAGTTTTAGTCTCCTGAGCTCTGGTATCAGTGTGCATATGTGTGATTCAGAAAACAGGTGAACTTATTTACTGTTCATGACCCTATGCTTTGCAGCAGCTAACTGCAACAAGATATCATGTAGGAAACTGAGTTCTCTTGCAGGTTATTCACATAGGCAACATGCAAGTTGTACTTGAAGTTCTATAGTTTGCTTCATATTGAGTTATATTTGAAGAAATATATTATGTGAATCCATAATATCTTCTTTAGCTCTTCTGATTTAATGTAAACTAAAGTGGAAGAACACCAAAGTTGAAAAGTCTTCATGCTCTTCAAGTATTTGGAAAGAACTGGTGGTGTTATACCTTTGATTCTCTATTAGTACTTTCATTTTTACCCCTATCTGGGAAAGGAACCTCATTAACTCACTAGCAAACCAGCAAAATTTAAACATTTGGTTGAAACATGGCTGGTTTCCTTTGGTTTCTTAAATAGGGCAGTTACAGTAGCTTTCCTATCCTGATATCTGGTCAAAGAACTTAAAATTCTAAAATATTTGTCTTGATGGAGACAATGTGTTAAATCTTATCAGTATGAAAGTTCTTTAAAGCATATTTTAAATTCTGTTGGAGATGGGTTTTCCCAGAAAAGCTCTCATTTGCATTTCTGTTGACATAATACTTAAAATAATTTCAAAAGGGAAGACAGACAATGTATGTGGAATGATCTTGGAGAAAATATTAACCTTTGGGGGTTTGAGACTGAAAAATATTGAGGAGAAAGTGCGGACAAGTTCACAAAATTATTAACTTCCTATGTCCTGGATTAAAATGCATAATAATTTATATAGAAATTGGAAGCTAGTGAGTGATTTTCTTCTGGCTTTTAAAAAGTCTGTTGGTTACAAAACCATGGCTATGCTCAATCATTACATGCACAGTAATGTGTTGTAATTCATCTCTCCTTTCTGCCTTGAAATTGTGACAGTTGTAATAGCTAAATGTTTAAAAATTTAGAAGGTGTAGTTTTAATAAGCTCTGGAAATATTAATGTATACTTTAAAAAGGTCTGCAATCTCAGCAAGAAGTGGTTTGTCTTCATTAAAGAAACATTTGGAAGATGATGCATAAAAAGCAGAAACTTACCTGCTCAGTCTATAATTGTTTATACATGTCTGCTTGCTGTACATAACAAAAACATCTACAGAAAGTATGTTGTAAATGAAAGTATGGATTTTCCTTGAAAGTGGTATTACCATACTTGAGTATATTATATTATTCTGTAAAATACAAAGCAAACTTTATTGTGCTGTAAAATAGAGCATTTTATACAGGTTCCAGTTTTTGGAAGGAGTCACCTTTTCTCATCAAGGTGAGGAAAGCAATATCACTTGTTTGAGGTCTGTACAAGCATTTCACAATACACGAGAAAAAGGTACTACAGCTAATTACTTCAAAATTTACTGCATTTTAATTTTGGCTGCTATGATCTTTTCTTTCAAGGTACGTACTGATCAGACAAACTGATGATCAGTAACACTTGAAGGGATCATACTTTGACAGCTTTTGTTTCTCTTCTGATCACAGCAGTTTGCATTCCCAATCACTTAACCAGAGTGTGTGTGTAGGAACTAACCAGCAAAGGAGAATAAATGCCAAAAAGTCCTCTCCTGATGAGCCACAGGTATGGCTTCTGCTTCCCATTTCATGTAGTTAGTTACTCAGGAAGTCTCCTATATGGCTGCATTCACTAGTAACTAGCGAGTGAGCATCTGAGTTAAGATTGCAGAAGAATCTGCTTTTAAGAACCAAACTCCAAGAAACATCTTTTTGTTCAGTGAGCATACTTTGGACAAGGCACTGGTTCAAGCTAAAGATTCGTTTTAGTAGTAGTCTTTGCTGCCTGTTCCCCTACTTTGCTCATGCAAAACGCTGTATGTATTTTTACTGAGGGTTTGATATTTCTTCCTTATTCTGTGTCTCTGTTCTGCACTTCCTCTTCTTAAATGTAACTCTTCAGTGTTTCTGATTTTTATTTTTAATGTTAAATCTTCTAATGAAAATCCATGAGTAGATACTGTTAATTTTATGGAGAATGAAAGAAGGGAATTAATTTATCTCAGATTTCTTTTTTGAGGCTTCTGAGGCCAAGGTAATTTCACGTGCACCAGTACTGTGTGGTTAACTGAAGTTCCCTACATCTGATATTTTTGCAAAGAATAAGCCATAATCATGCAGCACTAGTGCTAATCTGGCTTCATATGTTCTGTATTAGACATTTCTAGAATAGAGACTGTTAGCAACTATGAAATATTTCTCTCTGTGAGAAATAAATAAAAAATATAAATCCTGTCAGTATCAGGATTGTACATTGTATGTTTAAAAATCTATCCAACAAAGCGTGATTGAAGATTTTGAATTGCAAATCAATTATTATAATCTAGACATAAATTAAATATAATCAGTAGTAGAGTGTTCTCCTCTTTAAAGCTAAACATTTTCTTTAACACTGGAGTAAATACACTCATTACAAAACCAAACTCAGATGTGACCTGTTCACATCAATTCTACATTTTCAAGCTTTTTTAACTGTGATACAATCAAAGTGTTCAAAGTTAAGTGTTCAGGCCTCCAAGATTCCTTGCGTCTATGTAGCACTACATCATTAACTTTCCTGGTTTGTAAAAATGCATCTTACACCAGCCAAAATTGTCATTGCAGGGACCTTAGGGGGTGGGGGAAAAGTAAGGAGGGAGACTGTGGGTGTTTTGTGAACCCTTCAGTAAGCACTTCAAAGTCAACTTGACATAGCCTTTTGTGTCTAAGTGCTCTTTTTCGTGTGGTTTTCTTTTTTTCTCCCTTCAGGAGGTTTAATTTATCAGAAGCTGCATCTGCCCCTTCTGTAAACAGTAGCTTCTTTCCTCGGACTACAGCAAAACCTACAACAAGCTGTTAGAGATACTTGACTACCACTTGTAGCAATGCAGCCTCTCCTCCCTAGCCGCACACAGGCCGCTGTGGGTCATGGTAGGGGTGAGGGAGGGGACCTTTTCAGAAGAATAGCACCAAATCCAGACCCATAACAAAGTTGAGGTCCTTCCTTTTTTCCTCCTATGCAGAAGCTTGTCTCTTACAGTATAGCATGAAACTTAATGGTAATGTGTTGTGACTGATCGCTATTGCAAGCCTGAGCTGTGGCTACTTGCCCTGAGTAGGCAAGTGAGTCTGTGTTTTTTCTGAAGCCAAGAAGTGATACTGCAATGAGACAGGGAGGTGTAACTGCAATTTGCACCTCTACTTCATTTGCCCAAAGGATCTATGTTTTCTTTGTTGGTATTTCAGAAAAGTGACAAAGGGACACTAGCCAAATGCACTGTTAACAGATGTGGCAGTGGCACTCAAGAGTCAGACACAGAGTCTATCATTCATGCTTAAAGCTTTCTTCTTAAACATACACGTTGCAGGGGGCCCACTACCAGCAGAAAGTATATGCTAATTGTCAGCCAAACGCTGAATTGTTTCACTTGCTGTAGGACTTTTAAATCAGAGCTGCTGTGCTATGCAGTGAAGGCTTAGCGTTTATCCTCGACAGTCTTCTGCCAGAAATCCTGGGTGCCAACATGCACATTTCTGCCACAAATAGGGTGATACCATCAGTCCTTGCTGAACAGCGGATCTAATTTTGCTAATGAGTCTCTCTCATTAATGCATCAGTCAGCTTTTGTTAAACTGACATCATAGCCTCTGCTTCTATGAGGTCCTATGTATAATAGAGAGATTTAAGCAGGAGCCTATTAATGGCATTGTCATTATTCATCACTGTAACTGTCAATTTCCCTTACATAAAGACAATCACATTTTGAACAAGGGAAATGGGCTGTGGCTGAAGCGAGGGACAGATCGGTGGCCCCAGTTTGCTGTATTCTGTTACGATGGAGCAGATGCAGAGAGGGATATTCTGGCCGCCAGCACTCTTTAGTGGTAGGTGTTACTAGGGTGTCTTAACAATCTGGGTGTTATCTCTGGCTTGCCAGCTGGACTCTCAATGGGGCAGTTCCCCTGTTTTTTGTGGCTGCCATGCAGGTGACTGACCTGGGGGGAGAGGTAGCTCCCGTGTGATGTCTGGGTGTCCCTGGTTGGGCTGTGAGCTGGAGCAGAGCAGACCTGCTTCGCCAGTGGCTCAGTTTGAGGAAGGATGTTTCTGGTTTGTTTCTTAAAAGGAATCTCCGATCTTTTATGTAATTCAGAGTTACTCTGGTGTGTGTTGTTAAGATTTTTCAGGCTGGTGCTGTATAGTGGAAGAAGTCCTGATGGAAGGAGGTAATCTGGTAAAGTGTTGTTCTCTGTTTAACCAGTATCCCAGAGGCTGTAGCCACTTGTCTCCTTAGCAGCCCATGTGCTGATCGGCATGCACATAAGCTGTACAAAGTGCTGTTTTTCACATGCTTGTCCAGCTTTGCAAAGTACGTAAATTATTCAGACTCACTCCTGGAGTGGGAAAAAACGCCTGTTTCTTAATACAGCCAATATATCACAGAAATGCTAACCAAAATATTTTTTAACAGCTGGGGTATGCACATGTGTGTATGTGAAGTTTCAAGTCACTGAATGTTTTGACCTTGTTGATAAAGCTAAGTAACCAACAGGTACCCGAAAATTGGGAGCACCTCTGGCATTTCTCAGATCAGAAGCATACACTATTCTAAAGGGCAATCAAACTCAGTCCTGTCTGTTCTCCTTCAACATGTCTATGCTGATGCTGTATCCTGTGGAAGTTTGTCTTTGCATGATCATTTGAAGACAATTTTTGTAATTGTGCTGAATACATCTTTAAATCCATAACACCAAAGGTTTTCTTTATGAACAACTGAATAATTTATTGTGCAAAACTTTAGCAGTAAATGATGAGAAATTTGATTGCTATGGGATCATATCTGACCACTGTAATGCAAGAGTATGGTACTGTCTACCAATACAGTTTTCTTCTTCTGTCCTGAAATGCCAGTGCTTCCTTTTGCATGCTGGTATCTAAGAAGATACTTAAATCCAGGGCATCTACTTCGCACATGATTAGTTAATGTGTATGTTTGGTTGAGGGTGGAGAAGTGGGAGAAGGAATACTTACTTCCACAGTTATATGTAAATGAGACCAATAAATCATGTCTGAAACACTCCCCTAAAATGAAGTGCATAAATTCACAAAGATGAGGTTTTGCTATACAGAAATAAAGCTAAAGGGAATCTTACATACCTATGTATGTACTTATGTATCCTGTTGTAGGTTCTCCAAATTTTTTTTTATTATTTTCTGTAGGAATACTTTGGAGGTTTTGTGTATGGTTGTGGGTAAAGTATCATTTGTATCTATTGAAACTCTTCAGATAATCTCAGTGAAGCTACTCCAAGAATGAGAATGACCAAAAAAGCCACCAATTCTCCGGACAATAAATTTTTTACTAGCAATATTAGGTGTAGCCAGTGTTGGTATTTCTGGAGTCAAAAGGCATAACTTTAATAAGTGTTGTCCTGTGCCTGCCATTGCACTAATAAAAGAGTGTAGTATTACTCCTAGCCTGTCAGTCCTTCTGTCAAAGGAATACAACTGTCCAAAAGCAGGTCATGATGGGTTTCAGTGTTTAGTATGGAAAACTTCTGATTTGGCTTTTTTTGTTAATTGCTTAATCATACCAATAAAAATACAAAGGGCCAAGCAGGATTCCCACAGGTAACAGCCTTTAACAAAGTTAGTTTTCAGGAAAAATTGCTCACTGGACTGGTACAAATTGGCCAGCCCTGGCATTTCATACCCTGACCAGTCTGAGAAAACTTAGCCAACTTTTAATAAATCAGAGCACTGTAATATTGTGCATCCTCTGGTTTACATATATCTAGTCAGAAAACAGTCATTATTTGAGCGCTTCCTGCATTTTCCATGGTTGTCTGTGCAGATTAGAGTGTCTAGGCTAACTTCCAAAAACTTAGATTTGTTGAAATGTTTTCAAACACGAAGTGTTGCTTTATTTCAATATTTGAAGAAGATATACTTAAAATGATGCAGAAGTAAAAGCTTGTTTTGGTTCAAGAAACAATTTTGAGTATTTTAGCAATAAAGCAAATCTGGCCCTTTTGTCGTAAAATAAAAAAATCTTTCTGTAAAAGAGCAATTTAGATACTTTTAAAATAATTCACCTAAAAATATAACATTTGTCTGGAAGCAAATCAGTTGTCACATTTGCTGCTTAAAGAAAAACATATTTTGATGAATATCATACTATAGTACATGCTACCTTTTTTCAAGCTTTTGTTTGTTTCAGCCAATAAGTGGCTTGAAATGGAATATACGTTAATGTATTTATGTAGGAAATATATTAATCTATTTAAGTAAACTACTTCTTGAAGATCAGTGCCCTCCAGATACAAGGTTTTTAGAAAGTCATGAGATACAGGCTAAGTTCCAGTTTTCTTCCCATAGTGTTTACGAAGTGATTGCAATTCTGTTGCCGGGGGCTTTGTTTTCCCTTGTACAGTCAAAACAAGAAACCTTGCATTTGTTAAAGGCTCACCTACAAAAAGTGAGTGACAGAGGGAAGAAAATGTATGAATGAAAATTAATGTCTTAGACAAGCTCATAGTCCTACTGTCTTTCTCTGTGGAAAGTCCGTTTAAAATGTAGGAATATCTCTGAAAAACAGTGACTTTAAAAGATGATGAGAAAAAAAAACCAAAAAACCCACAAAAAACAAAAATCAAACCCTGAATCTGACTTTTTGAAGGTATTGTTCTTTTTACCTTAGGTGCTGAAACCCCAGAGACACAGCTTATGACCCATTTAGAGGCTTCTAACCCTGCTTATGATCTGTGGCTCTTAAAAATCTGTCTGCAGTGGCTTTCTGCTGTTTCTCTGGTTGTCCTGTGCAAATAAAACTTGTAATGTTAAGGTGGGAATTGTTGACTTTTATTTCAGGAATTGTTCTGCTCCAGAAACAGTGATGTTGCCTAGTTTCTACTCCTTCCCTGGACAGGCTCTTTGGGAATGAGGAAAACATTCCAGTGTTAATGGCACAGTGTTCTTCTCAGCTGTCAACTAGAAAAGTCAAATTTTCATGGTGGTCCATAATTGGCATCTGAAGACACGTTTTGAGGGTCTGGGATGGGTGTGGTAGGACCTATGAGGGTCTTGTGGGGAGCAGCTCCATCTATGGAGAGCTGCTAGCATCATGGGGGCTTCACACACCTATTCCTAGCATTTACTCCAGTCGCCAAAACATTCTCATAAGGGAGAAAAAATGAAGAGAAGTGGTTTTGACCGGGAACCAGGAATGTTGCTGACTTTTCTAAATTAAACCATTACTGCAACTTATTTTGCACATCAGTGAAATAAGCCTTTTGAAATGTTATAAATACTTTGCAACTTAGTCAAGAAGCCATTTTCATCATCCCTACACCCCATGTTGGTCTCTGTACAGTTTGAGGTGTAATTTACTGATGTCTCTGAACTCTTGCATTTATGATGACTCTCAAGTATGAATTCCAAAGGAGGCTAATTTCTTGTCTATGGTGATTAGTATGTGTCACATAAAGATAAATTTTATTTCTGTTTAGATAGGAAAGGGAAGAGAACAGGAGATTGCGTCAGCTCTTTTTTCAAGATTTTGTGAAATGAACTTGGCCCTCTTGATCAGCTTATGTTAAAGCAGAATTTAGGGCACAGGACTACAGAAATGCTTTATTTTTACCTGAAGTGGAACTTACTGATTTGTTTGCATGTATGTTCCTGTGTTGCAAGCACTGCAGCCTTTACAGAAAATGAAACAATGAGATTATCATAGTTTTTCTGGTTTTTTTCCTGTTGTCAAGAGGCGCTAACTGTATGGAGGGAAATTGAAAGGTTCCCTAAGGAATGTATATGCAAGCTATATTGTTAGAAACTTTTTGTGCCTTTAGATGTTAGTAGAAAGTGATTAAAGATGAGCTAGAATTGTTTATAGAATTTTAAGCTCTTGAGACTAAAATTTGTATTAAAATTGACTGAAAAGATATACATGTGTTGTATACAAAAAATAAAGTTTGAGCAATGTTGGGACTTTTAATGGTATTTAGAAATTAAAAGTATCAGTTCAGCCTAAGTAAAAAATCAAAACAACCTCTGTGATCACCATTTGCTGATTTTATTTTTATTTTTCACCTTTACACTATTTGTGCAAGCTGGCTAACCCTTGAGGGCCAAGGGGGCAAGCATCTAACTTAGTAGCTCAAGTCAATGTTTTAAAGCAGTATACAGTAGTCAGTCACATATGCTGAAATTAGTCATGTGAATGCTTATTTTGCATTGACTTAAAGCCTCTCTTGAAGAACAAATAGACAATATAGTATATATTTGGGTGACTGGAGATGTTCTTTCAGAAAAGATTGCGTATGCAGTTGTTAATTAGCAGTAAATCACCAGCAGTAGGTAGTGTAGGAGATTTAGGAAGGAACTAACTCCCATACTCTCTTCTGTACTTAGATCTGACTTTATGCTTGGGTGGTTCTGTGGAAGAAATCAACATTAGTGCTGGAGCAGGCTTCGGATGCAAATACAAAATATCTTTGCCTAACAGTGTTTGCAGGGTGCCTCATTTTATCAACAGAATCAGCCAAGCAGGCCATTTATTTTGTTAAGCATTAAAGGTGGCAGGGACTGCACTAAGAAAAGGCATAGATCAGAATATATGACTGCTGTCACTTGTGTTCAAAGAATACTTTCCTTTTAGTGTCTCAGCTCAGCTTGTATAACATTTTCTTCATTCTGTCTTCTATGTGTGGTGGAAAACTGAGGCACAGATGAGGTGAAAACGGTTGTTCAAGGTCATGCAGAGAAACAACCCATCTGAAAATATTCATCTTCCAGGGATTTAGTCATTGGAATGGCTGAGAACCTTCCAAGAAGACAAATTGTGGTTAAAGTGGCAATTTAAAACCATTTCTGTCTACTCCATTGCTCTGCTTTACAGACCAATTTGTTATTTCTTCACTGTAAGAATGTAAATTGTGAAGAAGTTTGCAGATGGAAATTTCTTCACAGACACATTTCAATTGCCTTGTTGGTGTAAGGCTGTTGATCCTTATAATTTAATCAGTAAATGTTCCCTGCAAATATGTGAGGTAAACTGGTAAATTAGCAGTGTATGGTATTTTTGCTTTTAATCTCCAGGGAAGTGGTCATGTTTGTTGTGCTTTTGCTGCAATATCTTTCATTAAATGCTTACCAAGTCTCAGCTGCTGCTTTGATTTTTTTTTTTTTTTCTTCTAAAAGAAGCTTTTGTAGAACATTTCTGTACAGATGATGGACAGTTTTATATCTGCATTCATAGACTGATGAAGAGGCCATACCAGAAATACAGATCAGGGAGTGAGTAATGCTTTTCGTTAACGATGGTGTGGGATCAGATGCAAGAAAACTTTAAAGCTGCATCCCTGTTCTGTTTCCAAATGGACTTGAAACTCTTACGGGTTTTTGTTCATAAATCATGAAGCCCACAGGTTGCATTGTGTGTCTTACTGTGCTTTGTAATAGTAGAGGCAGTTCTGCTGTTAGCCATAACTATAATTATTTCTACACCAAGACATTTAATGCTCCTTTTCCAGTACCTAGGGGATAAATAAAGATATTCCCCTTAAAAGGGGGCATATATGGGTGCATTTTACTCCTAAATAAATAAATAACATTCCAATTTGTTTAATTTTTAAAATCCTTTAGAGTTGTTATCCAGCTTGGATGTTGAAAACAGGCTTAGTCTTTGCACCTAAGATTTATTTATTCTGTATTTAGACTGAATATACTGAGAGGAGACTCCAGCTCAGTATTGGTTAAAAGACTGTGATGATTCAAGTGTAGGTGATGTGGATTTTATCTTGAATAAGGGGAGGGAGATCATTGCAGATCTTGTAGTAGTTTAACATTTAGTCATTGTATCATTTCCCATTGCTGACATTCATGCAATCAGTTTTGTCCTCTTGGTGCTCTTGAGATTATTTGTATCATGTTCTTGAGGAACATATGGGATGGCATTTTGTATTGTGTGAGATATTTAAATCATCTTTTTCCAGCTTATGCTGGTACAGTAGGATATGGAAGAGGCAGCAGTTGTGGTATAAAGCTGTAAACAATCAAAGCTGTCTGGCAGCAATTTGAAAAAAAAAAGAAAAAAAAGTAATGTTTGGGTCATTGCATCTCGTCCTCTGTAATCAAAAAGCATCTGTAAACCAGAAGGATTTACCAAATTTCTGTCTGTGGAGCACAGACAAAAAGTGCTTCCTATTGCATCCTAACTGTGAAATACTACAAAACCTGTCACAAGAACAGAACAGAGACATCAAGAGTATTGCCAGTATTCTAAAACCACTGTCATTGCAAGGACTTCATAAAATATTCTGGAAGTTGTGTTTAGTTGGACTGCAGGCAACTTTGCAAAGCACATGGAAGCGTGCAAGAAACAAGCAATGGCAGACCAGTCTCAAATTTGAAGCCTACAGAAGAATTCCCTTATATATGCCTTTTAGCTGTTCAAAGCGCAATGACTTTTTATACAATGACACAATTTTCCTAGACTGTAGAAATGTGTTGGATCAACTTGCATGGTTTATACTTCTGTTGCTAAAATTAACTTCAGTGTCAGTCAGTCTATAATCAATCCGGAGGATAACATGCAAGTTGAATGGTTGTATGTGTGCATATGCACTACATATTTATATCTTTCTTATATTTTGCACTCTTAATTTTCAGCTTGGTTGGAACTGGAGTTTCTTCCTGTCTGAGTAGTAAGCCTGATGAGAGGATTTTAAGAATCCAGATGATTGCACATCAGTTTGAAACAGAAATCCCTCGACCTTAAAGTTCTTGTGGTGATTAAAATATGGTCATGCATAACCACATGAATCAACACAGTTTCTTGGGGACCCTCCTCAAAGGATGAAGACTGCTTGACGGAGATGGGATACATCTGAAAACGTGGGGCAGGAGCCTCTTCGGAAAGAGGCTTGCTAATTTTGTGAAGAGACATTCACACTAGAGGAGGTTTCCCATAACCTGAGGCAAGTGAGGGCTCCTTGGGCAGAACGGAGGTGTCCAGGGGACTGCAAAACTGGAGGGAGTTGCAAAAGCATAAAAAGGAAGTGGAAGACAGGCTGGAAACAAGGAAGAGCCACTAGGAGGGTACCCATTGCCTGATGGTGGAGGGTAGGGTGAGGAAACTCAGCTGCAGCTGAAACTGGTGAGACAACGAATGGCATAGAGAAGCTTTCCTGTTGTACATCAACAGTAAAAGGAAAGGCTAAGGAAAATGTAGCCCTTTGGCTCCAGGGGGGCAGGAGACCTCATGACAAAGAAAGTGAAAAAGGCTAAAGTGCTCAACTGGTATTTTGTTGTTGTTTTGTTTTGTTTTGTTTTCACTGATAAGGCCTGCCCTTGGGTCCCTGAGCCTTCTAGCAGAGTCTGGGAGAATGATGCTACCCACAGGAAAGGGGTATGGAGTTAGGGACCATTTCGCCCGCTGGGACACAGACAAGTCTGTGGCACCTTGGGCTCACCCGGGGTGCTGTGGGAGCTGACTCACGTCACTGGAGGCAGCTTTGTACCATTTTTGAAAGGTCATAGCACCTGGGGAGGTTCCTGATGAAGATGAAAAAGGCAAATGTTGCACCCATCCTCAAGAAGGCTGAGGAGAGATCGAAGGTAATGACAGGGTGGTTAGCCCTGCTGTGCCCCTGGGAAGGCCATGAAGCAAATCCTGCTAGAAATCACTTCTAGCCACAGGAAGGAGGAGAAAATGACTAGGACCTGCCAGCACAGGTTTATCAATGGCAAATCCTGTGCAGCCTGTGCACCCAACTTCTACTGTAATGAGGTGACTGGCGCTGTGGACGCTGTGGGTGTTGTATACTTCAACGTTAGCAAGGCCTTGTCACAGTCTTCCATAGTTTTCTTCTCACCAAACTGGTGAGGTAGGTGAATGTGAAAGTAGGTGGAAGTTGGGTGAGACTGATGAGCTTAGAGAGAGGTGATGAGTGAAATTTTTCTGGAATGTCTCTACTTGGAGATATTCAAACCTCAACTGGACAAGTTCCTGAGGAACCTGATCTAGATTAACCTGGTTTGAGCAGGGTGTTGAACCAAGTGATTTCCAGAGATCACTTCTAACATGTATGTTCCTATGCTTCCATCAAGTACCAGTAAAACTACCCTTTTTTACCTTGCCCTCAGAGTCAGAGGCATTTGTAACCATCCAAGAGTGATTTTTATCAACCCAGATATAATCCGAGCACTTTATTGCCACCATACACACACAGCTGTGGATAGTATGTCGCTACAGTCTCTGGTGTGACAAGCTACCACTTCTGGGTTTCTAGTAGCTTCCACAGCAGTGAACTGTAGCTGGAAAAATCAGAGCAGTTGCACTGCTTGAAAGGCTTTTGCAGGCTACTGTGTCATTAGGTTTTGCATTCTTTGTAACAGGGACTATATCTGGACAAGAAAACTACCCTTGTAGCCTGCTCCCAGCAGTCTTTCCTTTGACCCTCCTGTGCCTTTTTCAGGTATACACTTGTATCTTACTGCATGCATACCATCTTTGTATGGTGGTAATAAAATTGATACTGCCTACAAGCATCTGATTTCTGTGTGTATTGTGCTTTAAGGCAGCACATCTGCAATGAATCGGTTAGCTGGGAGCCTACTGTCTGTGCCATCTCACCTGTTAGTGCTTGGGAAGGGTCTGTGGTGCACTGTACTGCTAACTCTGATATAGGAAAGTGGTCTTCACTGTCAGAAAGGGGACTGTGCTGCTCTACCACATGTGTCATGGAAGAAAGTCCTAGAAATTACGTGAGAATGGAAGAAAGTCCTAGAAATTACGTGAGAAGAGGGACAATGTGTGGAAATGGCTTTTGTCTTGCAGAAAACTGCAGATAATTTAACATGGATATCTAATCTTGCCATTAAAATATTGTGTGGAAAGTGCCAATTGTAAGCTATTCTTATTTTTTTGGCACAAGTCTGTGTATCTGACATCAAGATGATTATACCCTTTTAAAAAATACACGTGTCAATTACAGAATTGTAATTTAAATATCTTAAGTTAATTCTTCTTCCATGAGCAACTAAAAAGCCTCTTTCAACAATTTTATTTCATTATTTAAATCAGTTTTACCCTAGTTAGTTTGCTAATGCTAATCTAAGTTTCAACGCACTTTGCACAGCAGTTCAGCTTCTGTAGGGAATGAGGCCCGAAAGGAGATTTTGCCACAGAAAACTGCCCTGAACTTGTGCTCTAGCATTCCTTTTTGCAGCCCTTGTGGCATGCCTCCAGATATCCTCTGCACAACTAATCCTTTCTTTGATGTTGCCAGTTTCCCGTTCCTCCATGAAACTTTTATGGGACGGGTTGGCGCACGGTCTGTAATGGAAGAATCAGCTTAGACTAGGGTTGCAACAGATGACTTACTGTAGCGGAAAGTGGTAGCATGTTTCTTGCTTCTTCAGGGGTGGGGTGAGGGGAAATGGAGAAGGGAGAACAGACATTTTATTAGGAAAGGTGTAAGGACTTGCTGGTTTTTTGGTTCCACCTGTGCTATAAACCATTGCAGAGGCAGTTGAAAGGTCTGGATTCAAAGCAAGCTGTTAAAAGAAATAACCTTTCTTTCTGAGTTTTGTAGAACCAGTAGACAACGGAGCTCTTAAATGGAATGAATTTTATTTACAAGTCCAGTAATTGTTTTTCAATTGGTGGTGTTTTCCACTGTGGGTGTCTTTACTTGTCTCAGATTTGAATCAATAACAACAGTAGGTGAAATGCCTCATTCTCTGTTGTCCTGACAGGTTGAAACACTTCTTAAGTGTATATGTGTTTTTTCTTTAGTCTGTTACTATCAATTTGAAGAAAGAACGGCAGTCAGATATGCTGGATAACTCCCTGCTCTTAGTAGGATGCTTTTATAAGAGTTGCATATGTGACACCTGAAAGAAATGCTGAGTGTATCTGTTTTCAGATAATTTGTTTGATGGCTAGAATCTGAGGAAACTGGTTATACTGTACATAAGTTTGGGGTGACCAGAGGACATTTTGTACCTGTGCAAGAGAAGGGGGGACGACGACTGTGAGAGACTGAATTGTTATCTTGAGCTGTTTGTCTCAAAGGTTGTTAGGTGTGAGAGACTGAATTGTGAACTGCTTCTCTTCAGCCCTTTGTCTCTGATATGGCCTGTTTAAGCAGGACACTCCTCTGTCCATAAGGATGATTACCAGGCTACTGAGACATCCAGAGGAGGAAACTGGGCTGGAGCTGACAAAGCATGCAAGAATGTGGAGGCTACCATTCTCATGGAAACTGTAGTCTTTGAGATAAGATACTGGTTTCTGGTGTTGATCACGCAAAGGTTGTGTGATAGACGAAACCTGCAGCATTTGAACAGTGCATGAACAATACACATGTGCATACCTCATCGAAATATGCCCTATAAAAGACCGTGGAGACAAGCCGTGGTGTGCACCCACCACCGAAGAACTGAAGACGGAGGACCAATGCGACAGCGCTGGATCCATGGTGGGGACTATCCTTGCCACTCTATCCTGACTGCTTACTTGATTTCTGCCTTTTCTTCCATTCTATCCTATAGCTATCATTTTCTAGTTTTGATATTTTTGATAATAAAAGCTCTTTTGGGTATACAGCATTTGACCTCATTTGTGTCTTAATCTCACTCTTGGGATCATATTGAAATCTTCCCTGGCATTGGATCGGGACAGGGACCAAGTTAGTCTGGTAGATGGACTGCCACGTAACACAGTGAATGCTCCCTCTTCTTCTTTGTTGGCTTAAACATATGACAGCTTGATGTTTATTTCTTTAAAGGGTTATGGTTTTTCCTGTTTCAACTGCTTACTTGATATCTCTGCTTATATCCATGTTAAAGGGAGATACAATATTCAACCTCTTCATGAACATGCAGGTTGTTATACGTCTTAAAATTCATAACAAATATTCACAGTTGCTTTGAGTCTTGTACCTGTGTTTTGCTAAGAAACCAAAAGCCTGTAGTTTCTTTGGAAAATGCTAAGTGCTTTATGTTGCTGTATCTTTGCTAAGTGAAAACTGGGTTGGTGGGGTTTGGTTTTTGGTTTTTTTTTTTTTCATAAAAAACACCTTGTTTATTTCCTCCAGCTCTAGTTGTGAGGCTTCCTTAGTGCCAAAGCACTCTGGTTTCAGTTGGTAGACTATTTCAAGCAACTGGAAAGAGACTGGCGAGACAGAAATTCCTGTTTTAAAAGCAACAGAAAACATGACATTTAAATTCTGCATTTTATATGGAGCTGGACTTAAAAAAAAAAATCAGATGCCACTGACTGACGAGATTACTTCATAGTTCAGATGTGTTTGTATATGGTCAAGTTTTGTTCTTATACTAAGTGAGTCCAACATTACTGTAACCAGTCTGATTTCCATGGGGCTGCTTCTGGCATAGCATAAAGGACACTTGCACTGTTGTCAGATTGGTAAGGTATTGTTAAGAGATGGTGATAGCTACTTCTCATCTTAAAATAGTTGTAGAAAATAGGTCAGTTCTAGTTATGGAAACTATCAGCTCGAAATTTTCACTGCCATCCTCCAGAAATATACAAGGTATAGTTGGAAGAGAAGGTTGGCTAGCCTTTACTATTTTTCAAAGGCTTCATTTATGAACACAGGATAGAAAGGATCAGCACAACTGAAAGAATTTACCAGCAGACAGAAGACAGCCTAGGCCTGAAAGAGCTGAGTTTCTTTGCCCCTGTTTTCAGCTAGCCTTAGTTCAAAGGGTTGGCAGAACTTACAAACTTAAGCCTTCTATCTCTAAGAAAGATAAGGGCTCTGCGATCTGCTGTAGATTTATATCCTAAAAAAAGAAAAGCACTGAGCTTCCCACAGCTACCTGAAAGCAGAATTATGTAACACAACTATTTATGATACATGTTAAGTATAGACATAAGACAGCAGTCTTGTAAAACAGCCTCCCAAACTAGCAGAGAGGTATGATGTTCAAAAGCTATGGTTCTTGATCTTAGGCCTCTCAACCTATCTCTGATTAAATTACATGTGGGCAAGTTCTGTGTTTGGTGTTGGGGGCATCTTTTAAGAATGTACTTTTTCACCCACAAGATTTTAAAAATTTGAGGAAGAATAACCTGTCTGGAATGCAAAGTAAAGCATTGTGCACTGCAATCTTACCCACGTTAGTTCTCCATGGATCTCCATTTCTACTTTTTAAAGTTCCTGTGTTCCCACATCAAGTATAGTCTGGCCTCAACCTGAGTTGTGTGCATCTCAGATTAAATTAGGTGCTGTTTCTGCAGCCTGTAACATACCGAGAGTAGAATTAAGAAAACATTAAAACCTGCAGTTCACTATCTGTAGGAAATAGTTTCTTTTGAAAAGACAGCAATTAGCATTTCCTCTTATATGTATATAAACTTTTCAACCTTCAGAATTATTCATAAGTGTTTATGGTTTACAGTATTTATCCTGTGATTTTTTTGAACTGATGTGTTGTAGCTGTGTGTTAATGGTGAAAGATTTTCTGCCTCATGCAGATTACCAAGCAGTTTGTAAAGGGGAGGCTTGCTTGTATATGATATATAAAGCACATCTAAGAGTGATGGTTAATACTGAAGATTTATATTAGATTAGTCCAACTTCGAGCCACATCTAGACTGGGATTTTCCAGTTCCTGTCTCCCACTAGTTCTTCTTTGCTTTTCTGAAGCTGTCATGTTTAACAAAGGTGTTCAAGTCAGATTCATCCTCAAAGCCATAACTGTCATAGAATCATGCAATGGTTTGGGTTGGAAGGGACATTTAAAGGCCATCTAGTGCAAGCCCCCTGCAATAAGCAGGGACATCTTCAACTCGATCAGGTTGCTCAGAGCCCCGTCCAACCTGACATTGAATGTTTCCAGGGATGGAGCATCTACCACCTCTCTGGGCAACCTGTACCAGTGTTTCATCACCCTCAATGTAAAAAAATTTCTTCCTTATATCTAGTCTGAATCTACCTTCTTTTAATTTAATACCATTACCCCTTGTCCTATTGCTACAGGCCCTACTAAAAAGTCTGTCCCCATCTTTCTTATAAGACCCCTTTAAGTACTGAAAGGCCTCAATAAGGTCTCCCTGGATCCTTCTCTTCTCCAAGCTGAACAACCCCAACTCTCTCAGCCTTTCCTCACAGGAGAGGTGTTCCATCCCTCTGACCATTTTTGTGGCCCTCTTCTGGATCTGATCCAACAGGTCCATGTCTTTCCTGTGCTGAGGACTCCAGAGCTGGATGCAGGACTCCAGGTGGGGTCTCACCAGAGCAGAGTAAAGGGGCAGAATCACTTCCTGTGACCTGCTGGTCACACTTCTTTTGTTGCAGCCTGGGGTATGGTTGGCTTCGTGGGCTGCCAGCGCACATTGTCGGCTCATGTCCAGCTTTTCATCCACCGGTACCCCCAAGTCCTTCTCTGCAGGGCTGCTCTCAATCCCTTCACCCCCCAGCCTGTATTGATACCAGGCGTTGCCCCGACCCATGTGCAAGACCTTGCCCTTGGCCTTGTTGTCCCTCATGACACATGGGCCCACTTCTCCAGCTTGTCCAGGTCCCTCTGGATGGCATCCCATCCCTCAGGCATGTCAACTGCACCGCTCAGCTTGGTGTTGTCTGCAAATTTGCTGAGGCTGCACTTGATCCCACTATGTCACTGATGAAGATATTAAACAGTACAGGTCCCAATACGGACCCCTGAGGGACATCACTTGTAACTGATGTCCATCTGGACATCGAGCCGTTGACCACTACTTTCTGGATGTGACCGTCCAGCCAATTCCTCATCCACCGAATAGTCCATCAGATCCATATCTCTCCATTTTAGAGAGAAGGATGTTGTAGGGGACTGTGTCAAAGGCCTTATGGAAGTCCCGATTAATGACATCTGTAGCTCTTCACTGTCCAAAGGGCAATAACAGAATATTCTGTGAAATTAATTCCCAAATAGCCTAATACTTAGTCTTTTAGACTCAGAGAAAAAGTTATGGTTTCTGGGAGACCTCAAGGGAGGGGAATAGTACAGTTTAACATATTTGTTGTTTTGCAAATGGTATGTTTCTAGAATATTTTGGGTATAGCCATATATATGGACTGAAGTTATAGTCAAAGCAGGAACAGTTTGAATAAAGGAACCTTATGTAACTGTTGTGACCAAGTCTGTAAAGACAATTTTGTCAAATCCTACTTTTCTAAGAGCTGACAACAGTGTCAATGTTAACAATGTCCACACAGATTCAAAAATTTACTCTCTTTGTACCTGTGACTATGCATGAAAGCTGGCTCACTTTTACCATGAATATTTATGGTCTGCAGTAATCTGATTAACCATAAAATTTAACAATATGTTAGCTCCATGACCTGATAATTCTTCATCCTTGCAGGGTCTATGATGCATTTTAATTGACATGAAATGATCAGAATTTATTGAAGGTTTTCCATGGTTGCTCGGTGACAGAAATATAACTAACTAAATATATTGTAATATGAAATACATAAAGCAGTGGATTTATCTAGCCAGTGGTTTTCAATTTTTTTATAATTTACAAAGGAAAGCCTGAACCCTTCAGAAAGTACATCCTTGTGGATTGTTATACAGCATATGCAAACTTATTTTTCTAAATCATGCCTCATTTGACACCCTGAAAATTGTATTATGAAGCCTCCAGGATTCTGAAGACCACAAACTAAGCCCACATTCATATTAGTCAATTGTTTGCATGCATAATTTTTTTTTCTTTTACAAAGCTTCATTTACCACTGACTGATTCTAGAGGGCATAGATATTTTAGTTGTTTGTCAAAAGGTATTAAGCACAGCCATCTGGCTACATTATGAAGAGCACTGCATTTTGTCAAGTGGTGTTGCAGCTGTGGGGGCACTGTCCTTTGGAGATGATTGTCTTCAGCCTCTGTTACACCTGGAGAATGTTATTACTGGCCTTGCATAGGGTCAGAAGGTTTATATGAGCAGTTCTCAAGTTAAAGAAAATATAGGAAACAGGCAGGAGCAAAAAAAATTATTTAACTCAATCTAGATGTTCTTTAACAGAGGCAAATGAGTTTAGGAAGCCAAATAGTGATGGAGATGCATTTTTTCTAAATTTCAAAGAGAAGGCATGATTTTAAATACTCTGTAACATCTGTCATTCTCAGAGAATGAGCATGAAATGGTGTGACCAGAAGGGGTCTATCATGTGACTTAAATGAAAAAACTTAGCAGGTAATTGCACTTTTTATAATTATTTTGCTTTTAGTAATCAAAGTTGATAGCTTTAACCCTTGGTACTTTTTGGACCTTCAACATCAGGCACAGATCATCCGATGGTGCTTTTCTTGTAATGACTTTCTCCAAGTCATGATGGACAAATTCTTTTTAAGCATTCCCTATAATCTCCATTTGTGGAATAGTGGGATTGCCAGACAGCCAAGCTTGGAAAATTTCTTGAGGACTATAGTTGTAAACATAGTTTCAATTATACATCATAAGTAGGGTGTTTTTTGGTAGTTCTGTATTTTACAGCATGTATTATTACATCCAGATGAACTACAAAACTTACTTTTAAAAATAACTAGGGAATCTGTTGTTACTTTATTTCACCTGTATCATGTGATTTAAATTCAAAATTAAAAACTAAATGTTCCCTCTTGATCTTTCTCAGTGTGCTGTTAGAATTCCTGTTCAAGATATTCTTCTACTCACACTGTTTTTTCTAAATATAAAAGAATAGCAACTTTCTAATACAGTAGTCATTGTGGCCCTTTATGGGCTACCAGAAAAACAAACAACCTGAGAAGAAATTCTTAGATTGTATTGAATACATAAAACCAGGAAATTTGAAACGTGCTGTGAACAGCAAAAATAAGTCAGAGATCTAATGGATTCTAAATTTTCTTCAGAAGCAGTTTTTTGTCAGCAGAAGACTTCATTAGAGAGTAATGGTTAATCTTGTTCCAATTGCTTGTGTTTTCTTACAAGATGTGTGGGACAGAAAAATGAATAAGCACAAATGGAGGTTTAAAGGGAGAGACTGATGCTGTTTTCAATTCTTTTATGAAGACGCCTGAAAGTCAGTGGGATTGCACACTTGCATGTGCTTAGCAACGTGAGCGAACCTCAGCTGGCTGCAGCGCAGACTCTCCACTAAGCAGGAACGCGGCTCTGGCTTTCCTAAGACCACCTTTCCTCCCAGATGAAGTGCTTTGAGAGGAGACACGAGTAGCAGTTCAAGTACTGCTTCTCATGGACTCCACATGCTGTTTAAAACACAAGGAAAATTGAAAACAGCTTTTCTTCTCCCCAGGTATTGAGAGAGCACCTGACTCTATTTGAATGCCTTTCTATCATAATTTTTTTTGAAGACTTGCTTGGACAAAATCTATTCCACTTTCAGCAGATGCTCCATGAGTAATATTAGGAGTTGTATTAGCGTGTAGCTGTTGCTAACCTCTTCCTTGAGTGACCTCCCAGCTGCATGTAAGCAGGGAATTTGAGGCTAAAGCTATTTGGAAAGGGCTGCACAGCCAGGAGGTGGCAGGCTGGGTTAATCTGCTGTGTGGTCCCCCGCCTACGCCTAGGAAGTCTGAAGACTTTTTTATTTATGCATTTTGGAAGTTGAGTGAAAAGTGCAATAAGAATTCATAAATCAGGAAGAATACGAAAAGCATAGGTTGTATTTGATCAGCAGCATTGAGCTTTTGCTTTTGATGTCTCTGGAGGTTGTGACAAAGTACTCTGGTCCCACTTGATCAAGCTAGCAAGATATGGTTTTCTTCTTGCTAAATGGCTGTAAACTTTACGGGATTTTCTGAACTTAGCCTAGCAAAGGCAAGACAGTGATTAGAAGTATAAGAACAAATTACTCAGGTCCCTGAAGATAGTCTTCTAGATCCCCATTTAAAAAAAAAAAAAAAAAAAAAAAAAAAAAAAAAGAAGGAACCAAAACTTAACATCTAGTTATCTAATGTTTAGTGATCTAAATTAAGTTGGAAGTGAAAAAGACTCAGACAGAAGACTAGCATAAACTGTCTTAACTAGAAAGGTAGAATTTTCTTTTTAGATGAGAATTCATTCTACCAACCTCAGCAAATAGGAAGCTGCATCATGTTGACTTTTTTTTTTTTTTAGACAACACGTTGGAGCTATGTATGTTCCCTGGGGTTAATTTTGTAGGTTTAAAAAGTACATTTATTTAATAGCATTGTGGTGCTTATTTAAGAACATTGGGATGTTATTTATTCACTAGAGAGAGGGCTTGAAAGAGAACCTACTAACACGCAAGAGCAATTTTGCTGTTAAAAACCAGAATGTGAGTCTTCTTTCAAACAAAATCAATCTGCATATGACATTCTGAAGTCAGTAACAAGAGCATACAAGATAAATTCAAGAGACTGCAAAAACTTTACAGTGCAACATAGGGTTGTTCTGCACTGCATTTGACTTTATATCTAAATTTGTGTATTATGTTTGACTACACATCAAGGAAAAAGGCTACTGGGTAAACCAGGTCTCTAAAGCTGATTTCAAATAGCACACATCCCACCTTATACCATCATGTAGACTGAGCACTATTAATGGAAAAAACGTGGCTGCATTAGCTCTACATTACACCCATGCTAACTGCCAGCTTCTTAACAGAGGTGGTCAACTAGGAATAGAAGCCTGTGTTAAAGTATGGTACTTGTCTACTTAATTTAGCTTGTCTATCTCTACACAATTGTATTGTGCTGAATGGGCATGCCTTTAATAATGTCATTATGTTCAAGTCTGTTATCTCAGACATATTAATGTGCTCTGTCAAGGAAAGTAAAATTCTCAACTTTACCATGACCAAAGTCAATATTTTTGGTCCTGTAGAGGCAGTAAAAAGTATTTTCTTTTAAATCAGTGTACACACATGCAGAGAGAAGCTCTCGCTTGTAATTACATGTGTTTTATTTCTGGCTTAAGATATTTTTAAGGAAGCAATTTTCACAGTTTGTGTGGAAGAAAATTGAAGAAACTGTGTTCCTAATGACAGTTCTTCAGACTGTTGGGAAGTTAAAGGTAAATCTGTGGTAAATGGATGTTGGGCTGCCTGCACCTGGCCAGGATGCGTTACCCATTCCTGCATTATAACTGTGAAGGAGAACCTACAAGGAGACAAAGAAAATCACATTTTTTACATGTAGAAATGACAGCTGGTCTACAGAGGCCAACTTTAAGCACCCAATTAAGAGCCTACCTTGACTATATATATAGTGACACAAACTAAGTCAAAGGAGAGATCTACTTCTCTAAAAATAGTATATCTTCTTAGTATTAACCTTTACACATTTGTAGCCTCCAAAACAAGCAACAAATTGTAGACATAGATGGTGGCAAATGTTTTGCTCTCTATCTGCTAATGTTATAAAACTTTATCAGATAAGCCAATTTTAACACCTAACTGGAAATACCACCTTCTGTGTATAGAGTTAAGTTATTCATGGCAAACAAAAAAGAGCCTGAATAGTTGCTTAACTAACTTAATCCACTATTATTTTCAAGGGCTTAGGAAATCTGCCTTGTAGACAAAGGCAGTATATTCTTCATGTGGCATTTTCTAGTTTGAGACAGTGGTATTTAGCTAAGAAATCAGAGAGCTTTATTGATGCCAGTTTGACTGGCTTTGACCAACTCTGATGTTACGTAGCTTTTGGCATTTTTATGCATCAGACTGCTTTCCAGGGGAATTAGGAACTTTGCAGACTGCTTTTGGATGTTCTGCTGAGTATGTAATAGTATGGCAATGAAAGACGCTACTTAACTGAAATTAGTAGGAACATATAGACAGCAAAGTGTATTCACAAATACAAGGTTATGCTGTTCTCTAATATCACGCTGTCCATCCTGGTAGCTTCTATACAGTGCCTTGACTCTCTCCTTAGAGAAGCCTGTGATCTGGTCTATAAATTCTTCAGGTTCAGATATCTCTTGTAGTATATAAAGCATTTAGTATAAGCAGGCCATTATCTCAATTCTGTAACTACTGCTTTAAAACAAGCAATTAAGAATGAAATGCCAGTTATAGAGTTACAAGGACATTTATTATTAAATGTAGGCTTGAATAGATGATTATATAGTAATGGAGCACAGTAGCTGGATTTAAAGGTAGAAACACTATGAGCTGGTGTAGGATTCTTTAGTGATAAATGGGAGTTGTAGTTAACTTTTATAGGGATGGCTGGATTTGTGTTTTTGATCAGGAATGCTACATGTTCCACTTCCTCTGCAACAGATACAAAAATTATTCATTAAAACATAGCATCAGTTAAGGGGTTGTCATGGTTTAACCCCGGGTGGCAATTAAGCACCATGCAGCTGCTTGCTCACTTGCTTCAACCCCACGGTAGGATGGCAAAAGAATCAGGATTAAAAAAGTAAAACTTGTGGGTTGAGATAAAGACAGTTTAATAGAACAGAAACAAAGGGAAAATAATAATAATAGAGTATACAAAACAAGTGATGCACAATACAATTGCTCACCACCCGCTAACCAATGCCGAGCCAATCACCGAGCTGCGGTGCCCCCCCGGCCAACTTCCCCCAGTTTATATACTGGGCATGATGTCACATGGTATGGAATACCCCTTTGGCCAGTTTGAGTGAGCTGTCCTGGCTGTGACGCCTCCCAGTTTCTTGTGTACCCCCAGCCTCCGACGGCAGGGCAGCATAAGAAGCTGAAAAGTGCTTAACTCAATATAAATACTGCTTAGCAACAACTAAACCAGTGGTGTGTTATCAACATTATTCTCATCCTAAATCCAAAACAAAGCACTACACCAGCTACTGAGAAGAAAATTAACTTTATTTCAGCTGAAACCAGGACAGGGGTTCTGGGAGAACGAATAAAATTGTGTACACTAAATAGAGTTTAAACACATTAATTTTAACAGTTTAACAAGTGCAGATGTGCCTACCTCTCTTCATAATATGCAATTTCCTTGAAGCCAGAGAGTGGGTATAATGGGTGTTTAAGTTAGGCATGCCTCTTTGCCATTAAATTAGAATGAAATTGCCTCCTACAACTAAAATGCTACCCACGAGTGTAAAATAATATGATTTGTTTTGTAAACAGATCAAACGACCTTTATTAGAGGATGGTGACTGTGGGAGAAGCAGCATTTTATTAACATTCAAGTGTGTATATCTTCCATTCATTATGTTTAATCAAAGTATGCATTTGACAGCAACCTAGTGACTAGAGTTAAACTTTCCTGCTTTCATGTGGATTAGACACTGCCAACTTTTAACTGCAAAAAATACCTTTTTGTCTTCCTGTTACTGATGAGTAATATGAAGGAGCTAAAAGAATAAAAAAAGTGGAAGGGTGTGAAGCTCAGGGGAGCTCAGCAGCTGTGTAGTCTGAGGTAGTAATTTCAGGAGCTAACTAACTAAGGATTTCCTTGGGGGAAAACCTGTGAGCAAAGAGGAAGAGGACTGCTGCATGCGAGTGTGCATTAAGGAGGGGCTGGTGTGTCCTAGAATTTCTGCGCAGTTTCTGTAAGGGTTGCACATTGCATTTGTGATTGTAAAGTTGTGTGTTTAAGAGCAGAAATTTTATTCCCATATCTATGCCAAATTCAGATAATACCATTCTGTCTCCAGTAAGCTATACTAGATTTTTTAATTAGTTTTCCTTTCCAAAATCTTTGGAAAAAATATGCTGTGACCTTACATGTGAGGCACAGGCCATGACTGTAAGTGCAAATAGCCTAGCATTTTAATTCAAAGTCTGGTTACAGCCCTATGGGGTGCTCTCCAGTTGATATCTGAATTGCATATCTCTAGTCTAAATGTTCCTTGGGCTGAGGAGTCAGTTGTTACTAGATTTTAGCCTCTTTGGCAGATGTCTGTCTGTTACTGTCTCCTAGTTGGCTCCATTAAGCCCCTTGGGTCAATGACAAACTTTCAAGATACTCCAGTAGCTCAAATATTACATTTGTCCTCACCAGCCTTGAGGATATTTTGATGTTCAGGGACACATGCAAGTTGAAATAGGCAACATGTCGGATTTATGATGGCTTCGTACAAAATTCCTCTAATTTCACTTGGGCAAAAGAGGTGACTGGAAGTGAGAACTAGGTGAAACTGACTTTCCATAGACTATTTGCTCACCCATCTGCTGGATCTCTGGGATGTGATCAGAGACTTTAGGAGTATTGTGTCCTCTTTGTGGACTGTTACAGAATCATAACACATTTGTGTGTGTTTCAGTGAATTGGATTTCTTTTACCTTGGCTGATCCTGTAGCCAAATAAAAGTATTTTTTGCTAGGACAATTAGCCCATTTGTTTCTCACTTCCCCAGGAGCTGCTTCCTCTCTGAGTGCTTCTCAGAACTGCAGAAACAGCAGGGACACCCCTTGCCCAGCTTCCAGTTATTTCACTCTCCATGGTTTGGTTCGTTCTTAAATTACGGTGTAGTCATGGAAAAGACATCTGCTTCTTATGCCCTTGACAGGCATATGAGGCAGAGGGCAGAAAAAAGGTAGTTGTAAGCCATAGGGATATGCAATTTCTCAAGTCAAGTTAATATTCTTAGCTTGAATATAGGTTCACAAAGTTTTCACAGCTCCTCAAACTGCAAAAAGGTCTTATCAGTTTAGCCCATTTGCATTTGGAAACTGGTATAAAATTTCCAACGTTGCTATCAGCCCAGCACCCCTTACTTTCTTGTGAGGGAAAGGCAGATTGAGCCATGTTGTTAACAGCAACAACATCAAAATAGGGCATTGGAGGCAACTGTGTATAATTACAGAATAAATAGGAGGTTGTCATTTGGGTACTTCAATTTGCAACCTTCTCACTTTCTCAGTGTGAAGATTTACTTTTATTGAGTAATGTTATGTAGGTTGCAGCCTTCCAGTGGTGAATACATTGAGACAGGAATAAACATGGGGGCAACTGGTAGTGATCTCTCTATTTGTTTCCTGGCACACTGCATTATAAAAGCAAAAGAAATCTTAATGTAAATATATGTAGTGACTGCTTCATGAACACTTTTATGAAATCCCGTGGTTTGCAGGAAGAACAACTGTGGAATAGAGAAGTGTCTTCTTATGGTGTTTCTACCCCATAGTTAGCTTTCACTGGACTTTGAACACTTCAGAGGTGAGAAATGGTAACTTGTGCTTTCATTTTTCCTCCAAAGTTCAGCAACATCTCAAAGCATCACAGCGTTTGAGTACTGAGACTGATCTTGTGCCACCACCGAAGCAGGTTCAGAGTTCCTGTGCTGCAAACACCTGGAGTCCTGTGGCAGCAGTCACAAGGCTCCAGGGACTCAGGATTTCCAGACATCGCCAAGTCCAGGCTGTTTCCAGACATTGCCAAGTCCAAGTAATCCAGTCCCTGTCTGGAGCTGCAACTGTTTTATTGCCAAGTTCAGTATGTAGTGCTTGCTATGATCAATTATTTTTCTTTTCCATGAAAAGCGTGTAGGGTACAGCACATATTTGAAAAAGAAATTCAAGGCTGCAGAATCTAGGTCTTAATGGTGGGGAAACGCATCCTTGTAGCTTTGCTAGATCCTTTACATGCTCTTTAATGCCATTGTCACATTACACTTACCCTGATAAGTACTTGGTCCCACAGCAGTCAGAGGCACACAGGAACATAAACAGTGTTAGACAGATATTGTTTCCTGATTTTAAGTAAACTCTCCTGCATGGTTTTAAAATTTTAATATGAGGATTTACTGTCCAGGCATGTAATCTTTATAAGCTAATATACAAACCACCAATATACTACAAAGTATCTCTCACATTAATTCACACACCCCAATTTCCTTGATCAGGCAATTAAAAATATGAAAATTTAGACATACCTGATTCTGAGGGGGTTTACTTGCATGTTTCAATCCAGTGGTTCTGAGCTGCTTTCTGAAGTTCAGAGTACTAAAAAAAAACCCCAAAACGCAAAACAATAAAATTAAACTGTTATGCTTAATTCAATAGATTTTTCTTGTCTGGGAGCATTATCTATATACCTGGCCATTACTGTTTTCCATCTTGCCTTAAAAAAAGTTTATTTTGAAGAGGAACAAAACTGGTTTTAGTAGTAAATTGGAAGTCAACCAACTGAGTATTTATCAAAGGGATCTGCCAGGTGTTGTTTTTCCCTTCAGACTAGTGCATGAGTAGTACTGAATTCTTCTATTCCTTACACTAATGAGAATAGACTCAGAGAAAAAAAAAACCCACACACAACAAACCCAAAACAAAACCACTTTTGACTAAAAAGGACAGGATTGTGCCTTGTGTGAGAGGGGCTTTTGCAGTTTGTGGTGTTGAATCCTTCATGTGCACAAACAGACCAGGCCGCAAAGCTGAATTTTGTGTTTCCATGCAGGGAAGAGGCCAGACAAAGTGAGTAAATGATGCACTCTGGAAGCGCAGAGCCTACGGCATCTGTCGTTTCATTTCCTCTCCTCCCCTGTGCTTCTGAAGTCTATACCCACCTTCACTTTGTTAATCGTTGCTTTATTTCAGCTCAATACTTACTGTAAATTGACAGCTGTAGGAGTAGAGACTTTTAGACACGATTGAGCTAATCAGATTAGGGACACAGATACTGCTGTGACCAACTAGCATGTGTGTGAAAAGACAAATGGAAAAATGCTCCCTTAACAGTGCTCGTAATGAGCTGTTGCAGTAAACGTGTGACTTGTCAAGACTCTGGCAAGAGGCTGATCTTTATGTCTTGTCTCCAGCCACACACTGTGATTCAGGGTTATAAAAGGCTCCATCTGTCACGTGGCAGGAACCATTTTTTGGCGGGTTAATACTACACATGTTTAAATAAACAGCTTTATACCTGACCTGGTGTGGGTTTTTTGCTACTGATGGCTCTTTGGTGGGATATTTTTATTAGGGAGAATTTTATGAAATTAATATCTTTCAAAAGGCACCAGCAGACTAAAATACATTTAAATCCTAAGCATGCTGTTCCTTGAAAATTCAATTAATTTATTGAAAGTGCCCTTGCAACTGTCAGTTATCTAAACTGGTTCATTTTGTAAAGTGGGCTTGTACAAGGCTAATGAATTTGACCGTCTGGATTGTCAGGGAGCAGGTGAGTGAAACTGCAGTTTCCTTGCCTGCAATGGTCTGATTTGTGCAGGATGGTGTTGAAGACCACGTCAGCAGATCAGGTTTTATCCTTCTATGCTTCCTTGACTATTTCAGCTGTTGCTACCTTGAAATGCATAAAGGATTAGAATTGAAAAAAATAGTGTGAGTTGCTCTGTAGGACCTTAAACCTGTTTTGGAACAGAATATGGATCATTCCTGTCCTGACATATTGCTGTAATTTGTAGTATTAACTTATTTAAAAAGGCATTGCTGTCTTTGTGCAATGCAAGGGGAAAGGTACTTCCTGTGCAAAACACTCCCTGCAATTATTTTGATCAGTCATATGCTTGATACATTGACACTGTTACTGATAATGATCTAGGAATTCAGAAAACGCATACCAAGAATAACCCAGTAGATTCTCCATATTAGTGTTTAGTGTCCTAGCTTCTCAAAAAAACTACTGTCCCAGTCTAAGGCAATTGTTTCTTCACTTCTTCCTTATTGGAAAAAAAAAATTGTATGAGTGAAGGAAGGTAATGAATTTGTTTTCATAGACATATTCCTTTTTTTTTTCATAACATGTTCCTTTCGAGTAGTGATTCTGTCAAAGTACTGAAACCTGCAGACAAAACCAGAAAAAAAAAATAAATAATGTTAACCAACATTGTGATACAGTTCTAAGTTGTTAAATACTTCTGTTAAGCTGATTCAAGGACAACAGTTTTTGAGACTTAGATGTTAGATTTTTAATTAGGACTGTTTCCCACAACAGCCAATAACAGACAAATTATGAAACAATGAATGACATCTTCTATCTCTATTTTGGCCACCAGTCAAATAGCAGAGAACACAGAGGAGCTTTACAACATGTCAGTTTATCCATGGTCTTCCAACCTGGGACTGGAAGAAACAGTTAGTTCCAGAGCCAAGATGATGAGTAAGATGAGAACACAAATTCAGCATCAGCCTTCTAAACTATATGTCCTCCTTGGAGAAAGCTGTATACTTGTTAGAAACTGTTAGAGACTATTACTCTCATTTTCCTCTGATGATGTTACTAAACAAAATATTATGGCCAATAAGGTGACATGAATGAGTGATCAAAAGTCAGACTTTAGTGCTCACGTGTTCAAGGACCTTGCTGTGGAATGCACTTTTAGCTGCACAGTTGCCATCCCCCATAAGCCCTGGTCCCGCAGAATAAAGGAATGCTGTAATTTAGAGCTGTTAAATCTGCAGAAGGGTGCTGATAAGGCATGAGTTGTTCAAACATTGATGCTAGTAAACGCAACTTTGAGAACATTTACGATAACCAAGTACAAAGGGGCATGAATGCGTTACAAGTAAAAGAGCTGGAGACGGCGTGGGGTGGAGGGGGTGGTGGGGAGGAAGACACCAGAATGCTAATTACTCATCTGGTCAGTGTCATCATTCATTTTGTTATATACTTTATTTGTTCCTCTTACTCATGCATTACCTTGATGCTGCTACATAAAGAACTTGAGCTTTCTATGCTATTAAAGTATCTCAGCTAAGGTGTTCTGGAATTTCAGGACTATATTTGAGCATATTCCACCTCACATTTGTGTTTGTGTCCCCATTTCTACAAGCAAAAAGAGAGCCAAGACGTATAAACATTCATCCGTTGGCACAAAAAAATTGCCCATGTAGCTTGTTTACTCGCAACTCGCCGACAACAAACACAGTTTGTGTAAAAATAAATCACAGAGCATGGGAAATTATCTGGAGATTATAATTCTCTACAGAATTATTTGCTTTTGCAATGTTTTTGCAGTGTGTTTGATAAAAGCAGCGAGTAGATCTCATTCTGTAATTTTATCTTCTATCCTCATTTCACCCCAACATTATTCATGTCTGCCTCTCACTGTAAAAAAATTGGAATGAAAAGTCTCACTTCAGATATAATTTTTGGGCTTTGAACTCCTTCTTGAGGCAAAGGTAGCTGTTTTCCATTGCAGTACTGTTTTAAAGTAGTTAAAATTGTCATTTACATACATTTGCTGGGCTTACATAAAACATTATGTATTAAAGTTTCTAAATATTATTATCAACCCAATTCTTTTGAGTGTATTTTCTGTGACAGAAAGGTTATAGTTTCACTTGCTAGCATCTTCACTTCTTTTCCTTCTGTTCCCAACTTTTTGCCACTTTTTTTGATTATATAGGTAGTAAATGGAAAAACTGAGTCTTTGTCCTGCAAGCCAAAAGTCTACTTAAAACATATGAAAAATTTTGGGGTTTGCTGATTTTTTTTCTTTTTTTCTGCTAAATAGGATGTGAGACAAGACCTATAATACATCAGTTCAGCTCCGTTTTGTTGGCTGGTGGTTTTATTGAAATAAAACTAGTAAGAGAGAGTAGAAATCAGCTTCATTATCTGGTTGAGGTTTGAGGGAAAAAAATCTGATGGTCTCATTTTAAATGCCTGGATCACAACTTTTAGTGCTGGGAATTGTGTTCCGTTGTCCATTTAAGTGTATCTTACTGATTGTATGAGTATTAAAAAAAAAGTCTGCTCCTTTCTGACAGAAAAACTAAAGATAAACAGCATTCTCTGAGTACGTTTTCTTTAATCCTTTTTTATTATTAAATCAAAAATTCTTGTTTTTGTTAAAGTCAGCATCTTTCTTAGAAAGACAGAA
Organism: Haliaeetus leucocephalus; assembly: GCF_000737465.1. NCBI lineage: Eukaryota > Metazoa > Chordata > Aves > Accipitriformes > Accipitridae > Haliaeetus > Haliaeetus leucocephalus. The sequence continues at coordinate 4,825,807 of NW_010973041.1, forward strand.
ACCACATGTCCTACCTTTACTGTTCCATTTTTCTCTGCTATTGTATATATGCTTTTTATATCCTGTGTCTTATTTTAATTAAAATAGAAAATTTTGATCATGTACACTCTTACATCAATTTTTCCTCTGCAAATGATCTTTTCATTACCTCTTTGCTGGCCCATCTGTCCTGTGCTCACTTTGTGTGACCTCTTGGGTTTTTGATCTCATTATACTCTTTGAAGAGTTTCTTGATATCATCTGCTGTCTCAGTAACATGAGGATTGAACACCTTCTATTTATCAACATTTTCTAATATCCTTCTTTTTTATGCTCGATCTTGTAGGTATACTCCTGGATACCTTTCAAAAGATGCCAGGGCCCCCGTATCTGCTAGTAAACTTGGGAAAGATGGTGGTTCATCTGTAACAGGGATAAACAATATATTTGTCTTTTTCTTCTTTTAGATTGTAGGTGCAGAAAAAATATTCTTAATAAGTCAAGCTAAGCCAAATTTTCTTGGCTTCAGGTTTTGTAACAAATTAATATTGGCTTTTTTAACAGTTGCTGGAACACAAGTCAATTTTGTATGCATATAGGTAGGCTGGTATTTTAAAAATGTGCAAAATTAAATGTTTCTTTGCTACCCAGGCTTGGCTAAGGCATACCTGTGTTTGCAGATGCAAATTCCACAGTCTTGCAGTGATGTCTGTTTACAGTGTTTTTAAGTCTCTCTCACCAGTATGCACAAGTGAGTCGAGTGCTTTCAATAGGAATGCCTAACAAACTGTGTGTGAAAGAAGGGCTCCCCTTTTCTTGTGAATAGAGAACCTTCTATATGCCTGTATTTTTTCTCTGGCTGTACTGAACTATTGCCATGGTGTGAGAGGAGGTGGTGTTGGACATCAGTGGCTCCGGTTAAGTAAGGTGATGGAGAGACCACCTACACTCACCTACACTGGTCTAGTCCTCTCTGGGCTGTGACAACTTCATCGCTGAGCTGTTTGGTTTTGAATATGAACACGAGTAAGTATGTGTTATGCTCCAGCAAGCAACCTGTAAGTTGTGACTATTAGTACTTTCATTTTTGCAAATATATGTTCTATAATACCCTGCTGAACTGAGGTTTAGACAGGTAGAAAAGTTTGCTTCTTGCAAACTTTATAGCTTGGATGCTGTAACATATCAAGGTTTATCCCACTGAATACACCTTCTGATCTCTTTTAGGAAGTCCTAACAAATCCAAGTCAGACAGTAGTCTGGCTATGCTAGTCATGCACCACTTTTCACTTAGAAGGTTTTGTGAGGCATTTGAGAGGTAAACTATACAAATTAGATAGCTGTTGACCTAGCAAGATCCCTACATGGGCATAACGTCACATCTTACTACTTGTATTAACTGACTGTAACTTTTAAGTCTCCCTTCAACTGGTGATATCTTAGCCATACTAGCTCTGCCTCAATAACTAGCATTTGATTTTGAAACCAAAATGAAGTTTATGATTAAGCACCAAACTTTGGCACTTACAAAGCTAGGACTATGTTGTTGGCTGAAGTGCAGCTTTGAAATCCTGTATCTTATCCCCGCAGTGCTGGCAGCCTGCTGATTTCAGTTAGCTGTGATTTTGTACCTAAAACTGTGTAACAAGGAGAACTGGTACACTAGCAAACTCTGTCTTTGTTGTGATTTTTCTTTGGCTGCCTAGGTGACTGCCACTGCCTTCAACGAATTACATACACATAAACCAATCCTATTTTCAACTCTGAAAGAAAGGAGAAATAGTAACTTGTCTTACAATTCTTTTTTCTACTCAGCATTATAAAGTTGACTTCTTGTAGCAGAAAGTTGGTATAAAGCATTGGAGGTAAATCAACACACAATGCAAAGGTGTTAAGTTTATTACAAACAGCTGAGTAATTACATCTGTAACTTTGAATAAGTATTTCTTTACCTAATGGCAGACCTATGTGTTATCACTTATGTTACGTTCTCCCATATAAAAAGAACATTTTATTTTCCCTTAATTTGAAAACATGTGTCTTTAGACTGTATTTATATAATTATTTTTCTACATTTAATATGCATATCTATATTTAATATGCATATGCTTAATATACATAAGTCATATACTTATGTAAATAAAAGCTTCTCCTCCAAAACAGTATGTTTGTTAGCAATGACTAATTGCATTGGACCTGAGCATAAACTGGCATCTCTCTTTCAGAAAGCAGGTCAACAGAAATATTTTAAAAATGCATTCAAAGGAACCAAAACTTTATCCTAAATCCTGGTGTATTTTTACTGAAAAAAGCGCCGTCTTCTTTAGAGAATTCTGAAAAGCTGCATGTTTATTTTACATTTTAATATATCTAGATTAATTTGTCCACAAGGACTGATTTTAATTTTTGTCTCTTACGTCTAGTTATAGTCTTTCTTTTTAAATAGATACTAAGTATCTTATCTCAGATTTCCTGAATCGCGGTACCCTATAGTTATTGTAAGTCACCAAACTAAAA
>NW_010973041.1:4828312-4850434 GCF_000737465.1 Haliaeetus leucocephalus
CAACTCTGAAAGCCATTTAGGACATCTCCTACTTTGCTTTTTGTAATAAAAATAAAAAGTTACGTCGTAGATCTGTGGCTGATTTTCCTGTAACCTAGCCTGGCTAATGAGTTTTCTCACTGAGTCTGCAAACTGGTTCCCTCGTCTTTATGAATCTAGGCCTAGAAGAAAGTATGTCACTGCCATGTGTCCTGTCAAATGCTTATGCAATGCCTGTGTAATCTTCTTCCTGAAGCAGTGTTAATATATGTAAGCATACATCCACAAAAAAAACCCAAAAAGCCATGCATGCCATCTCTACATCTCCCTGGCTGATGTTTCTTTTATGACATTTTTCTTCAGTGACCTTCTGCTGTTACCTGCCTCTGAAGGATTTCCGTAAAATCTGCAATTGAAAAATGAAGCTCAGAAGAATACCTTGGAGAGGTATACTGGAGATTTGCTGGTCAATCTTTTAAGCTTTATGCAATAGAAAAACAAATGTTGCACGCGTAGAGTGCGGAACTTCTACCTGTATCAGAGATGAAATGCTAATGATGATGTGATAGAATGACTATGCAACACGGGTTTGAGTGTTGCATGGCTATTTTTCTGTGAATTTGTGTAAGCTAAGAACATGCAGCTGTGAAAGCAGATAACCCAACAGATATTAGTGTTTAAATAAGGGTTTAAAAGGTGAAGTTAATGTTTCCACTGTAATGGAGACTGCATTATATATGGAGGGTTGATCAATCTAGACTTTCATGTGTAACAAGTGTGAAGTCTAACCTTGCATTTCATATAGACAGAAACATTTGTGAAGAAGTGGTGAAGGAGCAAAGCAGTGGTGAATTAGCACAGGCAGCGTGCATATCTGTCTACCTCAGGTATTTAAGTCCTCTGCACAGTGGTAGCCAATGTTTGTCACTTACTAGTCTGCTTTTGCAACACTTAGTCTGGGCTTGACTATGCAAAGAAATGATACATGTAAGATTAATTATGGGTATAATTACAGTTACAGGCACATTAGTTCAGCAATAAGACTGTTCCTACAAAGAGTTGGTGCATTTGAATTCCTCTGTGATAGGCAGAGGTATAGGGACAACAGAGAGGTTTTTGTAGTTATGTCAAAAAATGCCCCAGTACAGGAACACTGCAAGTCAGTGCTTCTCAAGTGATGAGATAACAAGAATGAGCAATGTGGTATAAAATAGATGTGCGCATGCACACACACAGATACTCACACAGCTCTCGGAGGATGGATTGTTCACCGATCAATGGGTTAACATGCCTGAGAGGTGCTGCCACAACTTCTTCAAGGTCAAGTGGCTGAACTTGATAGAAATGCAAGATATAAACAGAAAACTCAGCTCTTGCTATCTTGGTTTAATGGCAGAATCACTAGATTTCACAAAACATTGGAGTGCATAGGTACATTTTCTACCAAGCCCTGAACACATTTTGCCTGCAGGCATGCTAAATAACATACCTGGGAGTTTTCTGAAGTAATTTGGTGATGAGTTCTCTTCCTTCTGCTCTGTACAACCTCTGGATGAACATGTCTACCTTTTTTTTTTCTTTTTTTTGGTGCTGGACACACTACTTAGCAACAAGTAATAAGGTTTTGTAATTTGATATTTTGAATGACTTCATAATTATAGCCTGAACAATTAACGCCTGTCTGTAACCTGGGGTGTGTGAATGTAAGTTCATATAGCTATGATATATTAATATGTGTGAGGCATATATGGATGCCCCTGGAAAAGTGCCTGTAAAATTTGTTTGTATGAGATTGCAGGACAGGATAACAAAAAAAGAAACAACACAATATTTTATATGAGTGCAGAGCATCATGGTAATGACAAGCAAAAATGGTTTTCTCTTGAATGAGGCAACCTCTGCCTCAGTGTAAGTTCTAGCTATTGTGCGATTGTCAAAATTTGCCACATGACTTTTGAAAAGGATACTTTCCTATTGTTGTTTTTGTATTTTCACATGACTGAGAAGGTTCATATATTTGCCAATGCTTAGTCTGTTAGCAATTTCTTCTGGATTTGAAGAAATCCATGCAAAGATCTTTGCAGATCAATGTGTAAATACTTTTTCCCCATTTTGGAAGAGGTTAAATACCTGCAATAAATTCCTTCAGTGTGCTGTTCTTCTACTGATGCCTACAAAGAGATACATTTGGCAGTTGGTCTAGAGAATGCTGATTCTTTATTGAAAAAGAGGAAGATCAGGAACACAGTAACTTATTTCCCTTTCTTGCCCTTCCTGTCTATGCGCTGGTTTGCTTTTAGAGCTGTATGTTATTGGGGGGGCAGGGAGAAAGGAAGAATGTGAATTCTAGCTTTTTTTGATATCTATCAATCAAGGTGCACCTAGATGCTCACTGGAGACTCTCAGTTTTATGGCCTTTGACTCTGTCAGCTTTGACTTTCTCAGCTTCTCTTGTTTTCTTCCATGACTAAACCACTGTACAAGTGTCAGTACATCCTCATATTTTTGCTTAAGAAAGTTCTACAAAATATTTTGTTACAAGTTAGGTTGAGATGTTTTCCCTGGAGATGTTATTTACATTTTATTACTGAGGTTTCAATTCATTCTGTTTAGTGGCTTAGGGATTTTTTTTTTAATGTGTTTTCTTGCAACTCCAGGAAAAAAAATATTTAAGTCTTGTGCAGAAAAGTAAGCTTTTGTCACTTTTATGCCCCAGAAAACAGTGACTCTTCAGAACAGTTGAGAATAGTATGAAGATGGTGTCTTTCTAGCCCTGTAGAAAATCCCTGTAAATATAAATACAAAATGTTAGTTTCAGTGGGTTTATATACGAGCTTTGGTAGCTTAATAGAAAGAAAAGTATCTCTTTCCCACTTAAAAGCTGTGGAAGAAAGAGGCTTAAAAATATGAAGGGGGTTGTTCTCCATTTAAAATCTGTACTGCCCAACAGGTAATTTCCAGACACCCCTTTTAGTTTTGTTCCCATTGAAATTCTAGAGCGTTTTTTGTCCTCTCTGCCAATAAAAGTCTGACTGCCAGTCCAGACCATGAAATAGTGAGGAAAGGAAGGGATTTCCCATAAAACCAACATGGAAGGGCTCTTTGTCTCCTGTGAGCACCCATTTGTATCAGTCATGCAGAGTGCTATTGAAATTGGTGGGATGAAAGCAAAGGTCCTGGCAAGGGAATATCTGAAGGATTTGTCTTCGTGGATGGCCTATTTCCACAGACACTTCCCATTTAGTTGTAATGATATGAACATTGATAGCTCTTTGCCAGAAACCCACAAACCTCTGTCATTTGACCTTCATCAACAGCATTAAATGTTTCCAAGACTGATACAGCCCATTGTGGGCTATGTGACTAATTTTGTACATAGATAGCAGTCTGAACCAGTAGCAACAACATACAGATAGTTAGAAGTCTGATTCTTTCCATCCCATTTTTTCCTCTTCCATCTGAGAGACGGATTGCCTAGGAACTTCTTAAAAACACAGGAGTGTCTTTCCTTAGCTCTCTGAAATGCGCTCCAGGTTTGACATTGGGCTGATATTTTGCTACCCCTAGATAAGAAAAATTGATGTGGGGAGGCTGGTTCCCTGTACTGCTCCTAGAGCTTGCTGCTAGTGGGATGAATGTACACTTTGTTTTACACCTTCAGTCTTATTTTATCTTTGCAAAACAATAGAACCTAGATAACAGCAATGTCAAAGCAAATTAATTCCCCAGTTATTTTCTAATTCTGAACTTGCACAGAGTGCATTTGGTGAGAGAATGTAAGTAGGGAGTGTATCAAGGACTAATACTTATGTCTGTACAGCAGGTTGTGCGGTTGCCATAGCAGCAATCAATCCGCTAAATAGAGAATAACATAAACTGATTCAAAGGTAAAGACTGATTTAGGTCAGGGTATAACACTTCATAAAAAGAGAGACTTCTCTGTGACTTGTGATGCTTGTTTTGCTTTTGTGAATGCACTTGCAATACATATGGAGAAAACACCCAACTGCCACAACAAGTGTGTTAGGACTCAAGAGCCCTTGAACACAGTGAAGAACCAACCCACTTAGAGCACTCCTGGCAGCTCCAGTGTCAGCTGTAGAAAAGTGTAGATAAGGTGATGAGGTCTTGCTCGTTTTACGTTATTTATGGATTCCTTCCTCTCTAACTGATGAAAAAAACATTCCCAAGATGTTACGTGAGTGCTGCCCTCTGCTAGAAGTTGGATGAGCTCACACTAAAATGTTTGACTGCCCTGAATTGTGGGAGTACCTGCTTGCCTCTCGGAAATGCCAGTGGTATTTTTGGCAGGTATGCACATACACGTATGTGTGTGTGTGTATGTACACAGATTTTTAAGGAGATAATTTATTTTTGGAGAAATTAGGTTGAGTCACAGGGAAATCAAAATGGCACTGATTAAATAAAAAAAAAATTCCACCTGTTTATATAAAGTCTAGAGATGTGAGTACTGAGGAGTTGCTGATTGTCTTAAATTTCACTGTGGTTCGGAGTGCAGAGGTTAGTTCTAGCTTCATGCTACTAAGCACTTGTGAATGAGCAGGCGAATGTTCAGTAGAAAAGACTGCAGTTCCTGAGGATTTGGCTGTGATGTGACAGCCACTGCATCGTGACATAAAGTTCTGGTGCCCACAGTTCAAGGCAGAGGTCAATAAATGCGACTGCTGAAGCCTCAGCAGTGACATGTGACTGTTTAAGGAACCTCCTTTATAAGGAAACAATAAATTCAATCTGTTTAGATTATGAAAGGGAAGATTAACAAGTGTCTTGGTCAGACTTTTAATTTAGTATTTACATGGGGAACAGAAACTTAATAAGAAGGGCTCTTTACTGTGGTAACCAGAACTATAGTAGTAACTGATGGAAGTTGAAGCTAGAAAAATTCTGATTAAAATAAGACACACCATTTGGGCAATGAATAGAATTAATCACAGGAATAATTTGTAAAATGCTCCATGAGATGCTTCATCAATGGGAAGTTTTACGTAGATACTGTAGATTCCTCTAGAGGTTATACTTCAGATTAAGCCCTTGCTACAGAAATCAAGGTGGTAGGACTTAAAACCATGGCATGGGTTAGACCCTTCTCAGCCCATGTGCCCAAAAGCTGCTTGTTCAAGGTTCTCTTCAAAACCAAAGGCAGCCAGCACTGCAAAGACGGGCACATCCAGCAGCTTGCCTGGAAACTCCTACTGTGGTGATGTTTCTGGGATCTAGTTCAGCTTCCTTGACAACTCAACCTCTGCCCAAGGTGAAAGGAAGGACTCCCATTATGATGATGTTTTTTTTTCTTTTTTATTTAAGCTAAGAACATCTGCCCATTAGAGTTGAGGCTGCAGCTACTCACTTGGGTCACAATGGTTCAAAACCAGCTGACAAACAGCAGCGACTTTAGGCCTGGTTGACCTGACTTGGTATCAAACCACTGACCTAGTGTGCAAGCTTGCTGTCTATATCTTATTAACTGCACCCACAACCATCAGTGCCACATGTTGTTTTCTTTAGGAATTATCCCTCATTTCATTTTCGTATCACATCATGACTGTGGTGCGCCTTTCCCTGTACACACACATAACAGCAATACAGCAAAATGAAGATTTATCTCCAATGTAATATATTTTCATAAGAGCAGTACTATTTAGTACTATTCTTTTGGGTAGCCTAAGTATAGATTTGACCCAGAGATTCAACTGAGAGCATAGCATGCTCTTTGAGAGCACCTCCAATTCAGTTATTCACCTGTCCCTATAAGCTGCCCTCCACAGAATTTATCTCTGAGTGCACTGGCAATGGGATGAATTTTGTGGGATAATAAAATTACCTGGGCTCCAAAGTTACTGACAGCAGTCTTCCTGGACACAGACTGATTTCTCCCGCAGTGCAAGGAGTGTGAAAAAACGGTGCCTTCTTCCAGCATCTGTGGTGGTAGCTGAAATGTGAGATAGCTGTATGAAATGTCAGCCTGTACTTTTCACCCAATGATCAGTTCTGGTGCTGAAGTTATTTTTTTTACTCCCTCATTTATGTGTGCCAACTCCTGGTTGTGTTTATTAATTTTTACTTTGTCAAACAAAAATACAATGTTCTTAAGAAGAAAATAAAATGAAAGGCAAGGTGGGGGTAAATTAAGTCACAGAAAAACTAGAGCTGGGAGATGATATTGCTCTTTAATGTTGGTTCCATCTCCTTTTTCCCAGATTTAAGCATTAGTACAGAAGGCATTAGTACAGAAGAAGGCATGGTTTATGCTAAGGCACTTTCCTAAATTTAAATCATACTGTGAAGCCAAATATTCATCCACATTTACCCATCTTAGAGCGAAGATACTGCTAGATTGCCCCCCACACACACACACCATAGACCAATGTCATGCCTATTCCTTTAGAATGAACACATTCCCTATTCTAAAAAATTTCTGATACACATGCTCTTGACAAATGAGGGAAGTGGCTGTGGAGAAATGATGCCCTGCTCTGCAGCCTGTCAGTCTGGGGAACATAATCTCTTTTTTTGTCTGCTCAGCATTCCTTGTCTATCCCCCTTTAAAAAAGTATTACTTCGCAACAACTTGGGGTAGAAAGGTTTGGGATTAGTATCCTCCGCCTCTGGTGGGGAGATTGGTTTGGTGAGAGCTCTCACTGCTCTCGTTACTGTGTCCCACATCCTGTACTTCAAACATTTTCCTTGCCCTTGCTGCCTCAAGTCACTCTCTCAAAACTGTTTATGACAGCTATTAATGAAAGAGGTGACACTGTGCTACTGGCTCGGTGAACAATAAAGACATCCCTCTGGGGGATGATTTTACTCACATTACGTAGCCTATAGGGATGAAATATTGGTTGCTTTTGAGATTCACAAGCCATCTCCCTGCCATTGCAGTGTCTACTGTGTATGAACAATAGGTTTTCTGCTTACATGGACCTGGTCAGTCCTTGTATCCTGACTGTGCCATTTAGCTGATTACCCTTTCATTTGTTATGATAGGTGACAGACACTACATTGCAAAAAATTTGTTTCAGCTCCATGGTCAGAGTTCCCAGAAGGCTCAGGTGTTTATCAATTGATTATAGTCATCGTTCTGGTAGTTGAAGAGCCACCCTTAATCCTGACAGTGAATAATTCTGTTCTTTTTTAACATGCTGTTTGTTTACCTCTGTCCCTCCCCCATCTCTTGGGGAAAAAAAAAGCTTGACTGGCTGCCTACAAAGCAGGAAGAATCAACAGCAGTTTCCCCAAACTCCTGAAGAACTTGTAAGCAAACCCCCTCTTAACAGCAAGTTTTCAGCCATGACCCGAGCTGGGGGTGAGGGGATGGATTGGAAAGCTTCCAGGAAGCTCTTAAAAACTGAGGGTAAAAGAACTCATTTCTTCTAATATGTAGGTAGGTCATCCAAGCATGAGATTTTCTCACTGTGGAGAAAATTACCTGTCCACAAAAGCAGTATTCTGATATTTGAAATTGAAGAATAGGCAGGGATTTAAATCTTTATCACTGGGATCATTTGCTCTGTGCTGTTAAGCTTGCAAGACTCTTAACATAACTCAAATTTATAAAGTGCTCTTGAGCTGGTGATGTTTTAGGCAATCCAATCATTTGAATTCAGGTGCAGATTGTACATTGTGTTATGCAAATTGCATGTGTGTTATGCTGAGTGTTGGCACTCTGTCCCATGTCCCATGTAGCCCTATCAACAATGTAAAACAACCTCTCCCATCTGAGAAACCCCCAAAAAGCAGTTTGTGTTCTTGTGGGAACCATCTGTCCTGCAAGATCAAGTCCTTTCTAAATTTGTGTAAAAATGATACAAGGCCAAATTTACAACTGAATTTTTTCCTTGCTTTCATGTTTTGATGATGTGTTTGCCATATGATGTTACCTGCAAAGTTAAGAAGACCCATTAGTTATAGTTTCCCAATATAGTAAATTCCTGCAAGTGGATGTGCAGTTGAACAGAGGCAAAATGTTCTACTAGTATTAAGCAACATACCATTATACTTACCTGCAGCAGTTTTAGCCTGTATTAATTTTTTTTGTTGCATAAATGAAACATAGTGGGTTCAGTGCTAACTGAACTGATTGAACTAATTGAAAATTGTTCCTGCCAGTCTTTGTGGGTTGGACAAGGCGGGGCTTGATGGTACCGACTTTTCCCTGTAGTAATGCTGGAAATTTCAAAGAAATAAGATTTCTAAATTTGGGGGGTTTTTTTTTTGTTTCCTCTACTGTGAAGAAAAAAATTGTTTTGGTCATAACATGGTATAGTTTAGGATAAATGGAGTTAAAAAAACATATAATGTTGGAAATTGCTGTTATCTTCTTTCCTATTAAGCAACACAGCCAACATTTGCAGTGTTGTAGTTGTGAAGCCGTTTTGTAGTATGATTGGGTTTTCTGGGTGGTGTTTTATGGTTTCAAGTTTTGGCATTTGGACAATCCAAATTTATTCACTGCATCTGACCTTGGACAAATCTGAACCTGTGATAAAGATCTATGATGCTTAATGGTTTGAGCAGTATTTTTCACTACAATGCAGGTCTTCCATTTTGCATTTTGGATTTTTTGAAAGCTTATTTTTCCTGTGGTACCCAAGGAAAGTTATGTCTTTCTGGATTTGTGTGCCTCCACCAGGTGAATAGGGAGAACTCTCTATTTTGTAAAGACATCATAAGGTTTGGGACCATAGGATCTGAGGACAATTCAGGCCCATGGGGACCTCAGGAGGTCTCCAGTCCAATCCCCTGCCAGGAGCAGTGTCAGACCAGATTGCTCAGGGATATATCCTGTGGGGGCTGGAAACCCTCCAAGAAGGGAGATGGCACCACGTCCCTGGACCTGGCCCCACTGAGGGAAAAAGGCTTTCCCTGAAAACCATACTGATCCTCTCTAGTCTCAGCTGATGCGGCTGCCTCTCACACTCCTGTCAGGCACCTCTGTGATGGGCCTGTCCCCATCCCCTTGATCTCCTCCCTGGAGGTACTGGGGTCTCAGTCACTGCAGCAAAGCCATAGTTTTGTAGCTGCATGTGGAGCTCCAGTCCCTGCTAGCTGTTTCCCTTCTGTGTGCGTTTGTGTGCATGCCCTGGGGTGGGAGCCTTTCACCTGCAATACCCTTCTTGAGGTCTCTTGCCCCTGCCACCCTGCACCCTATTCTTTCCAAGCAAATTGCTCTGTGATTTTTCATGCCCTTCATGACCTTCATGTGCTTCTCATGTGCCAGTTTCTTCTCTAACCCTAGCACAGTTTTGCGGGGAGGCTCAGTTTGGTTATCTGTGTATCAGCGTTATAGTGCTGGCTTGAGTGCAGGAGAAAATATACCTGTGACTCAACTATTAGGCCTTTTGTTTTCTGTCAGTTGCTCATCTCTCTAGAGCATCCTCTGCCTAGCCCTGGGGAGCTTGAAGTTTCCTAACCTCAGTGGTGGAGCGTGGCCATCCATGTTCACTCCTATGATATGGCCAACCATGACACAAGCTGTGTCAAATTTTGCAGCAATGCTCTTCAGCAGACCAAGAAAAGCGATGAAGTTGACACATCCATGTATTACTTTAGAAGAGAGCAGTTTATCAGTGACACTGAGTCTTGAGGTTAACTAAACAAGACTGAAGTGGGAGAGGTGAGTAACAGTGAAGTGACAGAATAAATCATAAACATGGCGCTCTGTGTAAATGCATCTCTTTTACAGGAAAGAGATTGTGCTCTGGGGAGTGCTTTGTGCCAGAGGAGCGGCTGATACCCTGCTGGCTGTCAGACACTGCTGCGGCACCAGGGACACCCAGCCTCCCCCTCACATCTCATCCTGGGGCTGCATCCCCTGCACTTGGCAGTCCCGTGCACCACACAGCTATGATAAATTGCTGTTCCTGTTTGGCAAAACCAGCTGTGTCAATTTCAGGTCGTTTTGGAACACAAGCTAGAACCGCCCTCCCCCCCCCGCCCCGAACCCACCACCTGAAGGGACAATGTGCTTAGGGGAAAAGAGTATTTTCAGGTTTCTAGGAGAATAACACAAATAATTGGAACTACAGAAATGCACATAAAAATAAAATGGTACAGTGTCTTTTAGTGGGTTTGGGTTTTGTTTTTTTCTTTTTATAAAGCTACCAAAAAAGTAGGGCTAACAAAGCTGATCTGCAATAGTTATTTTTAACCTGAAATTTAATCTTCCCACTTCTGGTTTCGTGACTGTCACAAAGCAGAAAGAAACACTCTATTTGGCTGCTTTTCATTAGTATGACTAAGTAAAAAATCATGAGAGAAATAGTAAGACTGTTTGTGTGGCTGTACACCTACTTTTTATCCAGAAGAGGGGCCATTTAGAAAAGGGTTGTTGTGAATTATATTTTGATATCAAATTTATTTCTCTATTTCAGGTAGAAGGAAAAATATCTGGTATTTTAATACCATTGTATCAAAATGGTATTGAAAATTGCTGTTTCTGATCAATGTTCTCTTTTTTACCTTCTCTTTTTTACTATAAAAGTATATAGTAGACAACTTTTAAAATTCACTCCAAGCAGTGTAACCAAATCAAAAAAGCCCTTCATTTCACTGGCTTATAATTTCATTATTATTGTGATGCTGTGTTTGTACATTCACGTGATGGCAATGGACACAACCCCAGAATGGATTGGGATCAAAGGCTGAATGTTGTAAAATCAGGACAGAGATAATTCGTGCCCCTTGGAGAAAATGGGCATTCTCACTGCTCTCATCCAGACAAAATAATGCAGTAACATTGAGTAGAATGAAGTTGTTTCCATAGGTCTGGTTCAGATCTCACAGCAGTAGAAGAAACAAAAGCTAACAGAAGAAATTACACTATTTCCACACACTGCTCTGTACCTGCAATTTGCTCTCCAAGGACATTGTAAATCTCTAATTAATTTGTTTGTGTTCCTAGTGATATGAAAAAGGCAACAGAAATCTCTCCCAGTAAAGAGAAATACTGTCACAGGAAACTACAATGCTGTTATCCTGCAAGAAATACAAAGAATATTCATTTGGTGTACTTCTGGATTCCTGGTAGTGGTAAGTTAGTATGTAACCAGTAGGACCATGATGAACATTATTAATTATGAAACCAAACTGGTTTTCTGTTAGTATGAATTGGAAAAATACTGAATTAAATTAAAATCAGCCACTCCTAGTATTTCAAAAATTTCTCCTTAATTTGCCTGTGACTGAAGTAATGCTGCCAATTAAGGCTTTCATTCCTTTTTTTTTTTCTTCTTCCATTTTTTTACTGTGTTGCATCCTTTTCTGTAAAAAAGCCATATGGCTTATTGAAAAGTGAAATTTTACACATTGTAAATGACCACAGTACACATGGCAGAGTTACTTATACTGCAGATGTCAGTTAAAAGTTAGTGCCCGGAGCTTTCAGTAAATAACGCAGAGGCAGCAGCTATATTTGAGAGCTGGACACTCCTGTTGAAATCCATATAATCCAAACTACCTGCTCTCTATTACTTTAAAGCAAATAAACATGAGGTTGCATATCATTTTTCTAGTGCATACTCTTGGATGGCAGAGAGTGTCAGGTCTTAGTTCCAGTGCCTTCGAAGAGAGGTTTATCACATATTGATAATTCAATCAGACAGTGATAACTTATTCCTAGAAAGTAGCTTTGTCATTAGATATTGGGGAGGGAATTTTATCTTTTAACAATATATCTGAGTTTGTCAGGGAAGTGATTTTTCTTCTTCTTGGTTCCTGCTAGCAGGTAGTAAGATACCTGCTCTGCTTTTCAGGCCTATTCAATTTATTGCATCTGAGCATACCTGTCAAATGGCTCTTCAAGCACATTTTCTGTTCTTCTGAGAAGGATAAATGTGACCTTCTGTTCTGTCAATGAATGAAGAGAAGTGTCTGGAGCTCTGTTATACAGCTACTTCTTATACTTTTGCTCTAGCCTTGGATTTTCAATTTCTCAGACGTATATCAGATTTCCACACTTTGCAGCCTGTATATTTGAGATCTGGGAAAACCGGTTCTTTAGAATATGTAATGAATTACAGGGTGACAACAAACCTTAGAAAGCTCCTACTTGTCCTTTCATTGTCTCATCTGTAATATGAGAAATTAACAGTTTGATTGTTATGGATCAGAAAAGATGTCCAGGCAGAAAGCAAGCTGTAGAAGGTTGTGCAGTATTTCTAGTAAAACTTACGAAGAACAATCTGCAGAGCTTAGCTTTGATCCCATAGAGCTGGGTCTAGTTTCCTCTTCCATGTGTACAAGGAGTGCATCTGATGTCAAAAGTTGAGCCGATGTTTCACAGTAGATTCTGTGAAATGATTATTAATTTGTAGAAAGGTGAAAGCTGATGATTGCTAGATTATGTTAGCCAGAATAATCACATACAGGGGTTGAAAGGAAGGGATCTGAAAATCATGGGCATGTTTTGATGACTGATATGCCATTTCTATTCTCATTCTGGATATGTAACTTTTTTCTTGTTTACAACTGATAGGACAATGTATCATTGCTGTTAAGCTAAGCTTTTCTTTGTCTGCGTTTTGACCCTAGTGAGTTTTTTTGTTGTTTAGCTTTCATGATGGTTTTGTATCCCTCTCTAGGATGTCCATTGTTTCCTATTTCTGTTCACAATACAGTATGCAATTTAATTAGCAATAAACCATTAATTGTACTTCTTTGGTAATCTTACAATGCATTGAGACAATTTTCCTTCCAATTGGCCAAGGTTTTCATCCACCAGCTGACTAGAATTTCTCTGGCCAGCAAGCTCTGCAATCATGTTCTTGATGTTGCACTTAACATCATCTCCCTGTACATGGTATTTCTCCATTTGACTTTGTCCTCTTGATCAGTTTTCTCCCTTATGTTGGTATTTTCCAGAGATAAACTACACTCAGGTATTTAGTAAAACACAGAATTACTACCTCTATACATACAACATGTTCTACATGTGTAAGGCAGGTAATAAAAGCTGAATCTGTAGCACAGTCTCAAGATATTTTGCTCATAAAGTTTATTGACAATAAATTTGTTCTCTGCGGTGACATATACAACTGGCTGTTGTTTTCTGTATTAATTGTTCTCTTCCATTTCTGCTCATGAGTCTGTTTTATCAGGCGTCAGATGGTGATGATGCCCAGCAGGAATCCATACAAGCAACATAATGTTTCTGGAGAATTTAATGTAAAAATGTTTTCATTTCAATATGTTTTGTCTTTCTGCCTTAAAATTTTCCTCCATTGAATTTCATCTGAATTGTTTTCGACTGTGGAGTATGTAGCAAACTTAATAAGTTTTCCACTTTTTAGTGTATAGATTGACTTACTTGCTTGGTTATGCTGTGCAGCTGTCAGTGGTATTTTCAGAAGGGAATGTGGATGAAAAGGAATGGGAATGAATTTAAACTCACCGGAGCATTTCTTGGCAAATATTTATCTGGCAAAAAAGAAGAAATTTTAATTTTGCTATAAGCATTCTCCATCTGTGTCAGACTGGTCAAATAATTTGAGCTGGGAAAAGTATTACAGGTCCATTTGCCACTTTTAACCAAGAGGCTCCTCTACGATTTGGGAAAGCACTGGCTTCGGTGCTGAG
Source organism: Haliaeetus leucocephalus (assembly GCF_000737465.1). Classification (NCBI taxonomy): domain Eukaryota; kingdom Metazoa; phylum Chordata; class Aves; order Accipitriformes; family Accipitridae; genus Haliaeetus; species Haliaeetus leucocephalus. The sequence continues at coordinate 4,841,885 of NW_010973041.1, forward strand.
CATCTGACAGAGTCTGAAGTACAATCTTTTTCCCTTCTGAGGAGATTTTAAACCTATGTCTCTTTATAAGACACTCTGTGAGACACATAGAGATGTAGTTTCTCCCTGTCTCAGAACAGTTTCCTAGCTTCAGGCTGTGGGTGATTTTGATCTGGGGCTGCCAAAGTCCTTGCTGTTGAAACCTCTCAGTCATAAGGCATACTGCAATACCAGTTGAATCAGGGAAAGACCCTAGGATTAGGTAGTGAGGCTGTAATCTATGTTCCACTAAATATATAGTTATGTACCTAAAAATAAACACAACTGCTTTGATGAAAAAGAATGAGAACTTTGTCCTCTGCTGTCTTCTAGCAGGGTGGTTGAGGCATAGTTCTGCAAGCTGAACAGCTCCATTCCTCTTATAAAGGAGATGTTAACACCCCATATCTAGGCTGAGTATCTAAGCTTGAAGCAAATGGGCTTAAAGGGATACTGATGTCTCAGCATAGGCTTATTTCTCTTCCCCTTTCCATTTTTAACAAACATGTCAGAATATTTTGCTCTAAGTTCCAAAGAAATATTTGTTCAATATGGAAAAGATGTTTTCATTACAGTGAGAGAAAGCAAGCAGTCAATTTGAACTGAATTCAGTGTTTATTTTATCTGAGTGAGCAACCAAGATAAATACGTTGTTCAGCTAGTCCTCAGGTCCTTCTCAGATGAAATAATGAGGAAAAGGACTTAATGCATTAAGCATTGATTTCACCTTGCCTGTATTTGGCCCATTCATTTAAATATTTAATTTTCTGAAAGACCTTGGAACCGCTGTTTATCACATCTGCCAAACATTTGCCCTTTAGACTCCTTTTGAGGATGTGGTAGCTCATACTTTAATTCATACCTAATACTTTTTATAGTACCCAATCTTTAATATGTCAGTGTATGGCTCACATAATTGTTTACCTTTTTGACTTAGTGCTAGTTAACTGACTTTTCTTGAGGACCGGAATGATGAGGTTAGCCACCTACTAGTGCATCTGTTGGCAATTTTATCTCTGTAGTGTCTTTTATCATTATCATCATTTAATAGAATAGTCTAGCTTGTGTATGTGGCTCACAACACTATATTAGCAAGCTCACTTTAGTATGATTCCAAGGCCAGAAAATTTGGAGCTACTAATTAACTTTTACCGCTAACAAAGGCAATACACAGTGGTCAGAAAACAGAAATCATGTTAAGCAATATAACTCTGTAGCTGGAATGACTTGCTAAACTTAGTTGATTTTGAATAAGAAACTTTGATTTTATTCATTGTTGTTACATAACACTGCCTGTCATATTTGCATGGTAAACATTCAAATATTTTTTATTAAAAGTATAATTTGGGGCCTTTTAATTTCTGATAGCTCAATCAGAAATGCTTATTTAAAAAACAAAACAAAACAAAACAAAAAGTGAATGTAAAAATTAGCAAAATATTTCTGGAGATTTCCTAAAATTGTATAAGCTATTGGCTACTTGTCATGTGATCAAAACATCTTGGACATTCTCTATCCTTTTGCAGTTCCCTGTGCTCTCACTTTACTTTTGTATTTATGTCTTGTAAAGGTAGGAGATAGCATCCAGATGACAACTAGAGTAGTTGCTGAGCAGAGCTGGCAGAACATTTTCCTTTTAACAAAGAGTGAATTTTTTTCCAACCAAAATGAATATTTTCATGAATGAATGAAGATGGAATGGAATGGAATGGAATGGAAAAGTTTTGGATTTAAAAGATGAATTAATAAACCTAACCTGAAAGGGGAAAATGACTGGCTGTTTTTTGTTGTTTTTTTTTCTTTCTTTTTTTTTTTTTTTTAACCTTTTCCAAAGAAGAGGAGAGAGAAGTAAAAATAAATAAATTATTAATTAAAGAAGTGTTGTGTTTTATCCAGTAATTTAATGTGGCAGGGAAGTGTAACAGGATGTGTGAAGTTGAGACTCTCTGGCTGATGTTTTCAAAGCTATGCCGTGATTTGAATGTTCAATTCCCATCAGAATTTGATGGGAGTTTTGCTTCAGGCAGCTTTTGATATTCTCCCCTACTGGTAGCAAAAGCAAGACTGTATACAAAATAAAAATCTCTTTGAAACCCTAATTTTTCACCCTGCTTCACCTCTTTAAAAGGTATTGTATCTGTAGGCTTTCCAAGAAAACCTGTACAGTTTTAAAGTTATATTTAACTTCTGCTAAGCAGATGCCCTGAAACCATGCAAAAACGTTGTGAGTACTACTGCAATAATACAGAGATGGATTTTAACACAGCCCTACCCTATATTCAGTCACTGATTCATCAGATGCATGTTCCAATTCTTTTCTTTAGTTATCTGAGCTTTCTTTCCACATTGTGGTAGCTTTTATTTGCAGTATTTACCTCCTGAGTTTTATATATGAGAAAACAGGTTATCATTTTCTGTGTAGCCTCTCCAGACAAATAGGCTAGTCCAGGCTTTCCCTGTTGAGTTATCTATGGAAGAACTGGCCAAGGACCTTTACTGGGATTTTTTTCCTCAACTCCATCACTGACCATGGCTCTTTTCCTAATTTGCTTAGTTAGGACATTAGCAAATCAGCCTCCTACTCTGTGCCCTCTGACTGTGCCTTCCTCTGGCTAAAATATGCAAATTCTGAACCACTCCTATTGTGCACCCACATTGCAGTGCTGCTGTGGCCCCACTGTCAGGTCCCCTGTTCCCCAACACTGCCTTCCCCTTGCAGAAGAACAGCTGTAGTCACACTCCTTCCCTTTTGTCAGAGCTTCAAAGCAAACACCTGAGATGTGTCCAGCAGGGTCAGGTTGTTCCTGGGGCAATGTTTTATTAGAATAACAAAATCCAAAGTTCGTTCCCAATCACACAGTTGCTCCCTTTTTTTTTTCCTTTGCCAGAGGTAGCATCTACAGTCGCCCAAGTATTTTCCTGATTTGACCAGCTCATCAGACCTCATCATGCTCGAATGACTACCATACACAATTCAAATTTATCTGTGGATGTTTTACTTGACTCAGTAAAGTGCTGAGTTACAAAGTTTGGATTCAGATCAGAGTTTCTTGAATTTGAGGAGTTTTAAAACTCATTTTTTTTCATGAAGGTGTTCCTTATTCTACCTGCAGAAGCATGAAAACAGCATTTAAACATCCAACTATTTGGGTGGACTGTTTGGGTCCATGACAGACATATTGATCACAACTGCTAAGTGGAGAAGAATTTAATTGGAGAGATTATACTGCAAAAGCTTGCCACTATGTTTCTCAGAACTCCTAGAACTGCTGAAACTTGGACACTATATAGGTCAAGTTCTAATGAACAGCATTGTTCATAGTATTAAGTAAACTGTGGGTAATATGTATGCAGAGTAGAGGCTAACTGTGCTTCAGCTAGTATTCAGCATTTACAATGAGTCACATTGGTATGGATTACAGTGGTCAGATTTTAAGTCTTAGAATACAAACCTGATGTTTTAAAAATCATATTATTATGGCTTATGTGGAATAGGCATGATTCATATGTTTATGTAAATATTGGCATGGTTATAAATACAAACACACATTTAATGCAGCTTTTCTGTAAAGCTTCTGTACAACAGCAGCCTCAGCCTTTTAAGCATCATCTTCTTTTCAGCAATCTGTTTGATTCCATCACACCAGACCAGCCTATACACATTGTTAAAATTAGGGATATGATGCTGTCCAAGTAAGCATAAGTATCTTGGAAATGCAGGAAGCTGCAGAATAGGGTGTATTCGGCTTAAGTGAGGGTCTTTTGTTTTCTCTTCTGCTTCACCTCAGCATATTCCTAACCAACAGGACAGCTAAACCCACCAGGAAAAGAAGACAAGTTAGTGGCAGTTATGATCTCTTTCCCTGAAAAGTAAATAATCCCCTGCATTCTTAAAAGGTGATTAGGGGAAGATATTCCTGTAGAAATACTCATCAGACAGTCCCTTCCTCCTTCCCTTGCTTTCTCTGCCAGCTGCTGGATTTAGTCTTGTACTTTTATTACAGAGAACCCCAAAGAATTATATGTTGCTCATCTTGCTCCCAAATATCTTTTGCCAAAAATCTCTGTAAAATTTAATGGTATCTGAGGTGCATTAGGAGTATAGGAACTACCTTTGTAGGACTCTGACTTTAGCTAATGTGTGGAATCTGCATTCCCCTTCCAGAGAAGTCTGTAGCAAATCTGCAGTTGACTTCAATAGGAATGTGCTTGGTCCAATATTATTTACAGCCCAGTACCACCGTCAATGTTATGGTAGCATTTCTTATAGAAATCACAAGGGTTTAGAGCAGTGTAGCAGTTAAAAACAGTTTTTTGCTAGATCCATACATATATATTGTACATCATCTTTAAATACAGTTAACATAAGTTATTAAAAATAGGACAGATCTGGAAATGCAAATCGAGTGAGTTTTGTTTATGTCCCCAGGACATTTAGCATCACCTATGCAATACACATGAAATGTGCTTGATAAGACAGTTCACTTTGAAGTTTGATAGGAAATTAATATATATTAAATAAAACATTAATATATTCAAATCTATAAGACTTGAAAAATTGAAAAGGCAGGCTATTTACAGCTTCTGCTACAGTAATTGATATCTGACATGTCTTTTTCTCCCTTTTTAGCCTAATAATATACCAGAACACTAATGGCATCCTAAAAGTGCTACATTAACTATGTGCTTTAAGAGCCATTTCCTGCTAGACTTGAATCAAATCACATTGATTCCAGCGAGATTTGAGTGTACTTGATCTTTCACAGTTTCTGCAATGGCTACCTTGCTATTTCCTTTATGATAAGGCACAGAGCCCGCCAAAGTGGCTCTTTACTGATTCTCTGTCCTATTGAATCCTGTGTTGCCTTGACCAAAGGCGCATCCTACCTGCAGTTGCTGGACATCACACAGAAATGAGGGGAGGATGCAGAGTTGGAGCCCTTCTTCCCACTCCACATCTCTTCTGAGCAGAAGCTGGACACAGGAAAAATAACGTGCCCTGTGCCAATGGATGCAGAAGATAACCTGAGCAACTACAACATCTGGAGTCAGGACCTGGAATAATTGCCGCTATTGAGAGAAGGTGAACAGAACCCTTATTACACATAAAATCTGCTATGGCTGCTAGAAACCAGATTTCATTAATATTGCAGTTTCTGGGGAGGAGGCTGGGGAGATTCGTGTAATGATCCACTCAAGATGTCACTTTATTTTCTTCGGTTTTGGTGACTAAGTTTCTTCTTCCCCCTCCCGCCCCCACCGGCTGGTGCAGCTGAGTCGCTCCCTCCCTGACAGCTGTCTAGAGCTCAAGCGCCTTGACTAAGAACGATGTGTGTGTTACTACTTCATTTCTGCTCTAAGTGCTGTGTGTTAGGTAGAGCTGGAGGAAAGCAGGTAGGATTTGCAAGGCAGGTCTGCAGTGCAAAATAAGCATGCCACTGGCTTCGTTGGTCTGGGCAGGACTGGAACCAGTAGACAACCATTGCAGCTGCAGCAGAAAGGAGTGCTGTGCTGGTAATGGAGCTCTCTCCAGAGCCTACTCCAATTCCAGATAAAATGATTACTCTTAAGCAAAATCTGTTTTTCCCTTCAGTTTTCAGGCTGCCCTTTAGAGGCCCAGATTGAGTGACCGAGAACTAAATACCACTGAAGATGGCTGAGACTGCCTCATTCATCTGCCTAAAGACTGAAATGAATTCAGAATTGCGAGGAATCTCAGGGGAAAAAAAATATGTTTTTCCAGTGTATTTCTGTTCAAAATAGGTTTTCCAATCTTTGTAGCTTCCTATTTTGCTTGGAAGTAGACATACTGAGATGGTTGAAATTCTTGCTGTTTCTATAATGTGAAGTGAAGCAATACAGAAAACCTAGTATTTCAGCATCTGCAGACCAAAGAGAAGCCATCAACCAGTATACTACCCAATGATTTTGGTCTGTTTCAGCTCTTAACCTCCACAAGAAAGTAGCCAGGCTCTATTTGCTTTTGCTCTGCAATCTGCTCAGGAGCTTGAAGGATCACCTAATAATAGTTCCAGTAGGTTAATTTTTTTTTATCTCTACATTTGCATTTAGAATATTGCAAGTTGTTTGTTGCTGGGCTGCAAGACTTTGCTTCATATTTTAAGTCATGCAGCATGTATATACTAAAAATATTGTGAGTTGCATTGGAAGATTATTGCAATTGGGTTTTGGTTTGGGTTTTTTTTTGGTTTTGGGGCGTTAAGGTGTTTTTTTTTTTTTTCTGATTTATTTTAACATGACTAATGAGGAGCTTTATGTCTCCTAAAAGGTACCAACTGTAACCGAATTCTTTGGTGTCAGAGTACCATTCCTTCATCTCTCTTTCTTGTGCTTTAAAAGATATTTCTAGAGACTGATGGATGTGTCCCTGTTTTCTCAGAAACTTCTTGACTGCTGCTGATTGTTTAACAGAACAGACTTGGGCTGTTGTGAATTTTGCACATACAGTAAATCCTGCTGCACTACTGGAAGCCTGATGGAATAATGGCAGCTTGCAGAACAAAACCTATCAAGAAGGGGTTAATATTAACTCTGTCTGATATACTACTCAGCAGGATGCTGTGAAGTCCCCAGCCAGCTGAAATTCAAGGCAAATCTACAATAGCTTTCAACTGCACCAGAATTTTACCTTTGGATTTATTTTTATCTGCTCAAGGGTAGATATAGATGTGCAAATGTATATTCACAATAAAGCAGTCAAAGTATAAAAGCTAACTATTGACACATAATGGCAGATATAATGACAGCTGAGCAATTTAAATTTGGTTCTGTGTCTGTTTTGCACACAGACACCATGACTATCCTTAATCACACAATTTTGCAAAGGTCTCAGAAAGCTTTTTCAATCCATAGGTTGGTCCGAAGAATTGGCTTTTCTGTCCCTAATCAGACCAAAATGTAGCCTTATTTTCCCAGTCCAGCATCTTCCTCACTCCTGCCACTCTTGGGCTTTGATTTCCTTCACCTTTTCTCCCAGCCATTTATCCAGATTTGTTCTTTTTGCCACTTTTGTGCAAGTCCAGGTATTATCCTCTAAATCAAAATTCCTTGCTTAGGTGGGTTGAGGCCTGCATCGTGGTGGGGTGGTCATTCAAAGCAATAAGATAAGTTCCCTGGTCTTCTGTTACGTTTGAACATGAATCCAATGTGGCTCTGGAAGCGTGGAGTTGTGGTCATGGGAAAGTGAAAAGATTGGAGCATTCATGAATTAGGCAGCTACACTCACTGCTGGGTATGTCTCTGCTGAGCAAGTGGAAACTGCTATTATTCAAAGGTATGGTGGCAATAAAGAGAACATTCTTGTCAAAAAGTTAACTCCCTTACAAAATTGTGTGTCCTTGCTCCAAAGCACAAGAGGATGATGTTCTCTGTTCAAAAAATGAGTCATAGAGAGGTTTTGTTTTTGTTTTGTTTTTTGTTTTTTTAAATTGGCTGAAGGACTTATTTTTTTCCTTTGCCTTTTTCTCAGAACTGGCTGAAACACTTAAACTTTCCAAAATCATTCAGCCTGAGGGAAATCCCCCAGGATAGAAAACTTCAGTCCAAGATCTAAGCAACAGAAAACGATCTTAAAATAATCATTTCTGGGATTGTGTGTGTGTATTTGTGACCAATACACCAATTCATTAAGAGAATTTCATATACTCATGTGATTAAAGAAAGCATGTATGTACCTATATATGCATATATATTTGTTCAAGACCAGAAATTCTTACTACAAACAGTAATTTTTAGGTCTATCACATGTACATCTTTCAGAAAGATACTACCCACAGATTCATATTCTTGTGAGGAAATTTACAAAGATGAAGTGGGAATCAGAGTTTAAGTGTCTAGCCAAATAAAGAATGTGAGAAAAATAGTTTCTGCAGGTCTAAATACTGCTAATTTGTCAATATGGATGTTCCTAACACATATTCTTAGTTGTATTACCTATGAAAAGGAGAATTTTATTGACAGAAAATACTATTACGACTCTTCTTAAAAAGAATGACACTTTTGTAAGAACCTCTGTTAATGTTAATTACTATTACCATTTTTCCCTAGACTATTCTCACTCACAGCCCACGCACAAAGTCTGAAGATAATTTCAAATTAAATTATGATAGTTGAAAATTTAAAACACTTGAAAGGAAAAGAAAAATGAAACACAGTTTGACAGTACTAGAAGTGTTGATTGGAAATCCACCACAGAGAAACTAAAGAGGGGCAGTAAGAAGCTGCTTTTAGGGCTCTGAAATATACCAAGGGGACATTATGGAGGCTTCCTCTGCATGCAGTGATTTTCTTTTCTTAATTGCCCAGTGAGGCGTCAGCACCGTACAGGAAGCTTAATTCACATTTTTCAAGTTCATCATGTCCCACAGTGCATTCTTAACCTTTATTAAGGCAATCCCCCAAAGATCCCACCCAGTCATATTTCAAAGAACAGAGCCTTGCTGGTACTTCATACCTAGAACTGAGAGATTTTCTCCTCCCCTCCCCTCCCCTCCCCTCCCCTCCCCTCCCCTC